>NC_081194.1:75299190-75644190 GCF_902713425.1 Acipenser ruthenus
AGCAGTGGCTTTTGTCCAACTAAAAATATATCAGTCACCTCACTGCTTTATTTCTTAGCTTGCCAAGTCAAATCCAACTTAACCCATGTTTGCCCTGACTTAATTTGTTCACTTGCTGCATTAAGGTAGCGAGCCTCTTTGCGGGGATTAGATATCTGCTTTTTTTGACATGCTGTAGGATGTTTAATATCTGCAGAGCAGATGGGACCTAGGTTTCTTGACTTCTATCTGGCTGGCTGAAAACAGATAACTGTCAGATGTTAAAATAGCCTTAGGCTGGAATGAACATAGGGGACTTCAGTTTTTGAGCAATTTTGCAGAAATGGTCCCCCACTGTGCTTGCTATTCACAGCTTTGTTTACTTGTTCAATTCGGCCTGACAAAGAGTGGGTAAGTGTGGTATTGGTGTAGACAGTAATTCTAAAATGTCCAATACACACCTTTTCCCCAAATGTATGCAAACTACCAGTAATCTTGAAAGTTTTGTTTGTTTTTTATATAAATTTGGAATCAGCAATTATTTTTTTCTCATTTTCTCCCCAATTTGGAAAGCCCCATTCTTTTTTTTTTTTATTTCAGCCCGACTCACCGCTACCACTCCCACGCTGACTCGGGAGAGAAGACAATGGACACACGCGTTCTCCTAAACGCGTGCCAGACCTACAGGGTCGGAGGGACCTAGGCCCTCCCCACCCGGACGGCACTCAGCCAGTTGTGTGCAGCCCCCTGGGAAATCCCATCCGCGTTCGGCAGTGGAATAGCCTGGACTCGAATTGGCAACCTCCAGGCTATAGGGTGCATCCTGCACTCCACATGGAGTGCCTTTACCGGATGCGCCACTTAGGAGCCCTTGTAATCGTGAAAGTTTAAGGTCTTTTTAATATTATACTTGACTCATTCTGCTAAAGTCTCAAGGCTCTCCGAAGTTGAGTTAAACAATGATTGTTACATGTATTGCAAGGGCTTAGAGAAAACGGAAAAACGTAGCGAATGTGCTGTATAAGGATTAATTATGGTGATTTTTCAGATGCTGATTTTTCTATAAAACTGCATTAATACTTCCATGCCAGGATGTTAGGAGAACCTTAGCACTGTATACTGTATAAATTCTGACAATACAATGTGTCAGTTTAGATTATACACATTCCTACTTAGTAATAAAACTCCCATTGCATGCACACCTACAGTATTTCTAGTTTACATTATCAGCACCAGCCTTGAATGACCCCAAAACGTCCAGACATACACCCCCACACACCTAACCCTTCATCCAACCCCTACCCCTATGTGTATATTCATTTAACTTACCTTTCAAAGTAGGTGCAAGTTATTCTAAATATTCCAGGTCTGCAAAATACATACACCAATTACACAGCTCTAATCAAATCTTTGACAACATGCAACCGCAATGTAATCACTAAACTTTTTAGATAATTAGTCAGTGCTTAGCAACAGGATGAAATGTATTGTTATTATTTTTATTTTTATTTTTTTAAAGAAAATGCTAATACAGTAGTGCCTTTAAGAATGTGAAATGTTTGACCCCTTCATTAAAAGGAAATACTACCATGGAAATGGCCACACACATCCCACCCCAGTCCACTTCCCAAACTCTTTCATCACATGTGAACACAAACTAGGACAGGAAGGTAATATGCAATTATTTATTATTTAAAAAAAAAAAAAAAAAATGAGTCAAAAAGGGTTGCACAACTCATTATAAATTATGACCAATGCCCTGTATAATTTTTTTTTATTATTATTATGGGTAAATTCATATTTCCTAGACTCCAAATACCTCTTGTGCATTAAATAACAGTGTTTGTGAACGGTTTAGGTTGAAAAACTGAAGATTCGCCAGCTCAATAAGTGCAAGAAACATATATACAAATTTTATGTAACACAATTAAAATAACGACAAATCTGGTCACGTTAGTTGATAAATTATGTTCCTTCAAAATGAAACAGAATGGAATGTTTCGGCAGACCACCTACAATCGCACGTGCCTATTGCGGCATACAGTTCTATACTTTGAATGTTACACCTTGTCATATTTTGGCATCAGATAATCCAATGCGAAATCTCATAAGAAAAGGTATATGAAAAGAAATCCATCACAACAACACACGGTCATTTTTTTTGTATCAGTTCCAGCTGATTTATTATTTTTTTGTCAAGATACAGACTTCAGCATCGAGACAGGTAATGTTGACAGTGTACAATCTGGATTTCCATCATTTGCTACAAAAATGCAGATGGTCTGTATTTAAGAGTATATTGCACAAAATGAGAAACTGTCAGTATGTGCCATTTAAAAAAGAAACAAAACAATCCAGTTTCACACCTGCGATCTGGGGACCCATCCACATATCACGAGCATGATATCCATAAACGCCAAACTTTACTAGATTACAATACATACGCAGTCTTGAAACTAAGGTAACAGCTCCGAGGTCTACACTCCCCAATGCCAATATTTTCTCCTACAAATATTCAACAAATCTGATCTACAACTGTACACAACCTAGTTTAAAAATCACAAGGCATTTAAATGCAAGGTTTTACTTTGTTTTTTTTGTTTGTTTTTTGTTTAAAACTTTTAATCCTTAAACCAGGACGTACCAACATACTTGCATGCTAAACATATAAAGGGAAGAAGTGCCTGAATTTCTCACTGAGATCGCACAGTAAGAATATCCCCTTTTAACTGTACAAAAATATGCCTGAAAATATCTTACTTTATTTAAAAAGATGAGGTCTGTTAGGTATCAAAATTTGATCTCCCATACCTACGGTCTGTCGAGTTCTACTAGGTCCAAAAGGTACAAGGAAACCAGTTACAAAAAAGAAACGTTATCGGCATATATAAATCACATAAAACCACTGGATCTTAAAGTAACATAACCTGAACAAAGTCAGTTCAAAGATTTCAGTTTTTAAATCAGTCCACTGCGTTGTCCATCGGCTCCCTGCAGCTTTATGGGTAAGATGCATAGACGTGTTCATAGATATCCCTTGTAGTCCGTGTTTTTTAGTTGCTTAGTTTATTTGGGGGGAGGGGGAGAGGAATCCATAAAACCACGTTACGTTGCCAGAAAAAAAAATGCAACCGTAGCACCAGCTTCATATGCATCTTTAATTCCCACAAGCCTTACTTCACCTCTTGTATTAAAAAAAAAAAAAAAAAAAAATAAAAAATACAAAATACAACAACACAGAAGAGGCAGGGCTGGGAACAACTGGGACAGGATGCTGACTTTCCGTTATTACTCAGGGTTTTTATATATCTTAGTAAGTGAACACCAAGTCTGAAAAGTTCGCTTCCAGCCAGTCCCCAGCTATCATTTCACTGAGCTCTGGGGTACAGTAGTCTGGAAATTCAAAATGAGAGCACAAGCTGCCCTCGCTGTACGAGTCCAAATCTTTATCCACCAGAGATAGACACAGATTTCCAGAATTAGCGTTTCCCAGTTCTGATACTTGAGAGTTTGGGGCGAAATTCAAGCTGAAGTCAAATAGCAAGTCGTCTGCCTCTTCGCTGGAACTTGAAGACGTGGAAACTGACCGGGTCGATGCTGGTGAGACCGACGCAGGATGCGCTGTGCTCTGCTTGGTAATGTTTTTGAAATTGTAAAAGAGTCTGTTTGAGGCTGCATTCCTTATTTCTTCATACATGCTAGCCCCCTCAGACTCAGCAGACGAACTTAAAGTCGGGCTGGCCGGGACTTTTGCTACATTATACGGCCTCATTTGTTCCTCGTCCTCCTGTTTTATCCTCATCTGCAAATCATCATCATATTCATCATCTTCGTCGTCTTCATCTGTGAGAACACTTTTAACAGCCTTATTACTCTTAAAGTTCCCAAACGTATATTCTTCCCCGTAATCGTGAGAAGATTTGGCACCGGGTTTGCTGGGTTTCAGTTTACTGCACTTCTTACCAGGTGTCTTGGCGATTTTAGTGCTGCCGGTTTTCTCCGGTGACTGCATGCTTGGCTTTGAAGAAATGTCCAGCTTTGGTTTTTTCTTGGGTCGGTACTTGTAGTCTGGGTAGTCGGCCATGTGTTTAAGCCGGAGTCTTTCAGCTTCCCTGATGAAAGGGATTTTTTCATTGTCTTTCAGCATTTTCCATCGCTTTCCCAGTCTTTTAGAGATTTCAGCATTATGCATGTCCGGTGACTGCTCCATAATCTTTCTCCTCTCGATTTTAGACCAGACCATGAAAGCGTTCATGGGTCGTTTGATGTGACCAGTTGCAGTTTTGCACCAGTCTGGGTTCAGTGGCACAGGACTGCAAGCCATAAACTCATTTTCTTCGGTATCAGTTGCTTCCCTTGACATACTGCTTTCTGTTTCACTGTGTTCAGTTTTCAACACCATTTTCCCTTTTTATATTTTTCAGCAAATGCTGCTCGGTCTAACAAGCTACACCGCCACTTCAGGGTTGTTCCACAGAAACATCCGCTATCTTGCTCAGCACACACTCTTTGCAAAGTTGCTTGGTGCCCTTCTTAACTAGTTATTAGCTTTTTCTTATGGATACGTCACTTGCAATTACCCAATCACATCCCTTCCACTCCACCCAGCATGCTATTACACGCCCCCTTAACCCTTTACGTTCCCGCCCACGACTTTCATTGGAGCCGAGATTTGTGGGTGGGACGTTTTTCTGGCTTCTGGATGCAATGGTAGAGACTTTATTAAACACGCGGTATAAACGGGCAGCTTTATAAAATTGGTACTTGCTTTACACACATAGAACACTGTGTGCCCAAGTCCGCCCTAACGTTATTTTTAAAACAAACGATAAAACATTGAAATTATCGTTCTTTTCTATTTTTAAATGTATTTCACTACTAATGACTTACAGCATGTTTACAAAATAAACAGAAGGTGGCGCTTGAACACTGTAAGCAATTCTCTGTTGTGATGATAGTGGACTCTAGTACAGGGTATCTGATACTGTGGTGAGAACATGGGGCATACAGTTTATGCATAGGAGGAAAGATTTGCATGTATTGATCAGCTCAGTTGTATTCCAGAAAAGCACTTATTTCAGTACATGAAGCCACATATACTACTAAGCATGTGGTAAAAAATTAAACAATAGCTCTAGTGCGGTAGCTTAGCACAGCTGGATGCCACGCAGCTGAGAATAAGTCTTTCAAATATACATATCTCAATAACAGTAATAACAATGAGCTATATTTGTAATCTGGATACAATAAAATAAAATACTTTAAATAAATGTTATACTCAGCTACTTCTGTTACGTTGGTTCTGTGTCACCGAAACTTTTGCTGAGATTTACTGTGTGAAAAACGCAAAAGATCCTAGCAGCGTGTCTGTCAGTCTTGAACAGCAGTAGTGTAGTTGGTAGCCTCTCTTCTTTGATTAAAACTTCCTGTTTTATATCCCCTAGAGGGCAATCACTAACCTTCTCAAGTGTCCCCCACCACCATTTTGAATGAGCAACACCACAACAACCACCTGATTCAGATCAATTTTATTATTATTATTATTATTATTATTATTATTATTATTATTATTATTATTATTATACACAGTAGTAGTAGTTGTCTAGTGGTTTTTTTAATCAGATGAAAGACAAATAAAAATGGATTTTTTAAAGGGTAAAATGTTTGTACCAAAAACTACTTTTAAAATATAAATAAACTGGACTGTGAACAAATCCTACAGTCTGATAAATAAGTGTGCACTTAAGGTTAAGGGGAATGCAGTAAATCATTTTGTTTAAAATATATGTTAAAATAAAAATTATTGTGGAACACTGACACTTTAGGAAAAAAAACAAAACAACAAACTCCTGCAATGTACTAACTGACCACTAAGACCTGTATTGACTTCCTTCCCCTACACCGGGCCAAATAATGTTATGTCTTATAAAGCAGATTAATTTGGCTGCACATCCTTTACAAAATTACTAGCTTTAGAAAAGTACCAGTACATATCAGCTTCACCCAGTTCAGTTTAATTAGAACAGGTTCTTTTTAGTTTATGGGTGAAAAACAGGACATACAAAGAATGGGACTGACATATTTTTCAACATCCCCGTTCCCCTCACCTCCAACATCAGAGGACACCTCCAGACGCAGACGAGGTTAATTCCAATTGATCCGAGTGTCTGGAATGGCAAACATTTCTTTAACAATGTGTACTCTGTTTAATGGTTCTTCGTATCTCACCACAAGCAATGAATGTGTAGAAGACAAGTATTTTAAAATAGCACAAGGATTATTGTTGTTGTAGATAAATAATTGTTCCTTAATTTCATTGTCCAACAAATACTTTATATTCTTTATATTTGCTCCATGAAAAAACAGTATGTCCAGGAAATCAATCTAAGTGATCTATTTGATTGTTTTTTTTAATCCAGTTATTTTTGTTTGAAGGATAATTAGTATGGTGATCTCAGTACACATGCAGGTAATAATAATAATAATAATAATAATAATAATAATAATAATAATAATAATAATAATAATAATAATAAATAAATAATGTGAGACAAATCATCATGTATTAATCATGTATGAAGTCAAGGTTTCTGTCTGGGCACTGTCTGGTGTAATGGTGAGAACACAGAGGCACCTCCAACTGCCTTGGATCAGTTTCTCTACAGCAATGTCTGTTGAGAAAGCACAGGTCAGCAAGGGCAAGTGCCTACAGATAATAAGAAAATGGGGGAAGACAAAGAGAAGAAGAAGAAGAAGAAGAAGAAGAAGAAGAAGAAGAAGAAGAAGAAGAAGAAGAAGAAGAAGAAGAAGAAATGATATATCAGATATATCTTGGCCCCTCTAAAATATATACTTTCTGAATTGTATGATTTACCATGTCTTGAATACTGGAAATGAATATCTTCTTGGCATGTCATCTCTCATCTCTAGAATTACTTGGTAAAAAAACTGGAGAACACACATTTCTGTGCATGGCAGATACAGTTAAAAGTTGCTTTCCTGGTTCTAAAAGTAAAAGCATCTATATTTTAAATGCCTTCCAGTTGATTTATGGCATTATGTTAACTCTCTTTGACCACACAATTACATAATGGTAAGGATTTCACAAAAAATAGGTCTCCCCCATGCTTATCTAGCAGCCCCAAAACCAGATGCCAGTCTCACAAAAGAGCAGTGAAGCATTGGATCAATATTACCCTGACTAGGGGCAATTTGTAGAAGTTGCAAGAATTCCACCCAACTGAATAGATTGCAAACAGGTGCACTTGTTTAGAGTTTGGGATGAGGGATTCACAGTGACAGATAAAAGCATTAACCATGTATTAGACACCGCCACAGGCCATTGTTTTGAATACCTTCTGTTTTGTAGTTTTATGACACATTCTTCAAAAAACTTTTTTTTATGTTACCTCAACAATCAGTACTGGGGAGTTTATAATCTCTTGTAAGTGCTTTGTATCTCAATAAATATGCAATTCCATGCACTGACAAATCATAAAAAATATATTAAAAAAAAAACTTTGAACAAGCTGCGATTATTTACGTTGGCTGATCAACATGTATCAGCTTGGATTCATCAGTGTAGAGTGTAAGATACAGGTTATAATGCAAACATAGTATTTAATTGAGTGATATGTCTACAGGCACATTAAAAACAGCTAATATCATCTGGTTATTGACAATGTAGGACCAATAAGTGTACCATTCTCCAAACTAACATTAAATAGTAATCACAGAAAATCCACCAAAGTGTGTACATAAATCTATGCTGTTCTTAGAATGATGTTCTTTATGGATGAGAATTAGGGACCTGGGATGGCTTCATCCCTTGTGTCTATTGCAGTTGGGAATTACCTTAAAAGGGTTAAACACAAACCATAACAATATCCTATATGCTTCACAAAACACCAAAAGCATGTAATACTGTACATACAGACAGATCTTGGCATCTATCTATCTATCTATCTATCTCTCTCTCTCTCTCTCTCTCTCTCTCTCTCTCTCTCTCTCTCTCTATATATATATATATATATATATATATATATATATATATATAGATTCAGCCCATCAAGCATTTGGAGGTGACATTCCTTATAAACATTTTCCATAGTAAAAGCATAGCAAAGAGTGGTAAAGTTAAGATTTATGAAAAATAATAAAAAAAGATGGTTTAGCATATTAAAAGCAAACAAATATGGCAAGCCATGGAAAACTATGGTAAGTTCATAGTATAACCATGGGAAAAGCATTATCCATAGACATATTTCATACTAATAAAAACCTTATTTGTATCCAGATATCTTTATATCTTTATGACATTTGTGTCCTTTGCATAACTGACATGCATATGTAGCTTTATCTGGTACAAAAAATAGTGACAGTTCTATATGCTAAACCTGGTTTTCATCAAAATAGCCCCTAAGGCCTGCTTTGTTCAAACTCTGGTTATACAAATATTTATAACATATCATGGTTATGATTACATTTAATGGACATCCAAAAATGAAAGCTAAACAGGGTTGCAGTTACATCTAGCATGATATATGTCTTCTGAAATTGAAATGTAAAATCGTGTCACTTCGCCATAGGCTGATGTTGATCATCTCATAACCAAACTTGCCAACTTCAGCATATGCAGAGATAAAACAAATAAGCGCAACACACACCTTGTACATGAAAGGGGGTAACGTATGGAAATCATAATATATACAGTTGTTCTATTGCTTATCTATATTGTTTCCATACAGTATTTCATAACGTTTTTTAACCGAGAAATAGCCAGTATCTATCATAGAACTGGGCAAACTTTTGGGAAATGTCATAAAATAAAAAAATAAAAATAATCCTATATTTCTTTTTGCTACTCTAGATAAATCAATCCTTCCCCTAATAGTCCCACTCTTGGCATTGGCTCCTCTCACAGCTGCAATGACTTTTGACATTTCTTTAAAAATAAAATACTATACATAAGAAATTATATTCCACAGACACCTATTAAGGAGGACTCCAACACAATTTTACCAACTAGACCTATTAAGGCTACTATCACGGCTTTTTCTTTGATTACCTTACAGGAACTGACAGAGCTAGCTCTCCAACCTACCATTCTTAGATAAGGTTCTAGAGAGAGTTGTTGCAATTCAATTACAAGAATTTCTAACTCTTAACGGTATATTCGAGTAGTTTCAGTCTGGTTTTCGTGCTGCACACAGCACCGAGACGGCCCTTGGGGCCCTTGTCAGAATTGTGAATGATCTGCTGATAAGCTCTGACTCTGGCTTTCCATCAGTTTTAATTCTTCTAGATCTAAGTGCTGCCTTTGATACTGTAGACCATTCCATCCTACTGAATTGTGGGACTGCAGACCATTCCATCCTACTGAAAGCAGTGTGACTGTCTGGCCTTGTCCTATCCTGGCTCAAATCTTATCTTTCTGATAGATTTCAGTTTGTCTCTATTGGAGAGGTAAAATCTGCATAATCGGAAGTTGTCTGTGGTGTTCCACAGGGCTCCATTCTAGGTCCCTTGTTGTTTTCATTATATGTGCTACCGTTGGGTGACATTATCCGCAGACATGGAGTGAACTTCCATTGCTATGCTGATGATACCCAGCTATATTTGTCCCTAAAACCAGGAATTTCTTCTGCCTGGGTGTTATTAGCAACTTGCCTTACAGACATCAAGATGTCACAGAATTTTCTAATGTTGAATTCAGATAAAACCAAAGTTATGCTAGTGGGCTCACAGAACCAACTAAAAGGAAATGTGGGATTACATGAGTTTGACCCTTGCAGTCTCTCATCAAAACTTAAACTAGAAATTAAGAGTTTGGGGGTCATCTTTGATCCTGATCTCTCATTTGAGACTCATATTAGGGAAGTTACTAAAGTATCTTTTTACCATTTGAGAAATATAGCCAAACTTAGACCAATTATTTCTGTATCTGATACACAGACTAATGCATGTCTTTGTTTCATCTAGAATTGATTATTGTAATGCATTTTTTTCTGGTATCCCAAAACATGTGGCATCCCGCTTGCAGCTTGTTAAGAATACCACTGCTAGACTAAAACCATGAAAAATTAACATATTACCCCTGTTTTTGTCTCTTTACACTGGCTCCCTGTGCAGTATAGCATTGATTTTAAGATTTTGCTGTTAACTTACAAGGCCCTGAATGGATTATCACCTAGTTATTTGCATGAGTTACTGACTTCGTATCTTCCAAACTGCGCTCTGAGATCACAGGATGCGGGGCTGCTTGTTATTCCTGGGGTCAACAAGAGCAACACGGGAGGTAGGGCTTTTTCTTGTAGAGCTCCTAAATTATGGAATGCTGTGCCTTCATTTATCAGGGAAGTTTTCAAATCAAGACTAAAGAAGCAGTTTAATAAAATGACTTTCTTATCTTAGTGGGTTTTAATGTGACTTTAAAATTGCTGCTTTTGTATTATTATGTGTATACTGTTTAAATCTGTATTTAAATGATCTGATTGTGGCAGCTGTATGTGTGACATGCTATACAAATGTATTGTGATTTGTTCTTTTTTTCTGCTATTTACTGTACTGTGCTTTGCGATACTTTTGTATTAAAAACACTATATAAATTCAATAAATAAACATAACTGTAATAAAATACATTTTTTTTAACTGGAACATGCCAAATATTGATGTTCAGAAGTTTACTGTTAAGTTGACCACCTCACTATTGGCATGCAGTTAAAGACAATTGTTTATTGGGTACTTATGCAGGTATTTAGCAGATAGTTTGTAATAAGAGTCTTGTGATGAATTTAAACTGTAGATAATTAGCACCTGTAGGTATGATTGGCTTGCAGAATAAAGCATAAAATTAATGGCTGTGAATGCATATAATCAATTTCACCATAGGATATCTGAATAGACTTTAACAGTTTCCGCTGTGATAATTAGAAATCCTATCCACCAACTGCAAGATTAGAACAGAAGTATTGACTTTAGTATTGTAATGTATTTAACGTTATATATATATATATATATATATATATATATATATATATATATATATATATATATATATATAATGCCTATGGGTTTATCCAGATAATAATAAGAAAACATTAACTTTTATAATATTTGAAGTTAAGGCTACAAGGGCTATTCGATTGATATTTCATGTTTATTGTTAATTTGGTATCTTAAATATACACTTTTGTGGATACAGAAATGGAGATTCCACTTCACATTCTGCTGAATGAAAGCCAACAACAGCAACAAACTTAGATTCATATACCATCTTTAAAGACCCAAAGCCAGCACAAGTGAATATATCCAGCAATTATATGTTTATAAGTTACAGGTTAATTTGGATAGCTACATGCACTGGGAGGTGT
This sequence comes from Acipenser ruthenus, assembly GCF_902713425.1. Classification (NCBI taxonomy): domain Eukaryota; kingdom Metazoa; phylum Chordata; class Actinopteri; order Acipenseriformes; family Acipenseridae; genus Acipenser; species Acipenser ruthenus. Next base: position 75,310,542 of record NC_081194.1, read on the forward strand.
CCCTCCTCCCAAACCAAAGGTGACCCTAATTACATGTATCACATAACCAGAGGTGTACTGCGTTTATATTAGGATTTGTTTATACATAAGCAGACCAACAGGACTCATTGTTTTTTACTTCGATCTACAAGGTATGGTCACTGCATTAGGAATGACTAACCCTGTATAACCCTCTGTGCTCTTCTGGTTGATAAAACTTGCTTGCAACAGCTTCATCACAACCTACATTCAATGTTTGGGTTATTGTGCATGTTGATGACACTTTTCAAATGACACAATCCTCTGCCACACTCATGTCTTTCACTGTCGGCCACCAGTCAGTTCTGAATACACTTAGATTGGTCAGTAGGTGAGTGTGAGCCATTCTTAAAGATAGAGGAGATCCAATACATTCTCCTCCACTTAATCTAAGCTATTCCTCCACCATAAACACAACTGCACACCCGGCTAGGCTTCAGGTGTTTAAGCACAATTGTAATCGCGACCACTCTCTGCCCCCCCAGGGGCTTCAAGAGTTTAAACTCTGATTGTCATGTCGACCACTCTCTGACCCCCGGGATCTGGAGTGATTTTAGAGAAACATGTTTCTCGCAAGACATTAAACATGCTATATCTTATAATTAGGGCTTCTGATTTTTGGTTTTAACCGATAAAACACCACTGATACAAAAAAAAAATTAAATCAGTGGATAGCCAATAAACACATGAAAAAACTGTGGAAATGGTTAATTAATTCACGTTGACTTTTCCCTTTTCCCATTAAAAAATAAAACCTACTACAAAAATAATAAATACATTTCCCAGTGCTGCTGGGCAATGTCCCACCTTCCTGACTTGTATCTATCATTGATTCGTTCTGAATATATTAAACCCACCCCAACTACTGAGTGACAGCACATTCCTACATTTCTATTGGAGTTTTAAAATGAGATTACAATCAGGAATGGAGGCTTGTTAGCAGGATTTAAAGCTGTATTACAGTTAGATACCAAGGATTTAAAACAGAAATGTACAAAAATGCCTACACACAAAAAAACCCAGAAGAATGTGCCTTTAACCATAGGGATCTTGTTGGGGAAGACAGCAAAGGAAAGAAGGTACAACTAAGTGTGCAAGTACTACTGAGTTACTACTGTACATTTTGACAGAAAAGAAATGCTCAAGCATTTTGGTAAGTAACCGAAAACACTAATTTCATACAGTATATCAAAAATGAAAGCCCCCCAAAAAACGGTTTACATAAAACTTTAAAATAGCTAAAAAAATAAGCACCAAAAAATGAAATTAATAAAACCTGAAAAACTGAAGCCCTACTTATAATGCAAAGAACACAGCTACAGTACTTACCTGTTTCAACCACAGGAGTCAGGATTTTTTCCCCATAGGGCGCCACTTAGTTGAATAGAAAGGCAATGGCTGGATGCTCACCGCAAACCATACCATACCATACGGTTCAAAGATAATTCATAGTACAGTTCTTACAATGCGCGACATTTTAAATATTATCATATTGGCGCGACACTTCGTTGTGAACCCATGTCAAAATAAAAAAAAAAGTATTTTTTTCAGAAATAATAGCGCTACCATCATCGCATGCCACCTCTATTTTTGTTTTAAACATAGCCGTTGCCTCATAAGGTTCCTACATTGTTTCCTAATAGTTCAGAAGTGGCCACAAACAAATATCTTTTATTCATTAAAATAATTATAGAACAGGGATCCATAAAGTTAAAGGACAGTCCATTTTTCAGATATCAAGAACTCTGAATGAACCAGGCAGTGGTTTCTTTGTAACGTGTATCCGCTGAATTCAGTATATCCTGCTTTGTTGTCAAGTTGCACTTTATTTTATTCTAATAACATAGAAAAAAAAAGATGAAAAGATGTTTTTTTTAAGACAATACACCAAAAAGACCAATGGAAAACATATTTCCAGAACAAAGGAAGTTTCTGTGAAAACACTTAATATTTTAAGAATATGTTATGTTGTAAGAATAGTTCCTCTTGGGACTTATATCAAATTTGACAAGATAAACTACAGGACAGGTATTGCATTATTACTGCCAGCGTAACCTTTTGCTTGCTTTTGCTGCCAGCAGAAATTAGTGCTTTAATGTAACATTAATTTAATTATTATAAAAATAAAACACAGCCAAAAGAAAAAAAAAATATTGAACACCATTAATGACCCCTTAAACGATTTTACTAAATAAAATTATTGGATTTATTAAAATAAAACAACAACAAAAAAAAACAGTCTTACTATTATTTAGTTTTTTGGTTTTTTTTCAGTGCCTTTTGTTACATTGTCAGAAAGTGCAGTTGTTATGTTCTTGTACAGCTTACACACTTAAACGTTACACACACACACTGAAGTGTGGGTCTTGTCATAGGGTCCAGTGAATAAACAAAGCAAACACTAAACTAGCTAAACTAGACTCATTCCATACTCCTATAAGTAAATAAGGAAGATGCTTTAGGCTGACTCAAAATTGAATTTCTTCAGGGGATTGACATTAAGCAGCATTTGGAGTGTATTGAAAGGCTTTTATTTTATTGTCACTATTTGTACCATACATGATGTTAACAATATCCTAGTAAATGTTCTCCAGCATATTATCATATCACCCAAGCTTTTCAACATGTTCTGAGAGTGTATTGTGCCTGAGGCCCTCGAAGATGAAAATATAATCTATGCTGATGGGTCTGACCTTCCGGTAAGAAAAGGAAGAACTATTAAACCCAAATGGTATATAGAATATGCAGCTAATACAGCTATTGAGAACCAAACACTTCACATTATAGTGAGGTGCATTGTACAGATAAAGTAGCATTCACACACTGAGTGGCAATTCTAATATTGCATGTTTTAAATTGCACTACTGCATCTCATTGAGCAATTGGTATAATAAACAAGACCAGAGTTGATTGCTAAATTTCATTTGGATGCAATGTTACGATAGAAATGTACAATCATACCAATTCCACATAATGCTATTGCAATATAAGTCTCCAGTGCAACATATATATGTTCTCACTATGATAGTAGTTCATGAAAATGTATTTTACATCATAACACAGGATGCTGTATTACCACACAGTGTATTGCTTTGACAATCATGTAGTCTGAAAGGTACAAGAATTGCATTGAAATAAAATAAACTATGAACCTAGAAACTCACAGTGGTCCAGATTCAATTGCATTCCTCTGCATATATCCTCTGGTGACTTTTTCTTTATCATAATAACGCGGTACAGTATATTTTATCTATGTAGCAGAGCATCAGATACAAAGGCTTAAGGCAATGCAAGACAACTACGAATGGGTCTATGTGTGGTAACTGGAAAGGCTACAGAGGACTGGGTCATCTGTAAGGTTCATTAATTCATAAGAACATAGATTCAGGTGACCCAAAAGGTCTAAAGGTTAGTTCAGTGATTTTGATAATATTTCAATGGTACTAATCATTAAGTCTAAGATTTTTTGTCTCTGTGTTTTATCTTGATCACAGCGATCCATAACCACAGTAAATGTCTGCCTCAGCATTTCTTAAGTCAGAGTACTATATAAAATGAAAAAGTCATAAGCAGTCCAAATGATAAATAGAAATTGGATTCAATGATGTATAACCCACAGTGCTCAAAGCACAGATATATACCTAAAATCCCCAGATGTATTCTAAGAATAAATTACCCAAGACAAATTTTACATATATTAATTTTTCAAACTGCTTATTGTTGTGTAAAAAAGTTCTGGTATATGAAAAGGTTATAAGCAATTTTAGGAAGTGTGTCTTTTTACTAAACTCATAAATGATGCATACAGTTCAAAGATCATAGAAGACATTTCAGTCCTGTGAATGATCTGAAGTATATTTCAGTAACACATATGCATATGGCCTCAGTTCCATATGATCCCTATGAACGTGGGTAAAAATGACATGTAAGCCTTTTTGATATAGTGTGTAATCCCAGTTTCTACATTATGGAAAATACTGCATGACGAAGGTATCCTCTTTATTTACATGAGGTGTTGTCCAATGCACTGCCATTGTGAATTCTGCACCGTGCAAGTGAGATGAGGTTAGCGCTATAACTGCTTGTGCAGATGAGCCTTGGTCTTTTGTGCAGTGATTAAAGCACTCACTACATTGGGAGTGTGAGTTCTTCAGTAGTTGTCCTGTCTCCTCCTTGGTACAGTGACACATATTTTATCAAAAAGTGAAAAAAAAAAATCAAATAAAAATATACATTTGAGTTGAATAACATAAATTGCTGTATTCTTGATGGTATTGCATGTCTCTGTACTTCAAAGAGGACACATGTCTAAACAATATACAGCATTTCAGTCATATGAACTCTGTAAGAACAAACACCAGTTGAACTGTGCTGATATTTTTCAGAAATGTGATTTACAGCTAAAAAGTTATTTAGTAGATCTGTTACGACTCATGCAAGTGGAGACTGTTGTGCAACATGAGCTTGGATTGCCAGGCAGTCGTACAGCTGGAGAGACAATAAATCATCAGTGACAGCTGCATGATTGAAGAATGAACCAGCATTTATTTTGCATACAGTAGATATGTTCCAAGTAATAGGCTACACACACACAAGCATACACTTGTGATACTTACACACATTTAAACACAATACAGTACTGACACTTTTTCTTCTGTGCCCTTACTGGTAGTAACTGCATACTGAAGAGAGTTACGTGGGTGTTAACCCAATCAAAACCTTTGACAAGCTTCAAGTATACATGTCACAGGTCCCCTAAGGAGGACCATGGTCCAACACCTTCAGGCGCTATAAAATGTAGTCCGACTACGCCAGTCCTGTGCAAATAGCAACAGGACAATATTTATAATTTTATTTAACCCACTTTCTTTGGTCATACAGGTTCGAGGCATCCACAGAGGGGACCAGCAGCAGAACACACCAGACAAGACAATCGGGTAAGTAATCAATTATGTTTATTTGGTATACAATATTGGTAAAAAGGAGTCTAAATAAGGTCATCGGTACCGGACGTGGTTCCAATCTCCTGTTCCCCCAATTTGTGGCGCCCCCAAAACAGGGGGCGCCACTCCACCACCGAGCCCAACTTACAGACTAAGGCGGTCTACACAGACAGTCTTCTGTTGGTGCTGCTGATGCCCCTCCACCAGTCAACCTTCAACAATGTAGGGCTTTGCGTTACACACAGTACACCAGCAATGTTCCAATGCCGCCTCAAATATTCCCAAATATTGTCCCACTCTGGCCCTCCAACTCAAAATAAAGAGAAAAACTGTTAGTGCTATTAAAATCCTTACTCTAGTTGAGAAACTATGTCTAGTAATTGTTAAACCAATTTATCATTACTAACCCCAAACCCATCAAACAGTATACATAACAGTAAAATACACTAAAATCAGTCGACTGAATACAGTACATTCATAGATAAAAACACAACTAAAATATATTATTTCAAACCAATACTAATATAACACAAGATTGGGTGCACATAAAAAAGGACAACGGGCCGATATATTTATACAATCGGCGGAGTCTAGCTAAAGAGCAAGTTACTAGCATTTCTATCAACAGGGTACGTAAAGCAGGCAGGGGGTTACATACACACAACAAACCACAGTATAATCAATGATCCCCTCAGCAATCTATCCAATGGACTAAAAATCTATAGGCTTGCGTAATAATACTCAACCGTAGTCAAGTTGCAATGTACTTAACTTCTTATTTAACCAGCCGTCTTAACTGCTGTGATGCCCACTGCTGCCTTCCACCTCTCAGCTGTAGTTATAGTTCTCTGGTCTCATCTTTCTGACGCGCCCCGCCTCTTTCTTCTGCTTACTGTTCCCATCTGTTTTACATTCGCTCTACTTCCACCCGGTTGGCTCTCTCCCTCTTGTTCTGTCTTTAGCCTTCCAACTCTGCTCGATTTCCAGGCTCCCCTCGGTCTTTCTCTACTTCCAACTCTCCTCGCCGATCTGTCTCTGGAATCTCTACTTTCTTCTTCTGTGTGCCTTCCCGATCTCTGAAAATCCCTCTGTCTCTGTCTCTGTCTCTGTCTCTGTCTCTGTCTCTGTCTCTGTCTCTGGGTCTGGGTCTGGGTCTGGGTCTGGGTCTGGGAGTCTGCAAACCTCTGAGACTCAGAATCTCTGACGCTCCTAATCTCGCCACATGCAGCGTTTATATACAATAGTTCAATTAGCCGCACCTGCAAACAATCAGCATTAATTTATTAGCGTTCCGGTTCCTACCATTCCGTTCTACGTGCATGCTCTGGGTGAAAAAACAAAAACATATCAAATCATAACGTGCTCAATACAAATCAAAATAGTGTCCTTAGAACAATCAAAACAGTGAGACAATAATAATAATTATAGTGCATAACAAAAATAACCATAATAATAATACCAAAAGAAAAAAATGATTTATCATCACACAAAAAAAGAAACACAAATATCACATAAACTTTATAGTCACCTGTGACATACATCATATGGATAATGTCAAATTGAAAATTATAAGGAAAGGTATATAGGAAATGGCAAACCTTTACATTTCTATTATTGTGCCTCTGTATTAGAAGTTTAAATCTGGGTTGACTTGACAATTCTAAGCACACCTAACCACCAGAATGCACGACCTGGAGGCAGAGTTCAAGGGGCTCTGAGCAAACCCATCCATCCCTGTATCACTGGGTTAAAAGGATATTAAGATTAAAGCATGATAACCTTTTGCTTGCCAAGGGTGTGTATATTCAAGGAGTTTGTCCTTGTGGTGGTTTTATGACTCCGCTCTGCTAATAAAAGTGCAATTTCAGTCCATTAGTTGTTACCTTGAAACATCGCTATAAACTGTGCACTGTTGGAAAATACTTGAATACATGTGTCTTCTAGCTTCCCCCCTGGTTGTCTGCCCACAGTAACCTCTTGTCCCAAAACAGAAATTTGCAATCAAAACATGCTAACCTTTGCATGTTGTTCCAGGCTGATACATAATTCTTAGTAATCTGATGCTTTACTTTAAAACCAGTATTCAGTGTTTATTTGTATTAGTTACAGAAGGTTTTATACAAGTACCAATTACAGCTACACATTTTTTGTAAAGTGTTTTATAAAGTGCACATCATACAGTGTGTATATATATATATATATATATATATATATATATATATATATATATATATATATATACACACACACACCATATACAGGGCATTGCAGTATTCAAGTCTGGATGATACAAAAGCATGAATCAGTCTCTCAGCATCATGTTGCGAAAGCGAGCGTCTTGGCAATATTCCTTAGATGGAAAAACAACACTTTGGTTACATTCCTAATGTGAGGTTCAAATGAAAGACCCAGATTTCTCATTGCAGTCTTCGGCTCAAAAGGGAAGCTGTCCACTCTAATAACAGATGAATCTAGATTATTTAGTTGACTTTTTGATACCAAGTACATTACCGTTGTTTTATATTTTTCAACATCAGACAATTCTGTGCCATCCAATGTTTGATGTCTGTAAGGCAAGTAGCTGATAACACCCAGGCAGAAGAAATTCCTGGCTTTTGGGGCAAATATAGCTGGGTATCATCAGCATAGCAATGGAAGTTCACTCCGTGTCTGCGGATAATGTCACCCAACGGTAGCATATATAATGAAAACAACAAGGGACCTAGAATGGAGCCCTGTGGAACACCACAGACAACTTCCGATAATGCCGATTTTGCCTCCCCAAAAGAGTCAAACTGAAACTGAAATTTAACCGCACCCCATTCATCCGTGACTTCAATTAACTGCGGCTCCCTGACATGTTTTATCTCTGAAATACAGTACATTATTGCCAATGTATACTTAATGCCTGCGGTGCACACACACACGTATAAAGATGCATTTGTCAGTCTAAACTGTGGAGTCGACACCAAGACAGCAGCGCTACAGATGCGAGAGATTCATGTCTTGGTATGAACAGCAGAAGGATTCTGTAAAATTAGTTCTCCTGAGGCAGTTAATTTGTGAAGCCCAGCAAACATATCTTGCCTCACTGAAACCAAAGACTATGATGGACTTTATCAAGGTTCTAAAGAACGACTTGCAGCAGTGAATTGTTTAAAAAAGCTGTTACGAAAGAAGAAAAAAAACACTTCTGTTGGTATGTATTTTGTTGAAATGTAAGACAAGTTTAGATTACACAGCATGCTTGTCTATTTAGTTTTAAAGTTACAAAAAAAAATAGAATTGTATTTTTGTTTGAAATCCCAGATAACTAGCAACACTTATTTAATATTAATGCATAGAATAAATTAGCTGCTAGCCACACAATTTAGTTTACAGGAAAATTGTGAGCTCTGTCTTATTATCTTGTAGCTTTGTAGTGTATATATATATTTTATATTTGAATGACGGTACTAGGTACTGGGACTTATTTGATCTGCTTTTCATCCAATGTGCATTCATTCCATCCACTCTTATACAATCCACCAGCAGGATTTTGTGAGGCCAAAGTAGCCCCCCAGTAACTCCTCTCTTAATCAACCTTTAATCAGCGCCGCTATACAGCTTTCATTCAGCACAGTCCATGCTGCTTGCATATGATTCCGCATGATGCTTCTGTCTCTGTTAGCTGCTATTTGCCAGCATTAACGCCAGTATAATCACTGCATGCTGATTGGTCGAGCTTTCATTCTGATCAGATTTCATTTTAGCATGTGTCACAAATATCTGCCTATTTCGTCACAAATCTCATTGCTCATTGGTAATCAGTGAGAGAAGACTTTAGCAATTAGGTAACTGGTGCTAATTGGGGAGTGGCCAAATGTATAAAAGCAGCCAGATAGCCTTTGTTGTTGAGAGGAGTTTGGGGGTGACTGCTTGTGCTGTATTATTTTGTAGCTGTAGTGAGGGCTAATGCCCAGCTTACAAGTGATTTATTCTTTGGTTTGGAAATTTTATTTTGGCCCTCGTGCCAGTATATTTTCTTAATTAAGGTGCACACCAGCGCTTAAACTGCAGCTTCCTGTCTCTGGGTCTCTTTCCTGCCGGTAACAGCTTGGGCCGTGACGCTACCCTGTTAAATGCTCAAATATTTGAACGACCATTGCTGCATATGAATTTGAAGGCCAAAATCCATGTCAGTGTCTGCCATATATTACATAGTTCATAAATATTATAAATAATTATCACGCATTTTGCCTTGCACCGATTTACCACCTTGCCAGAATTTGCATGAAAGTTTCTAAAATGCCAAGTGATGTGTGGGGTCAGTAGGGTTTAACATTAAAAAAACTGGATCAACAAAGTGCTGCTTCAGATTTAGTAAGTAAGTTAGAATCAGGATACGGATGTAGGTGTGCTTGACGCTTTCCAAACACTGGCCCAACTTGCAAGCTACATGTTAAGTATAGAGATCAACGTTTTGTTTTGTTGTGATCCTAGTATTTTCTGTTATGAGGACTGTAAGAAAACCAAAACGGTGAGGTGTTTTTTCTTTGTACAATGTCCCCTTTTCTAAATTTTAAGAGTTTATTTAAATTAACTTTGAGTTTTCACTTGTGTGTACATCTAAAAAAAGGCATAAGTAAGCGGTAATGATATTACTTTACGAAAATGTGTCTTTTGCCACTTCGTTTTTTGTGCAGAAACCACAATGCCATGTTTAAAAAAAAAAAAATGTGATGTCTACTTTTATACTGTTTCTGCCTGATTTTTTTCTTTTTTTGGGGAATAGATCGTGGTAATTTGGAGATTACGCTCAATGCGATTAAATTGTGTATTGCGTCTTTATATGCACCTAATGTATTTGACCCTCAGTTTTTAGAAAAAGTTAGTCTCAAATGATCTGAATTTCCAGATGCTGCAATTCTCCTCGGTGGTGACTTCAATCTGGTTTTTAACCCAATGCTTGATACCTCGCACAACGCGGCAGTGCCACATCTAGCAGTTTCAAAAACTTTTCAAAACTTTGTACAGGATTGTGACAGAAATACAATGATTCTTGGTTGTAAATCTCCCTCCTGACCTGTGAGGGCGCTAAGCAGTGAGAACAGAGTTCTTTGGACGGGCTGGTCTGACAGTTGTTTCCCAGGGTCGGAAAGTCAGCCAGTCTGGATGAAGGCGAGACTCTGTTGCAAGAACACATTGACCCAGAAGGGAAACGACGTGGCAGCTGCAGATTGGAGAGGTGGTTGCACTCGTTTACCAAGGGGTCATGTTTGACAGCATAAAAGGGGATGGAGAATTGCAATCTGTTCCTTCGCTTTGGTTTTGTGCATAAAACTGAGAAGGACTGAGAGAGACCCCATAAACAGTGAAAAAAGTATCGTCAGTGTTTTTTTGTTTGTTTGTCTGTGTGTAATCGTCTTGTTTGTTACAATGCACTAGACGGATAAAACGATTCTGGAGCTGGCTCCGAGGGCCAGCACTAAAGCCGGAACAGCACTGCACAACTGTCACAAATAACCTGTATCACCCACCATGAGCACTACTGCACTCACCCAGGACTGGTGACTGTGTATGTACAATTGTGGGGCGGATACGTGTTGAGTTATTGTTATTGTTTGGGTCTGCAAACCCGGTATTTTTTATTATTAATACTGTTGGTCACCACACCTCGATATAAAAATAAAGCATCACTTTCCAAACCGGATTAAACCTCTCTGTCTGTTCATTTCCACACTGCGTCACCCCTGCACCTGTTTCCAATCAGCCACTTTGCCACAAAGATTTAAATCTATGAGATGCTTGGCACATTAGAAATCCAAATTTAAAATATTTTTCTTTCTTTTCCCATCGTCACAAGACTTACTCTTGCATTGATTATATATTTATCTCCCCTAGTATTTTGAAGTATATTATTTCTACCGACATACTACCAATCCTTATTTCAGATCACGCACCAGTCTTAAACTCATTTAATTTTACTCCTGGAGCAGCCCGTGCCAAGAGATGGTGCTTTAACTCCTTTCTCCTTCAGAATGAAGATTTTTTAAAGTATATAGCTGATGGTTTAAAAAACTTTTTAGAAATAAATTATGACCCTGATTTTAACCCCCTTCATTATGGGAAGTCACAACGTGTTTTATCAGAGGCAGTTTCACTTCATTTGCATCCAACCTAAACAAAACTTGTAATAAGCAGATTTCTCCATTAGAGGCTCAAATACACTGCAAAAGGGCAACTTTATAGAAACTAGAGCAAGACAGCTTGCCTCCCTGAAAGCAGATTTTAAAAACCTGACCAGTTCCAAAGCAGAACTGTTACTTAATAAAACCAGACAGGTATACTATGAACATGCTGAAAGGTCTAATAGGCTCTTGGCTTTAAGACTTAAACAATCTGAATGTTTGGCTTCTATTGATGCAATTAAGGTCTCCAATGGTACAATGCTCTCCCAACCCTCCCAAGTTAATAACGCTTTTCAACATTTTTACTCTCAATTTTACAAATCTGAAGCTGCTACTGATTTGAATAAAATTAGGGAATTTCTGGATTAATTGGATTTGCCTAACCTAGCAGCTGATCAAGCTGAACAATTAGATGCACGTCTCACTTTGGAGGAATTAAAAGCTGCAGCCTGTTTCATGCAAAAGCGTAAGTCTCCAGATTTAGATGGCATTCCACCTGAATTACTTTTGGCAGTCTGGGATATGGTTGGCCCTTTAATTCTAAATTCTATTAATTATTCTTTAGAAACCGGCTCATTTCACAGAGACCAAAAGTCAGCTTTGATTTCTCTGTTTTCCAACAAGGGTAAAGATCCACTGGAATGCTCCAGTTATAAACCCCTTTCGCTCTTGAATTCGGATTTATTTATTTGCAAAAGTATTAACCAAAAGATTAGAATTATATGTAGGTAATTTAATTCATTATGAGCAGACAGGTTTGATGAAGGGCCAGCTTGCATCCCACAATATGTGCTGACTTTGGCATATTCTTGATTCAGCCCCCAATCAATTAGTTTCTTGTGCGGTGTTCTCTTTAGATGCTGGAAAAGCATTTGATCGCTTGGAATGGAACTATTTATGGGCAGTTTAGGAACGTTTTGGTTCTGGTTTTATTAATATGATTCGCACCTTATATAACAACCCTACTGCTTGTGTGCAAACCGGCTCAGTTATGTCTCCTCAGTTTCCACTTGAATTGAAAGAGGCACGCGGCGAGGCTGCCCGCTTTCTCCCTTGCTTTCCTTGGAACCCCTGGCTCAAGCTGTTAGGCAAAACCCTGGCATCACCCCCGTTGACATAAAGGGATCCCAACATCACATATCTCTTTATGCTGATGACATTCTACTTTTTCTCTCTGACACCTCCAAATCAATACCACAAGCGCTGAAATTATTTGATGATTTTGGTTCACTTTCTGTGTACAAAATAAACTGGTCAAAGTTTGTCTTAATGCCTTTGAACCTGGTGGCTAAAACTGCCCCTCTCCCTTCTGACATTACTGTTTAACTGCAGACTTCAGGTTTTACATATTTGGGCATTAAAATATGGCCCAACTTTTAACAGATTCGCAAAGACAATTTTACAGGTGCCTTGATTTCAAAATAAAAGCTGATTTGGCAAGATGGTCTCCTTTGCAACTTACGCTGCATGGTAGAATTTCTATTATTAAAATGAACATTCTACCTCGCATTAATTTTCTGTTCACAATGTTACCTTTATCACTCCCTCACAAATACTTGGAAGAAATCAACTCTATGTGCACTATTTTTATATGGAATAGCAAACGTGCTAGAATTTAATTGGCTGCTTTGCAATGCCCAAAACACTTGGTGGTCTAGCCTTAAATTCTACTATTAGGCCTTTCAGTTGAGGGTTTTTAAGACCTGGCTGGACCCAAGTGCCCCAGTTTTGTGGCATGCAATAGAAGAAGCCATAATTAAACCAATTAGGATTCAGGATCTCCCATTCTCTGGCCTCAGAAATAGGGCTATATCTCTCCGAATGGGCCCCATTATTGCTAACTCATTAGACATCTGGAAGAAAGCAAATAAATACCTTGGTATTTCTTTTAATTTTCATAAATTCTCCCCCATTTGGAATAATCTCTTTCTGTTGACAGGCTCACAGCCTTTCTTTTATCCACCATGGTCCACTAGAAATATTTACATTTTGAATGATATTTTTGATGATAAAGGCACATTTGAAATACTGTTCATGCTGCACATAAACTGCAAGAGATACATATCGTTCTGTCTTGTTAGTACTTCTGCCAAATGTATAGATCTCATGCATCATCCCATTTGTAATGACATGTCTAATTCTGCACAAAAAGCTTGCTTCCCCGTACCACTGTTTGGGTCCTTCTAACACTCACAACTGCAGGTGTTACCATTGTCTCAGCGGGAGAGAATTTCGACTAGACGTTGTGAAAACCTGAAGCACATCACTTAATCCAACCCATATATCTTATAAAACCACACCTGATAGGATAATAACTTCCTGACACATTGCACTAACCAATGATGTATTTTTTTGTCGATTTGGTAGGTGTTTACGGCTTCAAAATACCTCCTCGAAATATTTAAATGACATTTTTTTTTAATGTTTTACTTGCCAAAGTTACTGTCAATCAGGTCTGCAACCAGCGCATAACAGTATTACGTTGATTAAAAAAAAAAAAGCATTTTGTATGTGTAATATGAAGTGCGATTAGCGGTCAGGTCAAAATAGGGAGACCAAAACTGAAAATGCAGGTGCCGCAGACATAGCACAGATGTAATTTAGGTGAAAAGTACAATCAAAAGAACAATATATTTTGAGAAATTATTATACTATTAATATAACAGGTTTCGTTGTATTTTACGACTAGATCTCTGTTAAACATAAAACCACACAAACATACTTAGTTAAATATACTAGGACAGAAGTGTAGCAGACAAAAAATTATATTAATATGTGTATATGCTTTTCGGCTGTGTGGTCCAGTGGTTAAAGAAAAGGGCTTGTAACCAGGAGGTCCCCGGTTCAAATCCCACCTCAGCCACTGACTCATTGTGTGACCCTGAGCAAGTCACTTAATCTCCTTGTGCTCCGTCTTTCGGGTGAGACGTAATTGTAAGTGACTCTGCAGCTGATGCATAGTTCACACACCTTAGTCTCTGTAAGTCACCTTGGATAAAGGTGTCTGCTAAATAAACAAATAATAATTGATGATTACTGAGATCATTTGACATTGATTTCAAAACTCCTGCAGCACACACAATCCTTCCTATAGGGGATGAACACGATCACACTCTGTTCGCACACCCTAGTACAAACGTCGAGTCGTACTCCATCATACCTTGTTGCTCTCAAGCTGGCACTGGCTAAAAAGCCACTGATTAACGGTGAAACAGTGAAACAATGTGCAGTGCAAATGGCAAAGGTATTTGGTGATGACAAAATGTCCAAAAATTTCGAAACGGTACCTCTTTCTCGACGTACAGTTTCACGAATGTTTCAGATATGCATGAACATGTAGAAGAAAAGTTAAATAAAATGATGCATGATTGTTCTTATTTTTCTTTGGCACCGGACGAGAGTACAGCTGTGTCGGATGTCAGCTACTGATATATGTACGGACAACTGACAGTAATTATAACATGCAAGAAGAACTTATGAAGTTTGCCTCATTATACACGGACAACAAAGGGTTCAGATATTTTTGGTGCTGTTCAGGAGGCTGCTACAGATTTTGGAGGTTTCAAAAAGTTGTCACAGATGGCGCACCTGCTTGTGTGGATCAAAGGCTGGGTTTGCAGGTTTATTGAAGCAGAGTGGTGTGGACTGTCAAATACTGCACTGCATTATTCATCAAGAATCACTGTGTGGGAAATCGCTGAACTTTGATCACGTTATAAATGTGGTCATGAAAGTTACAAACATGATTCGAGTTGGCAACAGATCACTCAGTTATCGCAAATTTGTGACTTAGCTACGGTGACTTGGAGCTGTACACTGAAGTACGATGGATGGTAAATGCCTTGAGAGATTCTTTACACTTCGAAAGGAGAGCGTCACATTTCTGAAAAACACTGCGAGTTCTGAAAGTAGGGAGTTTCAGGAAAAACTGGAGGATTCAATGTTTTAGCGATATGGCATTTTTGACTGACATAACCCGACATCTGAATAGTTTGAATCTGCAGTTGCAAGGCAGGGACCAAACTGTGTCAGAACTCATTGCTCACCTGAATGGTTCCCGAAGCAAGCTTGCACTTTTTATGACTCAGTTGTTGCATATGGATTTCACCCACTTTACAAGTGCTGAACTCGCATCAGAACTGCAAGCGTGCGAGTCAGAGTTCAGCCGGTACACTACTGACATTGAAATGCTGCAGCTTAATTTTAACAAATGTTTTCAGGATTTTGAAAGTTTACAACCTCACATGATACTTTTTAATGATCCACTGGCAGCTGTTGTCAGTGACCATCCTTCTGAACTACAATTAGAACTATGTGAACTGCAGGCTGATCCTTTCTTTGTTGCAAAGTTGAATGAAAGGGGCCTTAGTGTACAATGTGACAGAGATCGAATGAGTCTTGGTGTTAGCTCTCCCTCCCGACCTGTGAGGGCTCTGTGTAAAGGGAACAGAGTACCCTGGACTAAATGGCATGACAATTTATTCCTTGGGTTAGGTGGAAGTCGGCCATCTAGAAAATGGGCGGAGCTACGGTACCCCAACTCAATGACCCAGACGAGAAACGGTGTGGCATCCACGGATTGGAGGAGCGGATGCGTTCGTTAATCTAGGGATCATGGGGGAGGGTTTATAGGGGTCGTAGTGTAAGCAATCTGTTCCTTTGTAAATGGTTAGATAAAGACCTAAAAGGAGACCCCTGTGTTTTGCTGAGACTGTGTTTGTGTTTGTTCATGTTTGATAACTGTTTCTTGTTTGATAACTGTCTGTTTCTATAGACTACTCATAACACAGTCCGAAGCTGTAGCACAAGCCAGCACCAACCCGGACATCACTTTCACTCCTGCATTCACGGAGGACTGTCTTGCACCACTAACACTAATTCACTGTCACTAAAAACTGTGTTTGTGTTCTGTGTTTAGTGTGGGTGTGTTAAAAGACTGGACTTTTGGTTACGGGTCAAACCCGGGGATTACAAATACCGAGTGATACACGCTGCTGTATCACTCCATCATTATTATTTATTACTATTATTTTATTTCTTAGCAGACGCCCTTATCCAGGGCGACTTACAATTGTTACAAGATATCACATTATTTTTACATACAATTACCCATTTATACAGTTGGGTTTTCACTAGAGCAATCTAGGTAAAGTACCTTGTTCAAGGGTACAGCAGCAGTGTTCCCCACCACTACTCCACACTGCTGCCCATGTGTTCACCATAAAGCTCTGAACATTGTTAAAATATCAATAAACACCCTTGCACCTGGAAATCGTCTGTCTGTCTGTTTGTATCCGCTCTGCATTGCACTCACCTGTGTTCACTTACCACTCTGTCACAACAAGCAGACTTACCCTGAAGTTTCACACTGACTGGCAAAATATTGTAATGATGATAAGCAGCAGAGACGTTAAGATGTTTTTTTTTTGTTATTTTCATTTATTAATCCCTTGCTGTTCTGCACACTGAAAGGTTAGTAGAAAATCTATATTTAAACTGTTGTTTTGTATTTAAAAGGTTGTATTATAGGGCTTTTCATTGAAGAACACTTCAGTGTTACACAGTAATACAAGGTTAATTGTCCTTTAACATGTTGTATTTGAGCAAACATGTTTCAGTAAGGCAATATGTAGCCTCAAAAAAATGTGTGGCCCGCCAAAGGGTTTTAGTGGATTCTGTGGCCCTCTGCTACCTTAAGGTTTCCTATCCCTGATCCAGACAAAACCAGTTAATGTCTCAGACAGATAACCTCACTTTCATCTTTATAAACAACCTCATTAAATACAGAAATGATTGTTTCTTATTTTATATACTGTAATGCTATAAAAAAGGGCTTCGAGAATGGCTTTTTTGTGGGATAGCAGACCAGCTTTCCAGAAAGTGTCAGTGTAATGACAACACTAATGAATGCATTACAGTATCTGATATAATTGTCTATTTGAGCTCTTATAGCACAGTTTTAGTTGTTAACTGAATGGGGCGCTTAAAAAAGTGTGTATGTTTCCTGGAATTCCATTTCCTATACAGATAGTTTAGCCTTCAATTTGAGGGGCTATGCCCAATGCCTAGTAATGCCACTGACCTCAACCGATCTCAAAGTGGGCTCGCCAAATCACAAAAACACAAATACATTATTCTCCTAATGATACAATTGAGGTACTTTGGCAAATCAGTTTTCAGGAAATGATAAGTGCTATATTCTTTACAAATTAAATACCTAAGAAGCTGCAGGGCAAGAAAATCTACACTTTTTCAGTGAGGACAAATATTTCTATATCTGAGGTGAGTCATAGCAAAATATAAAACCCATAAATACAAACTTAATAACATCTATAGTTAAGCGCAGTTAACTATAACATAATGACTCAAGCCTGAGCATCCTCACTTGTGTCACACATTACAAATTGATTTAACAAATTCAATAGGGCCTGCTCCTTAAGGGACATAGATTGTCATTTCTCAGCTCAGACCCTTATCACAGCTCAGTGAGGTGCATTTGCCAGGAGCATTACAAAAATAAATGGCAGACAATTAAGTTTTTAAATTCGCTATAAGGAAGACCTTTGGGAACAACATCTATATGGATAGCTTATTACAGCAGGTTCTGATCACAGCTATAAATAGGTACTCCATGTCCCAGTTAAGTTAAACATTGTAATATACATTTTATATTCAGTACGCAATCTTTATAGCCATATACGTTTCCATTAGTTTTCCTACAAAAGGAAGATACTTGACAGAATATATTTTCAGTGTACTTTTGCTGTCAACTCTGAATACTACTTATTCACAATCCCATTCAAAACTGTTAAAGAGTGTTAAGCATCCAAATGCCCAAGGGTACAGTTTTTATGTTTTATTGTGTGATAATATGCTACTAAACCATATTAAGCAACTCTTAGTAACTCAGTCTACAGCTACAAAAAAGCATCAGCACATGTTATGGCCAGATTGGCAAGTCTTAAAAAAATAACTTTCTGAACATTCTGTTGTCTTAATTACAGATTTTGAAATCTGAAGAAACCAAAGGTTAAGGAAATGTAGCACCAAGCATTGGCTCAGGTCCAGCATGTGTCTCACTCAGGCTACCAACTGTGTAATTAACTGGGAGAATGTCAACACTTCAGCCAAACTAGGTTTTAATAATAGTGTCTTGTTATCTTAAAGTTCTGATTGTATCTCTCTGTTTTTTCCTGCCTTTATCTTACATTTGATCATAATCAATCATATCCTCCACTTACCTTTTAATTAGCATGCCCCTAGGTTGTAAAAACATAGACATGCTTGCAGAGCGCCTTCCTTTCAGTTAGCTGCGAGCAATGTGGGGATGATCTCTTTGCTACAAAAAGCTTCACAGCTTGTAAGTATTATATGCCCGATGCATAGAGGCTGGTGCATGCCTTTGTTTCCTCCCGGCTCGATTATTGTAATGCTCTGCTTGCCGGTGCTTCCAAGGCTGCTATTGGCAGGCTGCAATACATTCAGAACTCTGCCTCTGGCATTTTAACTGGGTTCAAATTGGGTGCTCTATTACACCAGTTCTTGCCTCTCTGCATTGGTTGCCGGTCAAGAGTAGGATTGATTTTAAAATTTGACTGCTAACTTATAAGGCTCTAAATGGCTTGGCCCCAAATTACATCTCTGATTTGTTAACGAGGTACATTCCCACTCGTATCCTTCACTCTGTGAATTCAGGTCTGATAAGGATTCCAAAGCTTCGTTCTATGGGTGACGGGGCTTTCTGCTGCTATGCTCCTAGGCTTTGGAATAATCTTCTGCAGGTGAGCAAGGACGCTATTACCGCTGAAGCTTTTAAAAAAACAACTAGAAACGCATCTCTATGTACAGGCATTTCATCATGGTCAGGTTTATGTCACTGTGCAATGTTTTATTTTATAATCTGTGCTATTTTTAACTACATGCTTGTGTATTTGTTGTTGTATTTTGTTTTGTTGTTTTTAGTGTTATTGTTCTAAATTATTCAGTGCTTTGAGATGCTTGCATTTAGGCGTGATACAAAATAAAGATTATTATTATTATTATTATTATTATTATTATTATTATTAATAAACGTGAGTTTTAAAGCATCTGACCTAAAGCAACAATTGCTTTTCCTTAACTGGGGAGTCTAGGTAATATTCCTAATTGGGAGACTGTATGACTAAACACATTTATGGCTTCTAAAAGCCCTGCCCATCAACTAATATATTTTATATGTATTCATAAAGCTTATGGAACCCCGTACAGACGCTTCCAAAAGGAAATTATTTCTAGCCCTGCATGTGTAACCAATGTAAACTTGAGACACCTGGCACCAGTATGCATATGTTCAAGGACTGTCCCATCATTGTTACTTTTTCAGTGTTATCTAAATGGACTGGTTCACAGTTAGTAGCTGAACCTTGTTTATTTTTACTTAATGATGACACATGGGTTAATCTTTCTTTCAGTCAGGACAATCTTGCATTAAATGACCACCTTTATTATAATACAAAATGTAATAGATTTCTAAAAACATTAAACCAAACAATGGTTGAAGAAAAGTAAAAAATAGTTGGAGCACAGCCTTATCCTTCAACCCGGTGAGCAAAAACTATTAGGCAGGGGAGCATTATATAGCCCTCAATATTAATTTAATGTAGAACTTCACTTCCTGGCCTAACAGCTGGGTAACACCAGATACAACTGTGGCCTGCTCCTGGTTCTGCGTGTTTAGGGATATTTTTCATTTAGAGTGCACAACAGCCAGGCTGAATGTGGCAAGAGCAGCAAAGGTACAGGCATGGAGTTCAGTCGCTGCTGCCCTGGACAATCTTATTATGGCATGACCGGTGTATATGATTTCCTCTTTTATTATTTCTTTATGTATTAATTTTGTGCGAGCTCTGGTTTCTCTGTAAATAGATTCTGAATGTATGCAACATACGAAGAATCCGACCCTTCCTCACCAACTACGCCACCCAGCTCCTGGTCCAGGCCCTGGTACTCTCCCGCCTAGACTACTGCAACTCCCTCCTGGCTGGCCTCCCTGCGTCTGCCACCCATCCGCTTCAGCTCATCCAGAACTCCGCTGCTCGCCTGGTGTTGTCTCTGCCTCGCTTCTCCCATGCATCTCCACTGCTCCACTCACTCCACTGGCTCCCGATCACCGCTCACATCCAGTTCAAGACTTTTGTACTCGCCTACAGATGCCTTGACCAGACTGCACCCGGCTACCTCCAGACCCTCATCTCTCCCTAAACCCCCACTCGATCTATCCGCTCCTCCTGCACTAGAAGACTGGCTGTACCTCCTCTACACTCCCCTGCCTCCAGAGCCTGCTCCTTCTCCATCCTCGCCCTGCAGTGGTGGAATGACCTTCCTACAGATGTCAGGACTGCCCAGTCCCTGACCACCTTCCGGCGCCTCCTCAAGACTCACCTCTTCAGACAGCACCTGCAGAACTCCTCTTTTCCCTCTGGACACTTATCACTCTTCCTTAAATGCGCTTTACTTGCTCTTATCTGCTCCCTATTTTAGTGCATTTAATCTTGTACTTTAGAGTACTGTAACCTGTCACAAGTGTTATTTAATCTGTAGTATTTTGTATTTAATTATATCCTGATGTTACTATCACTGACACTGTTATCTGCTCCGTTATTGAATCGTATTTTGTCATATACTTGTACTTGCTAGAACCGAAGTCATTGTATTTTATCTTGCTTTTAATTGTATTAATACTTGTACTATGATTCTTGAAATGTATTTTTGTTTACGACTGTAAGTCACCCTGGATAAGAACATAAGAACATAAGAACATATGAAAGTTTACAAACGAGAGGAGGCCATTCAGCCCATCTTGCTCGTTTGGTTGTTAGAGCTTATTGATCCCAGAATCTCATCAAGCAGCTTCTTGAAGGATCCCAGGGTGTCAGCTTCAACAACATTACTGGGGAGTTGGTTCCAGACCCTCACAATTCTCTGTGTAAAAAAGTGCCTCCTATTTTCTGTTCTGAATGCCCCTTTATCTAATCTCCATTTGTGACCCCTGGTCCTTGTTTCTT
The DNA here is from genome assembly GCF_902713425.1 of Acipenser ruthenus. Classification (NCBI taxonomy): domain Eukaryota; kingdom Metazoa; phylum Chordata; class Actinopteri; order Acipenseriformes; family Acipenseridae; genus Acipenser; species Acipenser ruthenus. The sequence continues at coordinate 75,331,716 of NC_081194.1, forward strand.
TTTTCAGGTCGAAAAGTCCCCTGGGTCGACATTGTCAATACCTTTTAGGATTTTGAAAGTTTGAATCAGATTGCCGCGTAGTCTTCTTTGTTCAAGACTGAATAGATTCAATTCTTTTAGCCTGTCTGCATACGACATGCTTTTTAAACCCGGGATAATTCTGGTTGCTCTTTTTTGCACTCTTTCTAGAGCAGCAATATCCTTTTTGTAACGAGGTGACCAGAACTGAACACAATATTCTAGGTGAGGTCTTACTAATGCATTGTAAAGTTTTAACATTACTTCCCTTGATTTAAATTCAACACTTCTCACAATATATCCGAGCATCTTGTTGGCCTTTTTTATAGCTTCCCCACATTGTCTAGATGAAGACATTTCTGAGTCAACATAAACTCCTAGGTCTTTTTCATAGTTCCCTGCTTCAATTTCAGTATCTCCCATATGATATTTATAATGCACATTTTTATTGCCTGCATGAGCAATAAGGGCATCTGCTAAGAAATAAATAATAATAAAATAATAATTATGTGTGTGCTCATATAAAAACAATCACAAAAACAATAGCTTTTCCTTTTATTATTTGACCTAATTGATTTAATATACAGTACTTTAATAGTATACTAATACGACTAATACATATATATATATATACATATATATATATATATATATATATATATATATATATATATACACAGAGAGTTGTAGATTTATAGTAGCTTTATAATAAAACAACAAATTAATACATAACATGCATAACATAGAGAGATGATTGTGTAGTGATATAGAGCAATGTATGTACTGTATATGTACTGCATGAAACAAATGTGAAAGAATATTTAGATGGGTTTATCTTTTAAATTGCTGACAATTTGACTATAATACCGTATGCAGCAATTTCATGTCTTGACCTTAACTCGCTAGTATTATTGAGGAAAACCAGTTGTATTTCCTCTCCCAACACGTGATCACTTGGGTAACATGGAATAGCATGGAAACACCACCTTTTTCACCAACTTGAGTTGTCCATCAACTCGCATTCTGGGAGAATTCAGGCCATTTCGAACACACTCAAGTTGACTCGAGTTGGCTGTCCATGGAAACGAGATATTGGTGGAACAAAAAAACTGCACATGTGCCTTTGCTATGGAGTACAGATCATTTGGAAAGGCACACTTTTAAGCATACGCCAACCAGCAGTTTTTACTATAACTAATACTGGCACACTGCAGAAGAATACTGAATACTATTCCTCTGACAATCTGGTAATGGACAGGTATTCTATACAGGCAAACTAACAGTAATACAACACTCCTGAGTTATTTATTTCAAACTTTTAGTATCAACATTTTGTTTTCTTAAGTTAATGTGTGAATATGGCCCTTGAACTTTGAATAGGATGTACACCATAGAGAGCTGTGAATCCTAAACCTGACACCCCTCCATTATTACAACTCTATAGTAAGCTTTGGTTATATTTCTTTGTCTGATTATAGGGAGTATAATCAGACAAAGTGGCAATTCTAAATGGTTGCCTTCTTAGGACACTTCTGAAGGCATATTGCATCTCAGCCGAGAAATAGAATAAATAGGTTCCTGTCCTCGTGTCTGTTGCTGTAGTTTACTTATTTGTCATGTTAGAAATAGCGAGAAAGAGACTGCCCAAAGCAAATTGTTGTTCAAAATAGATGGGTCCAAAATCAAAGCTGTAGTATTTATAATGAAAACCTGGCAGTAAATCATCTGATACCATACCCTATTAGAAATATGTCTTCAATGACAGCTTAATCTTAGTTTTACAATTCATCATATTTAGTAGCAATTAATGTAAGGAGAGCAAACCATCTTTGAAGGAGTTACATCAGGTCTGTCAATGTCAATCAGGATTTTGTTCTGTGTCTCTTTTGTCCTTTATCAGAGGAAAGCAAAGGAAACTTTTCTTCTGTTGACATCGTTCCATTCTGAAGATGTTTACCTCTTCATTATGCATAAAGGTAGCTGAATTAAAAGCATTAATCAATGGGGTCGTCTGCATTGTTATGACCTCTACTTGTCAACAGTTTCATGTAAAATGCTGAGTGACTGATTATATTACCCTCCCATTCCAAAACTTTATCATTTAGTTGTGACTGCTCAGCTCACTCCAATCTATCTTTTCCCTTGGCTATGACACTCTGTGTAATTAAACAATGAACATCTAAAGTACTAATTTACTTTAATAGAAATTAAAGACGCTTTTAACCTGACTTTAAACAAAATCGTAGGCAATTTATATATATATATATATAGATGGGCTTCAGTGAGTTACAGGAAAATAATTTCATCGAGTAATTTATAAACTGTCACAGAAACCCGAGATTGAATTGTTTTCCTGTAACTCAGTGAAGAGGCCCATCTATTATTTTTTATAATACATGGATACCCTTGTAATGCTAATATTAAAGAAAACGAGGTTCAGCAGTACAGTAGTGTTTCAGTGCTCTACAGACGTTCTAGGTCGTTATCCATTTCTCCAGTTTCTCTGAGATACGAATGTACCAGCTTTACATCTTTTCTTTAGCGTATTCTAATTTTGTTGATCATTAATGAACATTTCTGTATTGTGGGTGTTGTTGAATTGAAAGTGATGGTCTCGAGGAGTCGAATGGGTCAAAGGTCAAGTATATTTTCCTCTAGAGGAATTATCACTTTTTGACATCACTACTGTGGTATTATGCCTTTTTTCATGTATATGTATATATTAATTAGCAGCTACGTCAGAAAAGGGGAATGTGTAAAAGTGTTAGCCTTCAGTGAGAAATACTGGCTGTTTGGGGAGCATAAGGTGGCTTGTCATATCATCTGACAAAAGAGAGGTTTTACCTTTCTTTGACATCATTTATTACTTTAAAGAGACCAAGAAAAAATTGTGACATTCAGCAGAGTTGAGTTTATCAGGACATCCTCAATAACCTGGCAAACTAAGTCTTGACAAAAAACAAACACATATCTCTAACGTAACAGCCGTATCCCTTATAAGAACACAAGAAAACTTACTAACAAGAGGAGGCCATTCGACCCACTTAAGCTTGTCCAGTTCCTAGTACCAGTTTGATCTGAAAACTTTGTCAAGTTGGGTCTAAAGGATCCAAGTGACTCTGCCTCTACAACATCACTTGATAACCCATTCCATCCCCTCCCCACTCTCTGTGTAAAGAAGTGTCTCCTTCCCTCTGTCCTGTCTATCCCCACTTAATTTCCACCTGTGTCCTCTTCAATCATGTCCCCCCTAATTCTTCTGCTCTTTGACAGACACTCTGCAGGGCTACAATGTCCCTTTGGTACTGTGGTGACTAGAATTGGACACAGTACTCCAAGTATGGTTCTCCAGTGCATTATACAACCTCATCATGACCTCCTTGCTACTACACTTTACTCTATACCCAAGCATTCTGTTTCACTTTTAATTACTCCCCTTTTCCTTTTTCATTTTCTGGTTGCTAACATCTATGAGTCTGTTACAACACAAATATCTTTCTCTTGGTGAGCCTGTTCCAGTTCATTTGGTATATGGATCTTACATTTTTGTGACTGGCATGTAACACTTCACATTTGTTGACATTGCATTTGATTTGTCACGTTTCTGCCCAGTTCTTGTCTGAATCTTTTTGGATTTCCTGGGTAGTTGTAAACGTGTCGGCCACTCCCCCAAGCTTTGTGTTGTCTGAAGATTTGACAAGTTTGCTAATTATCCCTTGATTTAACCGTTTAATGATTAACTGTTATATTACCATAGCTTGTCTCGTTCTCTTTGTTTTGGCTGCATTTTCGTCAGGTGAAACTGGAGGAAGCGCTGTGTAAATGCACAATAAAAACAGACTGATTTGGCATGCTCAGAGGAAATACAAACAAAAAAAGGCAGGCTGACTGATATTCAAATAAATTGTAACATTGAAGAAATGGCTTTGTATCAGAAAACTGGTGACGGAGTCAGAAATCACATGTGAAGGTAATTGCATTAATTTGTTACACACACACACACACACACACACACACACACACACACACACAAACACACACACACACACACACACACACATATATATATATAAAATGGTGTGACAGAGCAAATTAATCCAAATCATCAATCTCCCTCTCGACCTGTGAGGGCAATGTACAACAGGAACTGTGTGAGTCATACTGAATGGTTGAGCAGTTCATTCCAGGGTCAGTCGGAAGCCGGCCATTCAGGAAGGGGGTGGCGTCATGGTACCAGGAGACATCGCCCTAATATGGTGAGCGGTTTCAGTCATGAATTGGAGGAGACGTGATTGAACTAGCTATCGAAGGGGGACTGAAGGTACTTTAGGGGGGTGTGACGCCGTAATCGGTTCCTTTGTTTTGCTTAATGAGAGGAAACGAGGACTGTGAGATTGTGAGTCAAGTGTTTTTGTTTGTTTTGTAACTGTGTAGATTTGTCTTACCAGATGGCTAATACGACTCCGGGAGCTGCCGCTTCAAGCCAGCGATAAGCCCGGACTGCACTGCACCTGTATACACACTGTTTGAATCATCGCACCTGCACCTAGAGCACGCACTGTCTGGAGATGTGTCTGTATCGGTGTTGTGTGTCTGTGTTTTGTATTATTATTTTGGGACTGCAACCCCTTGGTTTATTCGCTGGCAATACCCATAGTTGGGTACAGCCAGCATTATTATTTCATACGGTCAAGGTGACCATTAAAAAGAAAATAAAATAACTTGAACTGTGAACTTTGTGTTTGTCGTTGTCTGGAGCAACTGCATCACCCCTACACCTACGCACTGCCACCCACACGTTCACAAACGGGGATTGATTTTATTCTTAATACAAGGGCGGTAAAACGCGACTGACTATATCTCAGTAACGGATATCCGAGTGCTGACTGTAATATCTTGCGGGAACAATTTAACCTCTTCAACTCCAGATGCAAAAATGAATGTGCAGTCCAGGTACCAGATTTAGAAATTATTGTAATTGGTATCTTTACCTCTGAAATTGGTATAAAATAATAATATTTCGAAAAAAGTCAATACATTTATAACATTTTTATTAACCCTTTTGGTTCCTGTGTTCTTGATAGTCATATTCAATAAAACAAAACAGACACAAAAGTTGTATCTTTTTATACATTTTATTTTTGTATTAACAAAAACAAACTATATATATATATATATATATATATATTAGTTAGCAAAATGTATACACAGTAAAATATACGTTTTATATACATAATAGAAATATTAGTTTTTAATGTAGAGTATGTGCAATATAAAAAGGAATGCAAAAAAACTTTTTTTTTTTTGTAAAATAAAATGAAACACTATGCATAGATCGTTGATTGTTTCCTGCGGTATCTCCAACTCTTCTCAATGTCTTCACGAATAGGGATTTTTGCATGGAAAGCAACTGGATAATAAAGTCACCTGATGATTTCGATCTCTCCTTCCTGACTTCAAAACATATATCACATTACAAACATTGCCTTAGGGCATGTATACAAGCAGATAGATTGAATAAAAATGAAGTCCTTTACAAAGTTGCATTCTTTTTCAATGATGTAAGGGCTTCCCCAAAGATATATATTGAGATCAGAGTGAGGTTGAAAATAGACTGGGACTCATGGTTTTCATTCTGTTGTCCTTTTTATGTGCAGAGAACGGCACACCTGTCAAAAAGCTTAAGGACTTACCCTAGTAAATGAACAGTTTCTGTACCTATATGACCTACATGACAGGTCCCAGCAAGCATGCAGAAGACCTGTCATGTAGGTCATATAGATACAGAAGACCCAAAGCTACAGAAACCAGGGTTGCGTTCAATAGGCATAGCGCTCCAGAGCGTCACATAGCGCTTTCTATTGAATGACCTGCACGCCGAGAGCGCTTTGTAAAAAAAAACATATAAAAAAATCTGATAGTTTATTAAAATTAGTGTAATTAATTGACTTTTTCCTTTTAAATAAAGTGAATCTGCAGCATTCGAAACGCTCAGCTTGTTATTGTTTGTTCGGTCAGACTTACATTAAGGAATAGCGCTGTGTTAAAGGTGAACTATACGTAATACTGTTTTATATACTATATATATATATATATACATATAGTTTCTGCCAGATTATTAGGCTTCACAGCGTATCTCGGCTGAAAAAGCACAGCAGTATAGTCTACACCGAAAACTTTAAACCCTTTTTTCGTGGCAGAAAGTGGACATTAGAATAAGAGAACTTTACTAAAAGTTGGTACTTTTTCAGTGTTACATTTCTATCTAACCAAGAGCACATTATAAACAAAATGATATATGTACTACAAGACTTAAATCATATTGGAGAGAAAAAAAAAACTAAACAAACAGCAGGACTTCAATTGCAAGACTTTGTAGAGGAAAAGAAAAGGCAGATGCAGGAGTTCATGGAAGTGCAGAAGGTTGCATTTGAGGTTGCAAAACAAAGAAATTAACTGCTAAAGTCATTCATATATGTATTCAAAGAAGAAATAATTTATTTCAAATGTTTTTTTATTTGCCATATAAAAATGTTACTGGCTTGAATAATTGTTGAAAAAATAAATTGTTCTATTTTTAGTGCTGTGTTTTCCGCCATCTTGAAAGTTCTCTCTTTATAACACACTGTTCAAGAAGAGCTAACTTATGTTGCGTAGCGCCACGGCAGAGCACTCTGCCTACTGAACGAAGCCCTGGTTCAGTGGGAAAAAGTTCCCTATTATTTATGTTTGTTGGTTTAAAATGTTTTCTGTGTAGTTTACTGTTCATGAAGGATAACAGTGCCTTCATTATATTGCTTCATAATACACTTCTTCTTAATCCTGGGTAGACAGCCATTTATGGAAGTGTATTTATTCGTATGCCGAGAAAAGACTTCTAGTTGTGCTTCATTCTGAGATGGTTTTGTGTTAAAGGGAAATAAACCTGATTTTAACTGTCCTCAGCATACATTATGGGCAAGGTTTAAGCAACACACTGGTTATTAATATTAATGCAAGCGATTTTTGTAGCATTTGTATCATAAGATTATGCAAACACAGTTTGTAATGTATGTTATTTGCCTGCATCCCCGAGACGACTTTGAAAATGAGATGATTTTTATCTTTATGGTCTTGGTTAACAAAGATTAATATATATGGAGTATATTCTGGACATGTACTACTTTTCAAATATCAAGGAAAACTAAAGTGGACCTCAATTTATTAGTAATTGTTACACTATGTTGTAAATAAATAAATAAATACAATAAATCACAGAAATTATGCTGGGTGCAAGCCAGGCTTGTTTGCTCTTGCAGATCCATAGCTGTTGAACTCACCTCACTGGGATCTGTGTAGGGTTGCCACCCCGCCGGTATTTAACCAGACTGTCCGGTATTTTTATGTACTTTGACCCCCTGTCCGTTTTTTTTGGAAGATGTCCGGTAATTCTAAGCATTCTAATCTATTGGATATGTTCTTAAAAAATGTGTTACAATAAACAATTTAATATAACATGTTGTGCTTGTATGAGTGAAATTCAAATACTATAACACAGCGGTGTGCAAATGCACCAGAAAGAATTGAGGTAACAACGTAAGCCACCAAAACGCTGTACCGTTATGTTTTTCTTGTGTGCTCACCGCTGTGTGTTATCTGGTATGAGGATGCGCACTGCTGTTAAGTTTGACAGCCCTTTGAATGAAGAAGCGCAAAACTATTAAGTAGCATACTGTAACGTTAGTCACAATGGCAGAGACAAATGAAGAAGTAGACAATAGGAGGGGATGGGGCGTCCGGTATTTTTGTATCTCAAAGGTGGCAACCCTAGGTCTGTGTAAAGCACCCCGCCCCTATGTGTGTGTGTGTGTGTGTGTATATATATATATATATATATATATATATATATATATATATATATATATATATATATATATATTATTTTGTATTTGTATTTGTTGTATTATTTAAATGTATGGTTTGTGGTTTAAAACACATTGTTATATTGTTAATTATTTTACAGCTTGGACGGGGTTAAAATTCCCCATCCATGCTAAACTTGTGTAGAATGTGACCATCTCCAGGTTGATAAATGTATTGCTAAGCTGGAGACGGTCACATGTATAAAACCCTGCAGCTATGGCTGAACGAGGTTGGTATTCAGAATGGAGCATGAGAGACGTGAGTCGTGAGATAAAGTAAGAATAAAAACAATTGCTACTCATGCTGCCTTTAAATAGCACGTTACTTGTTTTGTATCTGGTTATTTGTTTTGGCCACCGTGCCGTTTTGTTTGGAAAGTGTTTTGTTTGTTTAAATCTTTTATTTTATTATTAAACGTGCACTTCCATACCCCAGTAGTGTTGTCCCAGAGTTCCTTTAGATTAAATTCTAGAGGCAGCCTGCTATGTAGTTTTATTGTTGTAAACACTGATTCGATTTGAAACAAGCCTCTCTAATACCTTACAAAGTAAATGTAAAAGTTCACTAAGTAAAGCTGATTTTTATTGTTGAACAGAGTGCAGGGCAAAGCCATCAACCGCCAAAATAATGTCTTTATTGTTTTCAAACAACATAAGCTGATACGATGTTTATTTTGCAGCTGAAATATTAAATGTATTTTCTGGATGACATTATATATAAATATATATATATATATATATCAAGATAGATGACAATAAACCCTTCATAGAAAATTGGCATTTGTTGCTTTTTTTTTTCTTTCTTTTGGTCTGGTTCAAACAGTAACATCTAGATATCTAGATTGTTAGTCATGAAGGACATCTTCAAAGCTCAGCTCAAATTAATGCTATTACAATACTTGGTCATCCCACAAATATTTATTTTTAAGAACAATAGACATGTACAGATATCATTTATAAATTGTGTGTGTATATATATATATATATATATACCACCTAAAGCCCACTGTATACTTTGACTGGGACCATGTATGAAGTTATGTCTTATTCCAAAGCAAACTTTAGTTTTTTTTAAATTATAGCACATGTATGAAGATAACAAAAAAAAAAAAAAGATTCCTAACTCTCATAGATAGTTAGCGCATAATATCCAATTAGTTATTCATGACAGGTTTGACATTGGGCTGGCCATACACCAAAATCGAGATAAAACACTGTTATAATCTAATCCAGTTCAGATCTGTCTTTGATGGCTTTGTGTACATTGGTTTGGTTTGCTCATTCCAGTTTGTAAAACCATGAATGCAGCAGATCAAAATCACAGTCTACATGATTTATTTAGCATTTAGTCTGGCTGACATAATTACACACTACACTGCCTTTTTGCCTTACAAAATCTCAAGAAAGCTCAAAGATAGATGGGAGAGGAAAACATGCCAGTTTTGTATTTTTGTAAGTGCAATGAGCAAAGGAAGTTTCTAATTATAGCTAAACCCTAGCCTGCAGGAACTAAATTAGACACCAGTTAGAAATATAGTCCCCCCCCCCCCCAAATTGTAAAGGCCTGTGATCTTTCATTACATTGAGATCTTCAAGAAATACTGTGAAGTTAACATTTTTCCTTTCATTAACTAGTTACAGACTCACAGAATTCAACGCTCCCATGGGAGAGGTTTGAAGAGGCACAGCAAGCGATCCAGGAAGTTTTAAGGTTGAAGCAGGAAAGCACTTGGCAGAGGCAGGCAGGTAGTTCATATCTCATTCCCAGCTGTACAGGCAAGGATTGGCCTTCTATAAAATATTTTGGCTTCAATATTCGTATCTCCTCACCTACACTCAACCACTTTTGGCACTAGTGTTTCTTTACCCTGCTGGGAAGTTCAGAAAGGGTTGTGAATTGGCACTCACATCTACTGGCTCCTTGCTGGTTGTCCCATTGGTTTATAACAAGACAACACAGGTTTACATTTATTTAAATGTATATTTTACCCTATAAAATAATCAATTGATCTTAGAAAGGGATTAATATGTGCTGTTCTGCTTGATTCAGCTGCAATCTCATGTACCACTCTGGTCAACAAAAAACTAAATGACTTGCAAAGACAGTTTCAGGTGGCTCTTTCTTGCAAAGTAATTGCAAACAGATGTTCTTTATTAGATAAAATCTATGTATCGGTACAGTGGTTTCAAAGGGCAAAGGATTAAACCAATCTTTTTTTTCTTTTAGAAATCTGCTACGCAATGGTCCAGAGCCACATGGACTGTCAGTCTCCCAACATTGTGTGTATTTTTCTTTCAGTCTGGAACCAGGGTGGACTGTTTGATCGAAGTAAACAAGTGCATCAGAGTTTAAGAGCGCACAGGAAAAGCTAGGGGCAGGGGGCAGGTATATGGGTGATCTTCGACCTTTCACCTCTAAATCCCTGCTGGTTTTAACATGTCAACATGTCAAAAGTGAAATGATTTGGAGGCTAGGTGGCACAGTAGGTTCATGCACTAGCCTTTTACCTTCAGTAGAATTGGCACCAGCCACATTTGGAACCGTTTCAAAGAGAGAGGCTAAGGATTAAATTAACATTTCCTCATCTATTACAAAGGTGGCCCTTCCACCCTCGTAAGGTATACATGCATGTAGAGTGGACTTTAGTTTTCTGAGCTTCTAATTCATGAACATCAACCTTTGTGGTTAGTAGTTGATCTTATCAAACTGTTCCAACAATTTAGGATTATCAACAGTCTGTGTGATTTAAAAGAGGCCCAGTACTACTTATGCGGTATCATTAAGTATCTGTATGTCAGTTGCTCTACCATGAGTGCCACTGAGCTACAATGCACAGGACTCCAGAAATGACCCAAGATGGGAACAAGTGTGAACAGCATGCGTCCATGACATTACTGCAGTGTGGAGTATCCTAATCTCATGGTACATAATGTATGTTTTGGATATAAAATGTTTTAAAGTCATATATGTTTGCTTTATTAAAAAAAAAGAGAAAATGGCCCCTTATTGCTTCCTATAGATATATGTAAAACAAATTTGTTTTGAAACACACATTTGGTAGCATAGTATATGCAATATCAGAAATATGTCTTACAATAGTTGCAAAAGAATAACCAAGCTTGACTGAAGGGGTGGCTCTGCATCACAGACTGGTATTCACTCTCCCATCAGGTGTTCTTGCTAATGCAGTGATGATAAAAGGCTAAGATGGGAAGAGGCTAGATAAGGTGCAGTGTCTCCATGTATATTGAAGTAAAAAGAATCGCAGGGCTGGATAAGCATCAAAATCAAATTACTAGTACTCTGTCATTCCAACAAAGGGGTAGCTGGGCCACTTCAGGGTTGAGGTGCTTTGTGGGGACAGTTTCAGGAAGCCTGCAGGGTGAATACACCACTGTTCTCATATTGATAGCTGATGTGTGGTTAAACACAGTCCTCACAGCAGTCAACCATTAACTCTCGTGAACAAGATTCATTTAAAAGTTAAATTAAATTATACACGGTATGGTAGCTAAAGGAATTCCGATTTGAAACATAGAAGCTGACAAAAACTGTAAGGAGAAAAGGCGACAACTTATTTTTTTCCTGAGCTGAATTGGCTTACAAATACTGGGACCCAGTTTTGAACAATGTGATGCAACTATTAACAGGTTTTTACATATCTTCAGTTCGTGCTGGTTGCTATGGAAAATTTAGTTTTACAGTACATTGAGAGCTTTTTTTTCAGAGGGATGAATTCATGCAAGTTGGCTTGAGTTCAATAATTAGATCTGATCACCTTCTTTCTAACACTGACTAAATATCTATGTTTATGTCAATAATTAACATACTGGGTATCTTCCTCATTCTGCAGCATCAGGAAAGAGCAGAATTTGTAATAATTTATTTTTGAGTATTTTAAAAGGAGAACAATCTATGACAGGTTTGATGTTCTTGTTTTGTTTGAAGGGGACTTCTCTATAGGGCCAACGAGGAGGATTTAATACCACTGTGAATAACAGTGGTAGATCGAAATGTTAAGAATGGCAGGCAATGTCATGTCAGATTTGTCTACATTTTCTATTATTATTCAGTGAGTGTGAAATGTAAATATGGGTGATTTGCAGCTACAAAAGACCTTCGTACCATTTTTTTCCTAAATGGAACTAAACATTTCAGTGTGTACATTATATGATTCCCATGCACTGCTTAGTTCCTGCATAATTTGTAACATTACCAAAAACTGGAGCATATTTGGCCACTTTGATATTTGATATTATTTGGTTCAAAATTAGTATTTTTCTCATTGAAACAAAACAAAAAAAAATGCTACAGACTGAAGTAAACAGTAAACATTTGATAGTTTTACCTCATACTCTGTATTTACCAATCCTCCAAGATGTTCGATTTTCGATATCCCTGGATTTCTGTATTGTATGGATTGCTGCGTTTTTATTTTTATTTTGTATTATTATTATTTTGAATTATCATGGTGGGCCAGAAGAATATGTGTTCCTTAAAGGGTTAAAGACATTTTCACAGGCTTTAAGTGTGCGTGCTTCTTTCCAAAGAGACCCTTCCCCCTTGCAGAGGGTTAGGAAATGAGTGATTTAGTCAGAACACTAAGTTAATTACTTCTATTCTTCTCTGATGAGTTCTTTGAGGTGACAACCACAAAGAAGAGGGGACCTGAGTTTTACATCTCATCCAAAGGACATCATACTGCCCCCATACCGCACACCACTGGGTGTTGCTACTTATAGGGAGAAGGTTGAAATACTCTCCAGGCAGCATAAAAACCTGTGCTTCGGGCTCAGGTGAAATAAATGTGTTATTCACAAAAGGCTTTTGAATAGTCAGGAAAATTAGGCAGCTACTTTCTGAATACCAAAGTTCATGATATTTGGATTTCTTTCACAGAGATTGACATGTATATATCAAGGTTTTGTCTTTTGCTGTCTGAGAATATTCTTTTTGTAAAAAGTATTCCTGTTTTATATGCATTAGAATTATTTACACTCTCAACATTTCTGGAGGAGGTGTCAGCAAGAGTGAATTCGATAAATTTGAAACATATAATTGTGAAACATTTACCTCCGTGAAGTTAGGTGCAATACAAAATCATTGGTTACTGCTAGTTCAAGCTGGAAGTTTTCAGAAGAAAAAAAAGAAAACATTCACATTTTTTGTAAAAGAAAATGTTAGCAAGGGCATACAAATGAGTAAATTCACTGGCTTAAAGAGCTGTACCACACATGATGTCCTTATTTTTGTTAGCAAATAGCATAAATTGAAAACAAGTCAGACTTACTGACAGGGGCCCGGGTATAGCGTGTGTTCATGATGCACTGTATGTTATTCTGCTTTTCAAACAGCCCAGTGTTCAAATACCCCTGCTCTCCATAGGGGCCTTCAGTCTATTAGTGCTCATCCGTTGTAAGGCTAGCTCGTGCTGGTACCTTCTCGCAGCAGCTCTGAGTGTTTCCAGCTGCTGACACTGAATATCCCCCCACTTCCTCAAGTGGAACACTTGCCAGTTGTTCTTGTTTTTCTCTCTCTCTCTTTCCTCTTTATTTTCCTCTGCCCCTGGAAGGATGTGGGTAATGATTTATAGAGCATGTCCAATCGGTTCTGTTTGCCCTCGCTGTCCTGCCTCTTGAAGACTGGGGTCAGAGGCATATTTGTAAGTAACAGTCCAATGAAAACACCTCACAGCATGTAAAGAAAACTGCCAGCTAAGCAAAAAGGCTCAGGAATGCAATCCTTGTCAAAGAAGAGTTTATGCAGGCGTTTACCTATTACGATACAATTATAGGTTGGCGTTCAACATTGGATACGGGGAGAGAAGAAGTGAAATGCTCAAACCTGAAACAGCACTGTCAGGTCTTTCCTTGGATTCTGGAAGAAATAAATCAGCAGGGGAAACAAATACAGCAGCCTGAAAAAAGTAACTATAGTTCCAAGACGGGGGGTGTAGCTTTAACTGCCAAATTTGTATTCACCAAGTTAGAATGGGGATCGGGGGTATGCAGACTAGATAGGGCTCCAGATTCAAAACTGATTTTAAGCCTCTTTTGTCATGCTACTGAGTGGGAGAGAGAAGCTTACAGCTGTCTTGCAACAGAATAACAGGATAACATTGGATTTAAAAGATACAGGCAATTCCATATGGACATCAATAAGTATGCACATGCAATTAGGCTGGCTCTGTCCCATGAAAAAGATGCATTGAAACATTATGTTCACCTCAATGGAACTATAATATTGACTGCATTTTTCATTCCCACCTTAAAAAAAACAGGATGTAATAGACCAGTAAACATGTCTGTCCCAACGGGGGGTGTAGGTGATCCTCCATGTATAGTCATAATAATGGGTGACATTCACAGCTCATATTGAGAGGTCAGCCCTTCCACAAAACTGATGCCTTAGCTGTAGCATGTGTCTAATTTACTTAGCAAGAAGGGAGCAGGAGTGTGAGTTAGGTGGAGGTGACTGCATTTGGACACCAATAAAGGAACCAGGAAAGGGTTACATGTAACATCATTTTTACAATAAAACGTGCACCTTGTGCATTGCATAATCCTACATGACTGAGCTGCTTCATTTAACAGTCCTTATATAATGCACACTTGTTGTTTAAGACTCATCCCTCATAAAACACGCTCTTCTGGTATGTTAAAAGCAAAGGGGTAAAGCAAAGAATAATACATATATATATATACACAGTACAGTATATTATTAATATATTAATTAAGAATAAACTGTAGAATTGTTATAAAGCCAGACAATCCCAATATAAAATATTTGGTTTTTAACTTAAACACAAATAAGCTCTGCTGTAACATCAACTTTAGCTGACGGCTGCACTCAAGCACTCAAGTATAACAGGCATCCTGTGTATAGCACACCACAGCTTCTAAAATGTGTACTGTAAGGGTTCCTCAAAGTAACCTGCCTACAGTTATGTATGACCAGAGGATCCTGGATCCTGGAGACTTGCTGCAACTTTGTCTGTCTTATCAGCGTCTATGCAACCTCACCTACAAACAAAGAGTACTAGATTACATTACTTACTGTAGTTGTTTGGTTCCAGTTTTATAAAGATTTTTCCAGCTATCCATTTTCTTTTTATAAAGTACAATTAAAGACTGAAGTCAAATCAAGCCTTTATTAAGTATGTTATGTTTTACCGCAGCATGTTTGAATGAAGGGTTCTGACTTTGCTAGGAAGCAATCCTCTAATGACTCTCTATAAAACTGCTATTACCTGCTATTACAGTGGTTGGACAAAGTTGTTTGCCATATTACTTGTAATGGCATTTTATTGTTTTCCAACAATAACATATGCTTTTTGGTTGTGTGTGGTGGGTTGTAACCTCCCTACTAAAAGTGTGGTACCATGGCAAAAGCATATGCGCCTTAACTATGGTTAAACAAGCAATTTGGAGTTTTACAACAACCTTGGTATTGAACCTACCTAACAACCATGCTTTATTTTTAAGCAAATGTACATTTTCTGAAAAGAATAAAACAATTTGACACTATAAAGATCAGTTAATTTATTCTAAAAAAAAAACAAAAAACTTTTAAGTAGTTTAATTTGGGATCTTAATACCTATTGCACACAAATAAGTTTTACCCTTTCAAAGTCTACCATAGTAAAAGCCCCAAAAAATGTAATAAAGAATATTGAAAGCATGATAATGCATAGGTACGCATTGTAAATCACAGGGCGGTATGGTAAAGCATATTAACAAACATGGCACACCATGGCAAGCTATTGGAAATGCATAGTATAACCATGGGAAAAGAATAGGAATATTGCTAAATGACTTTGCTAATTGATGTTTATATGGGTAAAAAATAGATATTTTTAAACCCTACATTTTTACTCTTTAAGATACTCCACAGAAGATTGCATCCTCTAAGTGACAAGGGCTTTGGTTACCTAAACATGTTCATTTTGGGTGGATTTAGTCTACCTAATTTACTGCTATTGCATTTCCATCACAATGCAATACTATTTTAGTAGAATATTGAACAACTTCAATAAATTGATAAACGCATCCCAATGGTTCAAGCCTGGCTTCTTCCAAAGCAGGAGTAAAACAGCCCCAGAATATCTGCTTACCTGACTAGATATTAATGCCAATTTATAGTCATAGTTTTCCAACCCCTAGGCCAACAGCCGTAAAACTAACAGCCAGTGACTGAAGCGGCACTTTATGGCCTTGGACTAACCTACCCCTCCTGCATCTCTGAGATTCATCCTTCAATAGAAACCAGCCACCAGGATATTAGCCCTATTGACTATCCCTAGTGGAAATCCTAATGATTCCGTATGCTATAGCAAGGGACAGAATACGTGGGTCAGGTTTAGTGATAAACCTTTACAGACCAAAAAATAATTAGTTCAGCTGCTCAAAAAAAAACAGTATTGAATGGAACTGGAGGGAATGAGAGTAATCATAAAAAAACGAAACAGAAACAGAATGTATTCAAAAAATAAGTTATGAAAAAGAAAGCAGATTTGTAAGACAATGTGTTCATAATGAATACTGCCTAGCAAAAGGTCAGGCCTAAGGCTGTAGTTCCTATTTTATTGCTTCCTACACAAACGTATTACCGCTTGTATTTGTGCTTGAAATGAAAGCAGAGAGTCTGTACATTATAATTCCAGACATCACTCTGTACCAGAAGTGCTGCTTTTTTTAGTCTTGCAGGAGTGTCTGTTGACCCCTCCTCACCCCGCGTCTAATGAAAGATTGACTGCTTCGTGTTTTTGTGTGTACTAAATTATAAATCGCTGAACAGTGGGCTTTAAAATTAATTCAAGATTAATTTGAAGCCCTAGAATATAGAATTACTAGCAACTGAATGAAAAATGAAAGGATTGTGGGTTTAAAAATATTCATGGTACCAGCAAATGTTGATCCATTTTTTTCCTCCAAGAAATTATCATGTATCAAGATCCCCACTAAAGCCCTACTATAAATCATTGAGACTGGTTCCCCCTTCCACCAGTAAGAAACACTGACACCCCCCTGTCAAACTGCCTTTTATGCTGCTTCTCAACAGGATCTGTGCATCTAGTCAGGACAAAATAAATCAGACCTGTCTTCCAGCATAAACACATAAAGATATAATTGCCTTGGCTTACATAAATAAAAAGTAGGCTGTTAAACACAGTGTATTGTACAAACAGACCATTATTTTTATTAGTAGTTTCTACTTACGGTCTTTTATCTTTTTCTAGTTCTGCATCGAACATCATCATGTGAATACTAAACTGAACTATTTTTCAGTTTAATGTAGTGTCACTTAATGACAGTGTTAGATGTGATAGAAGGCTCTGTTGTGACAATTTGCTGTGGTTTGAAATCTAAACGAGAACTAGCAACGTCAACACTTTAAAGCAGATTAGTTTACATACAAATATATGGTATTTGGTACCACAAGTATTTCATATGGAGGGTATTTATTTCGTGGTCTATAATCAGATGATTTAGTTGCACATAGCAGGTGCCACAGCCCCTTAATTTATGAAGCAGGAATACTAAATTGCTGTTAGGAGCTGAATATTTTGTACAGTGACTCAAACAGGAGACAGTGATTCACTGTTCCATTGTCAAATCCTCAATAGTACATACATTGACTACATTTGAGGTTGCTATTGTATATATGTGTTAATGACACAAAACAATATTAAATATAATGGTAATACAGGTTTTAACAAAACCTCATACATATATACATACGTACATAAATACTTTGTTAAATTGTACCTTCACATGTTTCTGTCTGCAAATAATTGAGAATATTTGAAATATTTGCTTTGCACATGGGTCACAGGCAACACTGATTAGGTACTTTATAGAAAGAGACTCGAAGCATTTAAAGTCACACTTTTGAGAACGAATCTGATTAGCTGAGAAAAAAACTGGACGATTGATGATTCATGTATAAGTATTAATGCCTTAATGCCTAAAGGGTCACTACCAGTGCATGAAATGTAAGATATATTCAAGTAAAATGAAATGTTTGTTTAACCAAAAGCCTAAATTTGGCAGAGCTGATATTTCCAAATGGCCCAAAAAATGTGGGCAATAGCTAAAGAACACACTAGACACATGTTTGCCTATTAAGAAACACTGACTTTGCAACTTCTTTCTCTCTTTTTTAAGATTTTTTTAAATTTATTTTCCCAATTCACACAGATATATTTCCACTGTTTTTCTCACGGATTTAGCAACCAAAATACAATAGTACTACTGTAATGATTAATACATCTCCAACCACATAACCTCTTGAAATTGGGTGAAGGAACATATCAAACATTTAACAAGAACCATACACCACAGAGGAAGTGAGAACCAATAGGAAGTGAGAACTCATCAGTAAGGTGATGTCATCAGAATGAACCCTCTGACACCTCACACGAGCAATGCCATCCCCTCAAGGCATGAAAACAGGAAAACAAGAGCAAGAATAAATTTTAAAAAAACATAATCAGTAGAAATATAGCTCACATATGGGTCCTCCATTTCCTTTTTTACTCGTGAGGGAGTTGTGTCAATCATTTAATTAGATTACCTCATCAAAAACTATAATTCTTAGTAATCTGCCACATCATCACGCCATACTTTCCTGTTATTCTCTACAAATTAAGAGCAAGTTGTACAAAAACAGTATGTCCTTGTGTGTGTGTCTGTTTTAAAGTTGTGATTCTGTCATAATAGAATAAAGGTTATAGGACATCGGTGGTATGTTCATATTTTGATGTGCTTTGTTAAAACTCTCCCAGCTGCAGTTTGCACAACTTGCAAATGAGACAAAACCTTGATTTAATTAGCATAAGACTGAGTCCTCGTGGTTCAAATGACTTCAGTTTAGTCAAACTATGATGACAAATGTTGTAGCTCTAATTTGATAACAGATGTTGTTTTATTTTGTATGTATAGATGATTAGATTACTTGGTTTGTACATTTCAAATGTAATAATTAATTTATCAACCAGTGTTCTGCACTTACATTAATTGTACTGCACAGTCTCATACAAGTCCCACAGCTCCTCACATTTTGGAGTAAAGCAAGTGTAGACAAGGCATAGTTAACAATATCATATGCGACACCCCTTGTCATGGTACCATCATACCTACTGTTATTATACATCATTCTGAAAGTGTTTATTACAGAACTATGGCACTGTTCACATTCTCTGTTCAAAATGAAGGAACATACATCATTCTGAAAGTGTTTATTACAGAACTATGACCTTGTTAAAATTCTGTTCAAAACATACCGTTTTGCAGACCTGATCCTGAGGGAGAAAAACAATAATAAACCATTTTCTAGAGCAGACAACAAAACAGTTGAATTGAATATAACATTTCCATTTACTCCACTGTTGCAATGTGCATTTGCTTGAGATACATCAGATACCAGTCCAGAAGTCAGCATAGGACCGTTATTCTTGCTTTTCAAGCATATTTTCCTGCTTCTGATGATGGTTTATTCATAAAACATTTTGGGCTATTTTCTGCATGTTCTATTCACATATATCAAGAACTCCTGGGAGACTGGGATGGAATAAGCAGAATCTTGGAAGATTATATTTTATTATGTGGACCCAAAGACTGGAATACTAGATTAATTTGAAGTCAGTCTGACCCAGGGGTTTATTTGATTAACTGATACCCTGCCAGTTGGACTTCATAAGGGAATTTTATAGAACTGGTGAAACCTCTTGGATTTCATCAACCACCTATTTTAGGAGATATGCTGGTTCTTAATGCAATCCAGGGTGATTCTCTGGTGTTGTAAAATGTTCCAATAAAGCACAGCTGTGGCTTATCCCAGCAGGGTATAGGTTGATCAAATTGACCCCCCTACTGCAGATTAGACCAAGAGTCCTTATCAGTGACCAACACACTGCAATACTACCTTTTGTGATAAGTAAATACTAAACTGCTTTTTTTGCTTACACTATCTTGCAGATTGCAAATGAGGCACAGGTAGAAAAGCTATTGTTGGCATTCTAGTCTTGCATATTCTTGCAGTGTTGTGCAGTTGGGTGTTCTTTAATGCCAGCTGCATGATGTCACAGAGCAGCTCATGCAACTACCTTCCCAGATGTTGGTGATGAGCTGCGGCTGTGAGCTAAAGATATGATGCAGATTTACCTTCTGACAGTTTAGAATGGCAATATTTCTTTGCATTACATTAGTACTAAACACTGCAAATGATGTATTACATGGACTAGGTATTTAATTCAATTTGTTTTTTGTAATGATTGACATTAAGAAAACTGTGTTTTAGTTTACATAAGTACCATTAAATATGAACTGTACACGAAATAGTATAGGAAGAGTAATTAGCAATAACATTACATGGCAGTGCATGCTAATATGCAATCTAAATACATTGGTGGTAATTGAAATAATTATTTTGTTTTGGAAACACTTTCTGCCACAGATAAACAAGCACAATCAAGTGTGTTTGGGCCAATTATATTTAAGTGCCCTGATACCCAGTTTGCAATGAATTGTAAAAATGTATTTTTGTTTACGACTGGATAAGGGTGTCTGCTAAGAAATAAATAATAATAATAATAATAATAATAATAATAATAATAATAATAATAATAATAATAATAATAACTGATTGTTAAATGTTTTCAACTGGAAAAAAAATGCATTTGAAAGCAAATGAATTGCAATTAAAATGTTGAGTAAATAAAGGAAACCTGACTGACATGGGCCATGCTTCCATTACATTTTCAAACATACAATCTGGAAGTGTGAATAAACTACCAGGTGAAATATATGCATATCATAATCTTTTTATCCAACACTGACTGTAGTGCAATGAACTGTTTCTATCAACTTGCCCCATTGTTTTTTGTGAAATAACGAATGATGTACTGGCATAAGGAAATGCCAATATCCTCCCTTGAAGCTGTTTAAAGCATATCCTACTTACTTCTTCAAAGCACAGATTTAAACAGCTTGTATGGAATGACACTTGTATGGATTATCAGTTCTACTCCGAATTATAATTTTTTTCTTCATCATATGTTTGGAGGCCTTATACCTGTTTAGATAACAAAAAAGAGGCAGTCTGTGAAGGCTGTTTGAAGATTTATCTAGGATCTTAAGAGATTTAAATATCAAAATGGTGCTGCTGCCACATGCACACACGCATCTAAAGCATTTACAATACACAACAATCTCAAGAATGTCAAAGACATCAAAGAAGTCACTAAACCACAAAATCCCTTCTGGCGCTATTCCGATTCAGGTTCAGATTCTGATTTTTTTAATTTGTTTTTGTATTTGTTGATGTTTTTGTATTTGTTAATGTATAAATATATCCTTCTTTGAAACAGTCAAGAAAGTCTTTCAATAAAATGTGTTATGCCCAATGTTCTTAGAAGGTTCCTTTCAAATTAATAATCATAGTTGGAAACAAAAGTAAAGGCTGAACTAGAGAATACTGTATGATTCCTTTTTGCGTAGTGTATTTTACAATTGATAGAGATGCTCTCTCTCTCTCTCTCTCTCTCTCTCTCTCTCTCTCTCTCTCAATTAACCCGAAATTCCTTTTTTTATAATAAAGTAAGTAGCTTAATTTGTCATTGTACCTGGCTTTTAGCTTGTATGGAGACAATGTGACTTAACTCTGTCATCCCCACCCAGTCTCTCTCTATATATATATATATATATATATATATATATATATATATATATATATATATATATATAGTTTATTTAGCAGACGCCTTTATCCAAGGCAACTTACAGAGTCTAGGTTGTGTGAACTATGCATCAGCTGCAGAGTTACAATTACGACTCATCCGAAAGACGGAGCACAAGGAGTTTAAGTGACTTGCTCAGGGTCACACAATGAGTCAGTGGCTGAGCTGGGATTTGAACCAGGGACCTCCTGGTTACAAGCCATTTTCATTAACCACTGGACCACACAACCTCCTGTGGATATATATATATATATATATATATATATATAGACATGCTCAAATTTGTTGGTACCCCTCCACAAAAAACGAAGAATTCACAATTTTCTCTGAAATAACTTGAAACTGACAAAAGTAATTGGCATCCACCATTGTTTATTCCATATTTAATAGAAATCAGACTTTGCTTTTGATTTTTTATTCAACATAATATTGTAAATAAGAAAACAAATGAAAATGGCATAGACAAAAATGATGGGACCGCTAACTTAATATTTTGTTGCACAACCTTTAGAGGCAATCACTGCAATCAACGTTTTCTGTAGCTCTCAATGAGACTTCTGCACCTGTTAACAGGTAGTTTAGCCCACTCTTCTTGAGCAAACTGCTCCAGCTGTCTCAGGTTTGATGGGTGCCTTCTCCAGACTGCAAGTTTCAGCTCTTTCCATAGATGTTCGATAGGATTCAGATCAGGACTCATAGAAGGCCACTTCAGAATAGTCCAATGTTTTGTTCTTATCCATTCTTGGGTGCTTTTAGCTGTGTGTTTTGGGTCATTATCCTGTTGGAGGACCCATGACCTGCGACTGAGACAGAGCTTTCTGACACTGGGCAGTACGTTTCGCTCCAGAATGCCTTGATAGTCTTGAGATTTCATTGTGCCCTGCACAGATTCAAGGCACCCTGTGCCAGGCGCAGCAAAGCAGCCCCAAAACATAACCGAGCCTCCTCCATGTTTCACTGTGGGTATGGTGTTCTTTTCTTTGAAAGCTTCATTTTTTCGTCTGTGAACATAGAGCTGATGTGACTTGCCAAAAAGCTCCAGTTTTGACTCATCTGTCCAAAGGACATTCTCCCAGAAGGATTGTGGCTTGTCAATATGCATTTTAGCAAATTCCAGTCTGGCTTTTTTATGTTTTTCTTTCAAAAGTGGAGTCCTCCTGGGTCTTCTTCCATGGAGCCCACTTTCGCTCAAAAAGCAACGGATGGTGCGATCAGAAACTGACGTACCTTCCATCACCTTGGAGTTCAGCTTGTATCTTTGGCAGTTATCCTTGGTTCTTTTTCTACCATTCGCACTATCCTTCTGTTCAGTCTGGGGTCGATTTTCCTCTTGCGGCCGCGCCCAGGGAGGTTGGCTACAGTTCCATGGACCTTAAACTTCTTAATAATATTTGCAACTGTTGTCACAGGGACATCAAGTTGCTTGGAGATGGTCTTGTAGCCTTTACCTTTACCATGCTCGTCTATTATTTTCTTTCTGATCTCCTCAGACAACTCTCTCCTTTGCTTTCTCTGGTCCATGTTCAGTGTGGTGCACACAATGATACCAAATAGCATAGTGACTACTTTTCTCCATTTAAATAGGCTGATTACAAGATGGAGACATGTGTGATACTAATTAAAGAAACTAATTAGTTTGAAATATCACTATAATCCAAATATTTATTATCTTTTCTAAGGGGTACCAACAAATGTGTCCAGGCCATTTTAGAATATCTTTGTAGAATAAGCAATAATTCATCTCTTTTCACAGATTCTTTGCTTTATTCTATGACATACCAAAGGCATGCAAGTATACATGATAAAATAGCTTTTAATTTCATCACTTTTCAGGAGGAATGAAGCATTATTTCAATGAGCTGTAAGGCTACCAACAAATTTGAGCACGTCTGTATATATATATATATATATATATATATATATATATATATATATATATATATAGTATGTAGGGTTGAAAAGTTACATTATCACATGATTTGAATGGAATTAGGAAGGCCGTTCAGTCCAAGGAATTAGGATATACCAGACAAGCTTAAAGCCAGAAAAGTGATAAAAACTCACTGTGGGAGTAACAGATCCCAGAACCACGCAGAATGATTGCCATCACCATAAAATAGTAAGGGTACTATAAAAAGCAATTTAAATGAAAATTGAATTACTTCCTCTTTAAAAGATTACGGTCATGGAAACATTATAAATGCAATGGAAAGTGGTAAAATAAATGAGGACAAAGTGGATTTAAAAGTCTTTAGGATAATTCTTCAAGAACTAGGTCTGGTCCTGAACAAGGAACCCCCCTGTTATTATTTGTCCATATTATCCATTTTACCCATAAGCAAGGAAGTACACTCACAACCTTCAGGAGCAGACAGTCAATGTAGTCATGTATTGATGGGTTCATCTACTTTAATGGCTGTTTTTATAACATGCTTTAAAGGGTAAAAACGTTTTTTACTAGGCTTGCAATACTTTATGCCCTTACCAAATGATCTTCAATGGCAATGCAGTCAATGCAAAGGTTCTATATTAAATACATTGCAGCACATGGGCTGCTACAATGGAATGAGATTTTGGTAGAATGGGGCCACAGTGGTAACATTTTGTACACCAAACCGATGCAATCGGAACCGTATGGACCAATTTGTTGTGGGAATCCATCTCTCTTAAAAAGTTAGTCATGGTAAAGAAGTATGGCAAAGCATATTACAAATTACAGTGCATATTTACCAAAGTAAATGTTCACAATTGCACCATATCTGTACGCTATCTGGACCACTAGGTAATGTTTGTTCCAAATTCATTGTGTTGTGGTCTGATTACAGCTCTGATAGGGAAGGATAACATCTTAAGACAGGCCCTGGGGCTCTAACGTCTGGTAGTTGACCCTGATGTGAGTTATGATTCCTCAAGTGCAACAAAAAAAAAACCTTATTTAAAAACTTTTTTTCTTTACTTGTAAAGTAAAATGAAACAAGTCAAGTGCCTAAATTGGTGCCTGTGCTGCTGAAACAAGAGAAGTTGAGTTGTATTCAGAGCCTTATTGACAACCTTATATAAAACATATTAATTAGTTATATCTAAATTAATCGATCATTCAATGGGCAGTATGTGCTACCTGTACATAGTGTACAATATAATCAATCATGCAAGGTACAGTATGTGCTACCTGTATATATTGTATGGTTTTAATGATACGGTTCCTAAAATATAAGTGAGTTAATTGTTTTCTATTGGCATCACTGCATTTTCAGTGCAGCACTTTGTGCATGTTTAGTTGTATTGTTTGCAGCACTCACAGCGCAGCACTAGGAGAGCTGTGGAACTAAGAAGCTAATGAGGAGTGACCATTCTTTCAATCATCTTTCCTGACAGCCTGCCTGCTCCAGTCATTTTAGACTCATTACTAAACAGCTGACAGTTGAAGCACAGAATCCAATCCCAACAGAAACTTTTTTTGTAGGTAATGTTTATGCAATTAAGTATATCTGTTTACCAAGATAACTGAAGGAGTTTTTGATCACAGTTCTTTGATACAAAACGAGGACTGCAAAAAATGTGTTAAACATGTTTTTAATGTTATACAAGAACATGCAAGAAGTGTTTGACTGATACTGTATGAGTTGGTTCTGAATTGACTTTGTGGATGAATAGCAGCTTTAAAAAACAAATTAGACAGACAGCAGCTTCAAAGAACCTTCAGCATCCTGGTGCTTTTGAATAGTCAATCATAGTTTGATATTTTCATTAACAATAAAGGGTACATTATTTAGCGATTGAAATACATGTGACAGATTTGCTCTTTTTATTTTGAGGGATTTAATAAAAGATTTTAACAAAAGATACATTTTTGTGCCTGGTGGTTCAGCTCACTCAGAGATGATCTAATTTTATCACTGTGTCACATTTGAAGCCCCTTAAAAAAATGATATTAAAATAAACTGTATTTAAAAATATTGCATTTATAGATTTTGCACTTTACCTCTGAAAAAATAAGAATGCTGTAAATTATCATGTTCACAAAGTGGGGTAAAGTGGTTTCTAATCAGTTAGAATGGTGTGAAATTATAACAAGGACTGCTCATTCAAGATTTCAGCAAGGCTGTCAGAAACATGCTATTGCAAAATAATGGGTCCAATTTTGTGAGATTGTGAGAGTGCCTGAGATTTTCAGGTCATTGGAGGCATTTTTGTACACCAAGGATGGTTACAGCCCTGTGTTTCTGTGTAATGGAAAATCGCTAAAAGATATGAAAGGTAAATCTCAAAGTTCACAATAGGCGGGTTTCCATGCAGCTTAGAAAGTCGTCACTCTCTCTCCACTCAATTTATGCACGCACATACACACACAAACTATGCTCTATATTGCGCCTCTAAAACATTGTACAGCTTAAGGGGTGGGTAAATCGTCTTCTCACGCTAAAAAGCCACACAACTGACCAAACACTAGTTTGTGACGTAACTTCGTGCAACTTTCTAAAGGCTGTACCACCAAGCAATCCTTAGCTGAAAGGTTCTTTGACCAAATAGGAAAACATAAGCATACAGTAGGAGGGGTTTAAAAACCTCTTCATTCAGTATTTTTTTTTATTTTTTTTTATGTGACACCATTTATTCAACATTTCAAATTATTGCTATTTGACTCATAAAATGATAGTGCTAGTTTGTTTATTTTATAAGTAACATTATTAAAAAAAATACCAACGCTACTACAAATTTAGAAGAATGCAGCCCTTTGCAATACATAAATAAATAACAAAGCCCTTTGCAAAGCACAGATACTTTTGTTCATCATTTTACACTTTTGTTGTGTTCGTGTTTGGTGATTGGATAGCCCATTGCTAGTTTAAGATTAGATTTTTCTGTCCCTTAGCTGTAAGATTGAGAGGAATGGTAGTTCCTTGTAAAAGTTAAAAAAAACTTGTTTGAAACTACCGAGAGTCTCTATACAGCTCAAAGAGTTTTGCTGTTTTCACCAGGTTGCAGCGGCAAAACTAAATCACTTAGAATTACCATCTGTACCAGTACCATCAGTCTGAAACTTTCTTATTGAGAGGAACGCTAGTTCCTTGTACAAGTTAGAAAAACTTGTTTGAAACTACTGAGAGTCTCTATATAGCTCTGTCACAAAGACGGCCGGAGTGGGTGGCGTCAGACCAGAAGCAGGGAGTAAACAGACAGAGACTTGGGGTTTTGGTGGAGCTGAGCGAATGGTTTCGCTCAGCATTTAATAAAACAGCACAGAAAATAAAAGGTTTGAACAGACAAAAACACGGGACACGGCACTTGCGCCAAAATAAACAGACATACAAAACGACTAAACACTAAACAGATGGTGCAGGACAGACGAACAAACACGGTGAGTACAAACAAAACACTTATATTTCCGATCTTATTTTACGCCTTCTCTCTCACCCGTTCTCCACTCTCTGAACACCTAACCACGACTGAGTGAGAATGTGCATCTATATATACTGTTGTGCTGGGATTCAATTACTAATTAATTATTCACTTGAATCCCAGCACGTGAATTAATTCTGTGCAACCCCGTGCTCACATATTACATTTAACCAGCACGTGAAGTGATTTGTGCTCTCCTCGTGCCTAAATACAAATCTACACTTTAAATACACGTAAAACACAGACCCGTTTATATCCCGTGTACCAATCTATACACCAACATTTACACACGCAACATACAACACATAACACAAATGCACACAGGGGCGGGGCGCTTTGCCACATATACCCCCCCTTGTGCGCAGCACACATGGCCTCAACGGCCACCTCCCCCCTTAAAAATCCAGCAGTCCAGGACAAAGTCTCGGGCTGGGAAGGGAGGCTTCAGTGGGCCCATGGCTGGCCATGCTGTCAGCACCCCTGCCGGTAGTGGCACGGCTGACAGCCTGTTGGTCCCGTCCTGCAGCGAAAAAGCTGCGGGGGCAGGTGGTCCCCCGACCTCCCCCTTCTTCGTAGCCGGCAGCTTCCTCCTGTGGGGCTCCGGCCACAAGAACTCCTGCAGCGAAACTGCTGCTGGGGAAAGTGGTCTCCAGACCTCGTCCCCCTTCTTTGTAGCCGGTAGCTCCCTTTGGTGGGGCTCCGACCACAGTACTGCCGGCAGCGAAGAAGCTGCAGTGGGAGCAGGTCTCCGGACCTCCCCCACGATCTCCGGCAGCGAAACTGCTGCAGTGGGAGCAGGTCTCCGGACCTCCCCCACGATCTCCGGCAGCGAAACTGCTGCAGTGGGAGCAGGTCTCCGGACCTCCCCCACGATCTCCGGCAGCGAAACTGCTGCAGTGGGAGCAGGTCTCCGGACCTCCCCCACGATCTCCGGCAGCGAAACTGCTGCAGTGGGAGCAGGTCTCCTGACCTCCCCCACGATCTCCGGCAGCGAAACTGCTGCTGGGGTTGACAGCTCCCCTTTCTGGGGCTCCGGCCACCGTACTCCCCGTGGTGGAGGTATGGGAAGCAGAGACAGCTCCTGCTGTTCTGCTTCTGGCAGTGGCAGAGGCAGAGGCAGCTCCTCTGCTCCTGGAAGTGGCAGAGGCAGCTCCTGCTCCTCTGCTCCTGGAAGTGGCAGAGGCAGCTCCTGCTCCTTTGCTCCTGCCGGTGTAGGTGGCGGAGGCAGAGGCAGCTCCGGCTGCTCTGCTCCTGCCGATGTAGGTGGCGGAGGCAGAGGCAGCTCCTGCTCCTCTGCTCCTGGAAGTGGCAGAGGCAGCTCCTGCTCCTCTGCTCCTTTCGGTGTAGGTGGCGGAGGCAGAGGCAGCTCCGGCTGCTCTGCTCCTGCCGGTGAAGGTGGGAGCAGCGTGTAGTCTCCTGGCGACTGAGGTGGGAGCAGCGTGTAGTCTCCCCCTTTTTCAGGGGACTGGTGCTGCTCTGCCTCTCTTGCAGCGGACTGGTGCGGCTCTGCCTCTCTTGCAGGGGACTGGTGCGGCTCTGCCTCTGAAGGGGAAACCAGCAGGCATTCTTCCTCTGCTGGTTGTGCTGGGGAAACCAGCAGGCATTCTTCCTCTGCTGGTTGTGCTGGGGAAACCAGCAGGCATTCTTCCTCTGCTGGTTGTGCTGGGGAAACCAGCAGGCATTCTTCCTCTGCTGGTTGTGCTGGGGAAACCAGCAGGCATTCTTCCTCTGCTGGTGAAGGTGGGAACAGCTGCCTCTCAGGCTTCGGATTCCCGCGGTCCCCCCGTCTGGGCGCTGGACGCTCGCGGTCCCCCCGTCTGGGCGCTGGACGCTCGCGGTCCCCCCGTCTGGGCGCTAGTTCCTCCTCTTCATACTGGGTGGGGCATATGGCTAACGTGTGCCCATAAGCCCCACAGCCAGGGCATAACTCTGCTGCGAGGTTCTTTAAAAAAACCTCCCAGCCATCATCCTCGACCTCCTCCCTTTTGGGCTGTGGACGCCCCGACTCCTCCCTTTTGGGCTGTGGACACTCGGGTTCCCCCCACTCAGGCGTAGGACGTTCGGGTTCCTCCCACTCAGGCGTAGGACGTTCGGGTTCCTCCCACTCAGGCGTAGGACGCTCAGGCTCCTCCCACTCAGGCGTAGGACGCTCAGGCTCCTCCCACTCGGGCTGTGGACGCTCAGGCTCCTCCCACTCGGGCTGTGGACGCTCAGGCTCCTCCCACTCGGGCTGTGGACGCTCAGGCTCCTCCCACTCGGGCTGTGGACGCTCAGGCTCCTCCCACTCGGGCTGTGGACGCTCAGGCTCCTCCCGCTCAGGTACTGGAGAGGGCAGCGACTGCTCCTCTCCCTCTTGCTCACTGGAAGGCATCCCTCCCATGTCTGCAGCTAGGTAACCCAGCACCACCATGGTGAGGTCACGAACGGATGCCGGGTTGTGCTGTTGCTCCCAGTCCTCCCATCGTTTCCCATCTCGCATCTGCAGTGCGTGAATAACCATGGGGAGGTCACTGGCGAAGTTCCCATCGGGGTGCACCAGCCAGTCCCATATTTCCCGGGACGGTGGGGAACCCGGTGGCAGTGGGGGTAGAGGGGTGGCTACTGCCCCGTTGTGGCTGTCCTCCTCCCAGCCCGGCATGCAGGATGAGGGCTGCAGCTGTTGTTGTTGCTGCTGCTGCTTCTGCTGCTTCCTGCAGCTCTTTCTTCCCATCCTCGCTTTACTATTTTTTTTTTTTATTTTTTTTTTCACAAAACCCCCTCTCCTGGTCTGACGCTTGGAGGCGCTATTATCCCACGATGACACCACGTGTCACAAAGACGGCCGGAGTGGGTGGCGTCAGACCAGAAGCAGGGAGTAAACAGACAGAGACTTGGGGTTTTGGTGGAGCTGAGCGAATGGTTTCGCTCAGCATTTAATAAAACAGCACAGAAAATAAAAGGTTTGAACAGACAAAAACACGGGACACGGCACTTGCGCCAAAATAAACAGACATACAAAACGACTAAACACTAAACAGACGGTGCAGGACAGACGAACAAACACGGTGAGTACAAACAAAACACTTATATTTCCGATCTTATTTTACGCCTTCTCTCTCACCCGTTCTCCACTCTCTGAACACCTAACCACGACTGAGTGAAAATGTGCATCTATATATACTGTTGTGCTGGGATTCAATTACTAATTAATTATTCACTTGAATCCCAGCACGTGAATTAATTCTGTGCAACCCCGTGCTCACATATTACATTTAACCAGCACGTGAAGTGATTTGTGTTCTCCTCGTGCCTAAATACAAATCTACACTTTAAATACACGTGAAACACAGACCCGTTTATATCCCGTGTACCAATCTATACACCAACATTTACACACGCAACATACAACACATAACACAAATGCACACAGGGGCGGGGCGCTTTGCCACAAGCTCAAAGAGTTTTGCTGTTTTCACCAGGTTGCAGCGGCAAAACTAAATCACTTAGAATTACCATCTGTACCGGTACCAAAAGTCTGAAACTTTCGGGGCTCCCGAGTGGCGCATCCAGTAAAGGCACTCTGTGTGGAGTGCAGGATGTGCCCTATAGTCTGGACGTCGCGAGTTCGAGTCCAGGCTATTCCTTTGCCGACCGAGGACGGGAGCTTCCTGGGGGCGGCGCTTAATTGGCTGAGCACTGCCCGGGGGAGGGAGGGCTAGGTCAGCCAGGGTGTCCTTGCCTCAGCTCAGGGGTGGGAGCGGTGAGCTGAGCCTAAAATTAATTGGCCATTCCAAATTAGGGAGAAAATAATAAAAAATAATTGGCATGATTAAATTTATTAAAAAAATAAATAAAAAAAAGTCTGAAACTTTCTTACACCAAATGTGAAAAAAAACGTAAATACCTCTTATACAGCAGCAGTGTGGAGTAGTGGTTAGGGCTCTGGACTCTTGACCGGGGGGTCGTGGGTTCATTCACAGGTGGGGGACTGCTGCTGTACCCTTGAGCAAGGTACTTTACCTAGATTGCTCCAGTAAAAACCCAACTATATAAATGGGTCATTGTATGTAAAAAATGTTGTGATATCTTGTAACAATTGTAAGTTGTCCTAGATAAGGGCATCTGCTAAGAAATAAATAATAATAATAATACACAATGAGATATAAATCATCAAATTGAGGTAAAATTGTTGTTGTTCTTCTTCTTCTTCTTCTTCTTCTTCTTCTTCTTCTGTTTACTTTTTAAGAGTGTGTAGCGACTTTTCAAACAGAAAAGCTAAATTACTGGACATCTACCAATCATGTGATTCCACATGTTGGTCAATGTCAAAATAAACCAGGGAACGCAAGCAGTTTGATATCCACACCATTTATATTCAGCAATGTATATTTTATACAGCACATACTCAAAAAAAAATATATATATATTAAAAAAAATTATTTAACATCCTTAAAGAGCACACAGCCTTAGCCTGCTGCGCCACTGAGCTGTTGTTGAAATGCGTTAATTTTTTACATCCATGCCTGACCAGCTTTCGCTGAGAACCTGAAGGTTCTGCTCGATTCCAGAAATGTTCTATTTCCTGTTTGAAAATATCCAGTTTCCTGTTTGTTTGGTAGATACCATAGAATGGAATTGTACACAAGAGTGGCATGTAGCTTCCTTGTCTAAATCTCTGATTAGTGATCCGTCGCTTTGTGGAGTAGCGGTTAGAGCACTGTGCTCCTGACTGGAGGGTTGTATTGCTACTTTACCTAGATTGGTCCAGTACAAAACCCAACTGTATAAATGGATAATTGTATGTCACAATTGTAAGTTGGCCTGGATAAGTGTGTCTGCTAAAAAAAAAATAATAATAATAATATGCGTGTCTGGTTGGTACTTGGATGGGAGGCTGCCTGGCAATACCAGGTACTTCAAACTTTCCTTTGAAGTTTTACTTGTTTACAATAACAAATAGTAGATTAAACAGCAAAAATGAGCTGATTTACTTTTAATTTATTGATGCCAGCTTGCTGCACTCGTCTTAAATAATTCCCATCTCGCTTTGCTCGCCTTAAAAAACATTCCCGGGTTGCTGGGCTCGCCAGCTTCTCATTACTATTCTCTCCTAGCAGAACTTTTCATCTCTGATTCCATTACAGCACACCATGCCGGTGGGCATGCTGCTCTTTCACTTTTCTATAAGGCACATGAGACGCACTGTTATGACTGATTTTATTAATCACTATTGAAATAATTGCATAAGATAAGTTATAAATATATTTATTTCACGCCTATGCACGCTGTTTTAATTGCATTTGGATCATTCTAGGCACCATCTGATACGTGAGTGCAACAAACTCAGCAATGCATTGGTCATTAATACATTTTAAAAACACAAAACATCAAAGTCACAGCATGTATTATATTCGGGCCGGGATATTTCAATTTGATGAGAGGTACTTCAAACTTTTGGTATTTGCATTTGAATTTAAAATCATGGGAAAGCTTAAAGAATATTTCAATTGCAAATGCATTTAAATACTTTTCAATAATAATGCTCATAATAAAGTAGAGACTTTTCAGTATTTCTGATAAAGTTGATCAACCTGAAAGATGCAAACTAAAGGACACTTTTGAGAACTTCATGTTTATTAAGCATAACAATCAAAACAAGTAAAAAGAATAATTGTGCAATGCACACATATATAAATATATAGATATATCTCATCATTTATGTCAGCTTTTCACATCCATTCAGAGGCTTGAGCAACCCAAATTTCACCTCATGCTATGCAAATGCAACATTGTAGTGCCTTCTTCACTTGCAACCTCTGAAGGATTCATTAAAACACAGTCAACAAGAGGCTATCAGGAGCTTTGTTCACAAACATGATCACTTCACATCCACTGCGTCTCTAACTACTGTGGATATTTGTAATCAAACTGTTCCTATAAATAGCCCTATCGTCTATGCCTCCTTGTGGTGTATTAGTTTGGTCTCCTCCTCTGCCTCCACCTCGCAGCATGCCTTGTCCGGAGAGAAGGTGGCCCAGAGTGCCACTTGTCCAGCCCACTAGCATTAACTGTCATCAATCAATATACATTATATCATAGTTTGGCCAGCGTATATGAGTGGCTATCGAGCTCCAATGGACAAGGCCATGGGCCAAAGTATATTACGTTTCATCATGGGCATGGTCATCTGGCAAATGCAATAAAGAATTGTTCATTTCAAATCTTTGTGGATATCTCCTTTCTGAACTATAAGGATCAGAATTGCTGGAGCTACGGTTCTGTAAGAAAACATGTATATATTGTATGTGTATGATAGGTTTATAATATATATATATATGCAGTCAAAAAATGTTTAGCAAATAATACAAAGACAGTACACAGCACTTTATTATGGAATGTTGTTCTTTCTCAGGCTAAAAGAAAACTACATGGAACCACACACAACCCAAAAGTACTATCAAAATAGAGTGAGAAAAAGGTGAGACCTATTTTTATTTTTCCATGGAAATTGCCCTAGTTTTTATTTACAGCTTATTTTATACAAGGTTCAATGAAATAATTTGAACAGATTTATTTTATTTATTTTTGTATAGTATTTAAAGAGAAAGTCTCATTCAGATCATATTTATATTACTGAAGTCTTCTGCCCTGGCTAATAATAGTTTTTCCCTCACATTATTAGTTTGTGTAAACATATGAACAGCCCTTAATGAGTCCTGGTTTATGAAAACAAGACAATGCTTCTTCTTTCCAGAATTCTACTGGAAAATGAAACTGTTGACATTGTTTTTAAATATACTTACCAACCATCTTTTTTTAGGTGGTTGGTCTGTATTCACTGTGATTGTGAAGCAATTAAAAAAACTAAAGAAGTCTGAGACTACAAATATCCTGAGTTAAGTAGCACTGTGTCTGAGTTCCGGAAATAATTAAATAAGTCTCTGTGACAGGATGCGAGTGACGTGGTGCAATAAATACAATGTCCAAACCAGATTCTCCCAAAATGTCCGTGATTTATTTAATAAAGTTTATGAAACAAAATAACAAAAGAAAAACACTCCTAATCCACGATCCTCCGTGGATGAAAACTGTGCTCTGTAATTCCAGGGATTGTGGTGAGTGGCTGGTGCAATGCTGTGAGGGGAGTGCTCCGGGGATTGTGCTGGCTCAGTGGCTGCAGCCCCTCGCTCCTACTCCTCCGCTGTAAAGACAAACACAGACAGCACATAACACAAAACAAAACGAGAACAGCTCCGGCTGGTGGCTCATTTCTCTCAGCGCAAAAGTTCCGGTACTGACGTAGCTGCTTCCCCTTTGTACCCAGCAAACTCCTCCCTGCAGTCAACGCGTCGCCATGGTTTCTCCAATAGAGGGCTGCCCCGCAGCTGACTGCAATGGAATCGTCCGGAGTACTTGCAGCTACGCGCCCCTCCTAATATGGTCACCTTCCGGTTTCTACCTACCACCGAGGTGGCAAATCTAGGAGGCAGCATACCCTCACCTTTACACAGCACCCTTTCTAATCGGGAGGGAGATTTGCAGCATCGATCCTTTCTCTCTTTATCACAGTCTCCCTCCAAAAATCCATGGTACTAAACTTCTGAAGCTTTGTGTGTACAGTAGGGCCTTTACGTCTTTAAAAACATTCCAGTCAGTTACCACATTATCTGCTAAGAGAAATCGCTCTACAATTACTAAAAACATTGAAAAGTTTCCTACAAAGGCAAGTGTTCTGAAGAGGTATAACTATGTAAATGGTATAATACTAGCAATAAATAACGTAACTTGATGGTAAAAGCAGTTTATGTATTGTTCTTGGTAGTTTATTGATAGCCACATACTGTTAAAATATTCCTTTCAGAAAACGTGTCAAATCAGCTGATCTTCATATTATCAGGAATCCAACATTGCAGATGCTTTGGATGGCATTGTGTACATCAAATGTAAGCTGTATACAAAATCTACAAGAAAACACACACACAAAAACACTGTTTCAGGAAGAAATGATTCCTTGATTATAATTATATTGCATGGTATTTGGGTACAGAGACAGATATACTTCAAATGTTTTAATGTCCTTTAAATGTATACCTCTCACTGAGTGATCTGGGAACAAAATATATATTATAATATAGGACAAGTAATTGGAATGTCTGTGCATTTTTCTGTATTTAATCAAATACAAACATGATTAATTGTGGTTAACACATAATACAAATAGGGCTGTGATTACTGTCTTGCTAATAGCCACTGCATATAATTACATGTACTACACAATTGTCACAGAGATTGATAAGTTGCTTCTCCTCCTCATTAATCTTTCAATAATGTCTGTGGGTATTTTGTAATTTTTTTTATTTTTTAATTTTTTTTTTAGTTCAATTCATTACAGCTAAAAAGGGGCTTTTAATTTCAAGTAGGGTTTTCTGTATTTCCTGTAGTCTAAAACACCCCAAAAAACATTGTGTCTTTCTAATGCAGCTATGAATAGAGGAACTCTTGAACACTGAAGAGAAAAAGCCCAAAACAAAAGGATTCTGAAATGCACCAGCAGTGACCGTAATGGCTGTAATTATCAGCAGGGATACCAGCATGAGCTCGACACCCATCACAGGCTGAGGGGAAAGTGTGAATAAGTGCCCACTGAGCTTCTGCCTGTAGTGCATTCATTTGTAAAACACTTGGATGACCCATCCGCACTTGCCTTTCCCCCACAAATAGCAGCTAATGGCTGCATGAAAAAAGGCTTCTATACAGTTGCTTCTTGCATTACAATCCGTGGTAATAACACAGTTAAGAATGACCTGTAGTTAAAAACCGAAGCTGGAATTGCTGGGATGTGGCTTGGGCTGTAACTACTGTAACAATATAGACAACATGGCATTATACTGATTCATAATAGGGGGGCATGTATGTAAAGTAGTGACAAAACAATTCTACAACCTCAAAATCAATTTAAACATGTACAGTAGCATTCAACTTCATTAATTTGAACAAAAGACTGATTCATGGTAGGTTAAGCACATGCAGTAGACTCAAAATAACATATTTCTTTAAAAGGCTTTGAATGGCTTTCCCATTTCCTTTACCTAAACATTCACTATTTGAGATGTTGAGCTATGCATAGTCAACCCAATGTAACCCAATTGCTAATCAATGTCAGTTAAAAATTCTGTTTACGTTATAGGTATTAATGCATGTATCTTGCCACACTGCTGCAAGCTTAAGCCAAAACATTTTTTTTTTGGGGGGGGGGGGGGGGTCTGGAGTGTAGTAGGGTTCGGGTTGGGGGACCCCCTCTGTCCCAGTCATTTATTTTCATCTGCAGCATATTGTACCCCCACCCATACTGAGTCACATTATGTTTTTGGGATCATTCAATTTACAACAAATCTACATCAGCATTCAAAACTGTAGGACACATTTTTCCCTGGGACACAGCTCTGCATTACTGGTCATAAAGTAGCTTTTACTCTCTCCTCTCTAAACAACAAAGTCAATGAAAAAATTTTTTTTTAAAAGCATATACAATACTGTACTATAAAGAATAACATTACTTATTACACCTGCACACCAGTCTTGGGCTTCAGTGACATTAACTAACTTTCTACTTTCTACCTCACAGATTAATGGACCTACATTATCATTTTGGATAAAACCCATGTTCACAACTTCATGCATACACATTCCCTTGCATTATATTCCACTCAGCTATAACAAATGTTTCTCTTTGTCATGCAATCCATGATATCTGGGATATTTTGCTCTCTACAATTTCTATCATAAGGAAATAATTCAAGGCTTAAGGAAATAAATCAAAGATGTCTTATTTGTAATACACCGGTCAATAATAGAGCACAGACTGCAGAAAACGGTCGAACCCCTGCTAAAAATAGGCATTTTGTCTCCTGGTGTGCTCATAAAAAGGCCCAAATCAATCCGATTATCTATAATGGTGCCATATTTACTAATGCCTTAGAGGCTGCTTATGACATTAATACTTATTTTATTACCAGATCTTGTCTCTATCAAACAGCAAATGGAATGCCTTTGTGCTTTTTCGGTCTTGTGATAAATGGCTGTATTCATTTTAAGTAAGTTTCCCTGATTATGTGTTGGAAAGTGAAGAATAAGCATAAACATCAAAGGCCATCCAATGACAGCCGTATTTCAATACTCGTCTGTTCATGTCAGATTATTGAGAATGATCATAGAAAATGCCTTTAAAAGTTGAAACGATAAAATAACATAATTTTCACATATACAAAAATAATACAGAGATTAATATATTCATGAAGAATTATTAGTTCAATACTTTACATACATTCTGGGATATCAATATTGCCAAATCATTGTACTTTCAAAATACTAAATACAAATGTAAAATCTACAACTGCAAACTGTGCTATATCTGCAGTTATTAGTCTTGGTATACATGAAAGATCTCAATATGGGAGTTGTTCCTGTTTTATTATTATTATTTGTTTCTTTAGCAGACACCTTTATCCAAGGCGACTTACAGAGACTAGGGTGTGTGAACTATGCATCAGTTGCAGAGTCACTTACAAATACGTCTCACCCGAAAGACAGAGCACAAGGAGGTTAAGTGACTTGCTCAGGGTCACACAATGAATCAGTGAGTGAGCCGGGATTTGAATCGGGGTCCTCCTGGTTACAAGCCCTTTTCTTTAACCACCGGACCACACAGCAGTCCAATTTTGTTTATTTTGTGGTCAGTGAAAATTACAAAAGACAAAAGAGTTGTTTGTATTTTATTCATAGGCTACTACATAGAAATATACACTTTGATGCTTTTCTTTGATTTTTGTTAAATTTTCTAAGAGCAACCTTTACAATACAATTAAATACGAACTAATATGAAATGAAAGCTAACTATAGATTCAAGGATTGCACAGTCCTACGGTTTAATTTCTACTGTGTACCAGTGTGACAGAGAAAAAATGCTTCTTGGCGATAAATCTCCCTCCCAACCTGTGAGGGCGCTGTGTAAAGGGAACAGAGTGCCCTGGACTAGATGGCCAGACAATTCATTCCCATGGTTAGGCGGAAGGTTAGGCTCTTAGGTTTGAAGATTATCTTTGTATCCTCTAAATAAAAGTCTCAGTCACAAACTGAAAGTCATTGATTATAGCACCTAATTAAAGTGTTAGATGGAAAGTTGTAGGTGACTTTGATGCATTGCAGTTTTTTTTATGCAATCTAAATCTATATATGATCCAACCACCTTTAGATTGGTAGCTTTATCTATAAGATGGCTGTCCCGCCTAGCAAATCAAGATTAACAGACTTTAGCAGCATCCTGGATCCTCCCGTATTAACTGTTTTGATTGGATTACTCCTCCAAAGGTGAAATCTGTGGAAAGACATTACCATATAATAGCTTGGCATGTACTTGATGACCTTGAGTGATCCTGTCATGACACCATCTTAAATAGGCTTTATTGGCTCCCACTGTCCCAAGGAGACAAAGATGAAAACAAAAATCCTTGCTTTACAATAAAATGATTCCTTTTTAATGCTCCATGTTTAACCATCCTCAATGTAATATACATAACTAATGTAAAGGGATTGTTAATGCCATGTTTATTCCCTACCTGCTGGATATCCAATAATTTGTAATGCTGTCTGCTTTGATCAGAATTGTAGTTCAAAATGGCATCCAGCAAGGGAAAAACTAGTTACTTTGTTCATTTTTTATTATTATTTTTTTTGCCATCTCAGCAGATGCAGTTTTCTGTATAAATCACCTAAATTACCCTTTTACTTGTCAAGTCCTAGTTTTCACCTATCAGCTGCCAACCAGGTTATGCAAATCCTACTATTATATTGCGCTGAAGCATTGAAAAATCTACTTTCTGTTGTGGCCACACATCCCAGGTGTCATGATGTTATTTCTGTTTCTGATAAAGTGACTCTAAGCACCAAGCCATTTAGAAGTCAGTAATCCATTATAGAAAGACCAGACCAGTTCAAATAGGCCTCTTGTGACCTTCTAACCTTGACCTTGAACAAGGAACAATGGAGAGGGCTGCATCTTATGCATTTACTTACCAGTTGTGGGAACACAGACAGCCCTATTTTCTTATCAGATGTATCTGTCAAACAGACTGCATTTTAACTAGAGATTAAGAGTGTTTCCATTATTATTCCAATGGTTCAAGCAGAGTTGACCGTTGTATTTTACCTCCAATACATGCAAGTACATAAATACTCTCAATATATTTATTGTCAACTGATTCCAAACACAGTACTATTTCATTTTAATTGGCTTGGATCTCATAACAGGTGGAGAGGGTACATTTTGAACATGTCAACTACATGCATTTAATTAATCAAATTAAAACAGCGCAACAGCAAGTACTGCATTTAAAAGAAATGTCAATGATGGAGCTTTTCCATCATACTGGGAACACTATTGAAAGATGTTTTTGAAAGAGGATCTTGTTGTGCAAACTTGGCTGTCAAATATTTATCTTCCCCACACAAATATTTTATGGGATGGGAGATTTTTTTATTTTTTTTATTAGTATTTCTTCATAAATGTATGCAAGATTGTTTTGCTGCATTTCCCATATGACTATATGAAATATATATGAGATTCATCCATAACTTCCAAAACACAATGGTTGTCTACTTGAGCTGTAGGTACAACTTGTGTTTGGAATCTGTGTGTGTGTATATATATATATATATATATATATATATATATTACATTTTAAAACATATTAACTAATGCAGAGACTGATACCAGTAGACTATTAAGCTTCCACCACCACATTGACTTCTCTTGCCTGCATTCTGGGTGGAAGCAATATATATATATATATATATATATATATATATATATATATATATATATATATATATATATTCTTCAGATATTGCTGGAGAAATTGAGTTGCAGCTGAAGTTGGAATGAAGAAAATGTTTGTTTGCTTGACAGTTTGAGTGTAGCAGGGCCAGTCAGCTAAGGTTTACACATTGTTCACAATGCAAACAGCCCCTTTTGGCAAGTGGCACAGTTAACATGTTTGTGTAATTGGGATGCAATGTATTTCAAGAACAATATAAAAAATAACCAAGTACATTTACGATTGAACTCAGACACGTTCACTTTTCATAGCGAATATCTGCAGTACTGTATGCAGAATGGTTTGATAGTGCGAGTTATTTCTCTTATGGAGTCCATACTGGCCCCGACCCTTGACCTCCAAAGCCCACAAATTAGGCATTGAGAAAGAACATTGTGTCACTGACTGTACATACATGAAATAAACACCACCCCTTCCCACTCTCTTTTTAAACATGTTAACCTCAGCGCCATAAAAATTATGTATCCTATTAACATTATTTATGGGATGATGATAAGGTTTACCTAAACGAGGAGCCCATTAAATAGGCATGCAGTGAAAGCTTATCATTGAAATTCACCTATTAAGGTCAATCCTTCCGAAGACAAAAAGACAGCAAAAACCAATTTCAACCATTTAAAAATATAGTTAAATGTACAGTTAAATGTCTTAAATACCATGATGCAAGGGATCATCATTGCCATCTTAATGATGTATACAGCTTGTAGAATTCATGTTTATGAGCTTTGAGACCGTTACGTTCTTGTTAAAACAAGTGAATCTATAGACTAGCAAGTGTTACCTTACAAACCAATTATGCATAATTAGCCATGC
Organism: Acipenser ruthenus; assembly: GCF_902713425.1. NCBI lineage: Eukaryota > Metazoa > Chordata > Actinopteri > Acipenseriformes > Acipenseridae > Acipenser > Acipenser ruthenus. The sequence continues at coordinate 75,372,459 of NC_081194.1, forward strand.
TGTAATGTTAGTGGACACTTCTAAAAGGAACTGGATATTTTAAACAAACATTTAACGCACAAACTGTATCAATACGTGTTCTTTCTGTAAAATGCAGAAAATCACAATATCATGTTACAGTGCTTTCTCTCCATATTACTGTGGTCATACATCAACATTATCAATCTTTTTGGATATACTGTAGTATGATACATGAGAATACAGAGCAGTAGAAATCATTCTGAAAAAAAAGGTTTGTCATTTATACTTTACTGAACGTCTGTTAAGTCAAAAAATACCCTTTGTACAATAGTTATATGAAAAGTGGTGCTTTTTTTCTTTCCTTGACCAATCATTACCAAAAGGTACTTTGGAGTTTAATTCTCTTGTTTAAGTGATTCTTAGAAGTACCAGAACCAGAGCTTCAGGGCCTTCTGTTGCCTCCAAGGATATGGTAACTATTAAATACAGTGGAATCACGTTTCTTAGACCCATTATTTTGCTCCAAAAATAAAATTCAAGTTGAAGTGAGAGTGCTCTGGCCCATTTCTTTGCCGTAGTTTGTCTCAACAGTTTCTCTTCAAGGCATTTTATCTGATTATGAGTACTTTGCAATCGGCGACAGCATGATTGATGCTCCATTTTCATGAGGAGAATTTTAACAGCACCTCTTCAGCGCTCAATGCACACCCAATTATGCGTCTGAGCCAGTAACCTTGAATTTATGTTGCCATGGCAACAAAACTGGTCATGCATTATGGATTATCATTGAAATTCTACACCCCTATCTAGCATAATGAGAACCCGGGACTTAATCAAATCAGCCATTCTGTGTGACACAAAGTGAAGAACTAGCTCTTATTGTTCAGCGTCTTGAAAAGGCAGCAGGCCTGACGGAGAGGCAGCTGCAGTGCCATGGCCTGATAGATTGCCCCCATATACATCAGCGAATGTATAGACAGATGGTCCTCAATGCCTGGAATTTCCAGCCCAGGAAGCAGCTGTTCAGGGTAACCTCTGTCGTCTCACCTTGTTGTCATGGAACATTGAACAGAGACGGGGAATGTGGATGAATACATTGTAGAGTACTGAATTTACACTGCATGGCACTTTTCCTTTTATTTGCTGCCTGCAGGGTATAGTGTTGAAGTCTTCCCTGCTAATGGCTGAATGGCAAGAATAAGTCCAATTGCTCCCTGTTTCCAACGCCCACCCCTTGCTAGAGCACAAACACAGCCTTTTGACAGATGACATAATTGTGGTCAATCACTTCCCCGGATTAATGTGATCTATTTTTCTCCTCTCGGAGACTGCTGTGTCTATGCCCAGGCAGTTACATAAAATATTGATTACAGAGGTAGAATATTCCTTGTACTATGTACAAGTATTTTTTTAAGCCAAGGGTAACTATGTGACCAGCTTCACTCTTAGCATTTATAGCAACCGCTTTATCTTTCAAGGCCATCACCAATTTTCCATTTATCTTACATTTTTCTAGTTTACAACATAGACAACATTGTGCATGTACATTGCTTTGTAATAAAATACTTTTCATGAGCCAGAGGGAGGGTAGGAGAGGGTACCAGTAAAATCAGCCCAAAACGAAATCAGCCTAAGCACTGTCGGATGCAAGTGAAATCTAACAAAAGTCCATGGGGCCTAAGTGGAGGCTAGTCAACTAAATGATAAATAATAACCACGATCCGAATCATAATTTCACTAACCTTTACTATGTTGTGTGTCTCCACAAAGATAGCAAGCAAAGTAAAAGTGAAACAACTGTATATGTGTTGCGATGCACCTACAGTAATTTTGAGATGATTTTCCTGTGAATCAGTATTAGACATGCTTACCGGTTGGACATTTGGTCACACATTAGAAAACCTAGACTGTTTTTCACTATGTCCAGCATGTGGTATACCATTCCTGACCAACTCTCCGGCATACCTCTTTGTAATTCAGAATAACTAGAATTGTGCAGACTGGAATCGTACACAGATTGATGGCATTTTGGACATCTCAAAGCTCCATGCAAAGCACTTCCATGGAATGGAGTTATTTTTATTGTTTTTAAAATATATGATAAGAAACATATACATTTTTCTCATTAAACTCACATTGTAACTAAAACATTTTATGATCTGCAAGAAACAAGAAAATATCTTTGAAATTCCAAAAAGGTACCTTTTTTACATCAATACAGAATAATATACAGAAAGAAACAATTTGAGGCTATGTGACCAAGATAGCTTGGTGGTGACGTCAGACCAGGAAATACAGACAACAATACTGCGGGTGGAAACGCTGATGGGCGTATTTATTGCAAATAGAAATAAATGGTTTAAACAAAACAGCACGGTGGCCAAAATAAACAGACAATAAACAAACACTGCTAACAAAACAAGTATCACGCTGAGCTAATTCAGCACCAGTATCAATTGTGTTCTTCTATGTATTTCCACTTGCGACACGTCTCTCGTTCTCCGCACTGAACAACCCAACACAGTGAGTGATCCTTGCCCCTTTTATACAGCTGTGCCTGGGCTCGATTGCATGTTAATCATTCAGGCGGGCCGAGGCACAGTCTGCACATAAATGCTTTGCCAGGGACGGCAATTAACCCTTCCCTGCCGACCTTAAACACCTATGCACAAATACATATTTAAACAACAATAACACAAAACTTAAAATACGCACAGGGGTGGGGTATACTCCATCACAGGCTATTATTATTTAGTTCTGTGAAGCAGTGGTGTTGTTAAAGACATGTACAAAGTATACAACATGTTGTCTGTTCTCTACTAAGTAAACCACTTAAGAAAACATTTCCACAAGTTGTCCTTTATAGTTGCTGTCACCTATTTTAAGAAGTTTCTGTGTCATTCTCACACTGTGTCACCCAGAATGTTGGGCTTGAAACTAAGTTAATTACATTTTTGATGAACAAAGAATTATTAAGCACATTGCACATCACTTTTCTTTTTTAAACAAATTGCTAAACAAATGTAAAATAATACTTGCATTTCAAACAAGAAATAAACAAAATAAACATTTACTGTATGATTCTCTAGATTTTGAAGCAGAACAATTTCATGATTTTTCTACAGACATACTGGCTCCCTATACTTGAGTGATCTCATGTCTAAACCACAGGTCCCAAAATGTATTATAGGCCAACAATTCACAGGGCCAATTCCCAATTTCCATTGTTAGTGGTTTACAGTACAGTGCCTCGTGCCAAACATGCATTGTAATGAGTCAAGGTGGAGAAATATATAAGATGACAACAATTTTAATTAAAACACATTCTGACAAAACATGTAATTACTTACATGTATTGTTTAGGTTTAAAAGTTAACAGAATTAAGTAAAAACTATGTTCCAGGGCAACACTTTTGAGTTTATGGAGAAAGTCTAGTAAAAAAAAATTAGGTACCTGTATTTGACTGACTATGGTACTTGTGTTTTGTACAAAAGCTTGAATCGCTCAGGTGAGTACCCAGGGTCTGGAAAGTATGGGGATGGTTTCAGAGAATACTATGGAGATTAACATGGCCAAGTCAAGTACATCATTTTTTTTTTAACAGTAGTGCCTCTGTTACATTAAAAAAAAAAGAGGGGTGTTTTAGCCTCTATTGTGCATTGTTTGACCTTTTTGTATTATTTGTTCATTTGTTCAAAATTGTCTCCATTTTTTTAATGTTTACACCCGGCTGCACATATGTGTACCTGGACTTTTTTGTTTAGAATTTCACCCCTGATTTGAACAATCAGCTTTATGAAGTAATAATGAGGCTGCTTCAGAATGAAACGCTGACTGATTTCAGGTATTATTTGCCACACTATATTGAAGGCCAAATTTAAACTAAGAGGTTGCACATCACACTTTGAAAGACTATGAATGCTTGGGACACAGCATTCCTGATAATTTCCCATTGTCAGAAAATCAATGGCAGAAACATTCACTTGGATTTTTAGTCCCAAGGCTTGAATTAGGCAGTGAAAGCCGAGAAGCAGCTTGAATGAGTGTGCATGAGTTTACAGCTAGCAGATTATGTTCCCTTCTCTGACTATCCATCTTAATTTAACTCAGTGTTCCCAGAAACTGTTAGATACACCAGATTGAATTGAATTTTTTTTTATTCAAGCTAGCAATGGTGTACTTATCCATTTGGCATTGCAAATATTACACGATTACGAGGTATGCAAGCAACTAGAACTCAGAAAATTTCAGAATGATGACATACATCATAAAAAGGCAATGAATGGGAAACAATTGTAACTGAAGTAAAAGTGTACAATGGCAAATTTACAGGGTTATTTAAAATACAGTAGTAACATCATCTCATTTCCAGACTGCTCCTGGGTGCTGAAACTTTCCAAAGAAGTCAGTTTCGCACACTGTTCTCTCGTTCCAGACGTCATTGTGTTCATTAAATGTGGATTTGGGTTCCATCCCCTGCCTATGTTGGCTGATGAAAAACAAAACAAACAGCGGTATACAAACACACCTACAAACTCCCCCACCTGAGCTATGGAGCTGCTGTTTTAGGTGACAAAAGACAGTTAAGACCAGCATGGGATGTACCGCTATATTAAGTCTCCAGATATGTATAGGTATTGGAGAACAACTAAAGCAATGCGTTTGTCTTTTTTATTAATTAACATTTAAAGTTAATCGTAACTTGACTAACACCCTCCAAATTCCTTATGTATCCCTGAGTGTAATAACAGACCAATTCAAAACTGAGCTCTAGAAAGAAGAACACTGTTTTAGGTATCTATTCTTCCCTTAAAAAGTCATGCTCTTTGGTGGCTCCAGAGATTGTTTCCCTGCTAGGTTTATTACACTCAATATCCATCTATCTTTCTAGGAACAGCAATGAGCGTGTCTGTCTTCAACTTGTATTGCAAGTGCTTAATCCCTGGACTCTGTGCAGCTTGTTACTTGGGACTCTCCATCTAATAGTGTGTGATAAAGTAAATGCTTGTATAGTAAAAAGCCTGTGTATATTAAGCAATGGTAGCTGTACAAAGCCAATAGGTATTAATACATATTTTGAAACCCTTATATTGAAAATTGCACCCCTATAGGCTAATACAGGGTCACATGACCATAACGGTTTAATAAAACATATATCGAGTACAGTTTTCACTTTATAGTGGAAAATTGTGTCTCTTGGGTTGAAAAAGTAAACTCTAGAGACTTTAACCATCTGGGTTGACAAGTCCAGTCTATTTTTGTATATTGCAGTGAATGACTCAGTAAAGCTGTTGAAAGTAAAATAAATACAATTAAAAAATAAAGACACACCCTATCATTAGCCTAAGGGAAAACTAGCATGTGTATGCAATACTGTTTCTCCGGTGTGACCATACCTTTTGGCGTCCAGTTACAGTAAAATTTGATGCCCAAGTGAAATTCTATTTAATGCAGCCAGCTATCTTTGTAAGGATGATCAGATTCTCTTCATGTCGTAAGTGCATTACAGCAGAGTATGTGTGAATCAGCATTATTAAATCTCAATGAGATCATCGGTTAAAAGGGGAAGGAAATCTTACTCTCAGTCATTTTTTGGCCATCAATCAAATCAATCATACCTTTAATGTAAGACCTAATTCATACATGTAACGTGCCCTGGCAAATTTAACAAGAAATGTCATTATTGGCTTTGAGATGTAAACCAATAAAGATATAATAACTGTTTCTCTAAATATTTCTGGATAATTTAGATGTGGAGAATTAATTGTTGGATACTGAAAATTTCACATGGCTGCTTCAGCAATACTTCAGCAGTATTTTTGCACTTTTACTATGCTTTTCTCATGGTTATACTATGCATTTACCATAGTTTAACCTGGTTTGCCATGTTTATTAATATGCTTTACCTTGCTATTCATTACAATGCTTAGCTATGCTTTACCATGCTTTCACTATTGCTTATTACACTTTGCTATATTTTAGTACGGTAACATTTTAAGGGTGTTCTGATAAAGGGTGTTCTGATTAAATAAAAAAAAATCTTCATTGTTACAAAAGGTGAGAATTAGATTGAATTTAGACTGGTACAGAAGCCAGCAAAGCCAAAGATTTGCTATGGCAAGCATAACTGCGTTGGGTTCAAGCAACTCATCAAGAAGTATTGCGTTGCGATAAAGTGATGCTATGAAGCGTGTAGCCACCAGTGTTATTGTATCAAACTCGCGGTGTATTAACGACAGCTTTAGTAGCAATTGATTTTCAAATGAAATTTGTTAATTAAATCAATCTATTAATGCTTTGAAATTGAGTCGACGAGGTCGTTAACGCATTGCTCGTTAAAAAGCTTAATTGTCGCAGGTCACGTACATCACTTCCTGTCTCAACGACTAGATAAGGGGAACTCGTTAATCAAAGTGCATGTTAATGAGATCAAAGAAAAATGAATGGAAGCAGAATTCGCCGTTATGGAAACCACCAGCGTAGAGGGAGGCGGCTCTCCCACCAGCGAGCAGCAGCCAAATGGAAATAAAAAATAATGAAAATATCTATTTTATGTATCATTTGTGAATTTAATTTAAAATTGTGCATTTTGTCATCCAGAATGTACATTTATTTAGAACACGCTGAATAAATGCTGATTTACGATTATGTGGCGTGTGGTAAAAATCAGATGGATAAAAAAAAAAAAAAAAAAAAAAACACTTAAACCCCACTCGTCATTTACCCTCATTCAGGGGAATATTTTGACTCAGCTTACTATATACAACTCTTTTAATGTGCATTTTTTTGGTTAAAAATAAAAAAAAATACCTTTTTTTGGATGGGGCAAGGGGTAAGCCATCTATGTAGTCTTCGCTGGAATTTATTTTCTTATGTTGACATCTGCTTTTGTATTTATATTAGTATTAGTGTTTCAAGGTGAGTTATATACTCTTTCGTTTCAAGAAGCACTGCTCGTTAAGATATTAACATTATTTAGTAAATCAACATAATTTTGGAACTCACATAAGCACAATTATTTAATAACGAAATAGGCACAACGACCGCTTAAAAATGCCCAAATCAATGCTACATACCGATTTGCTGGTTAACACTGGAGTTATCAACAATGGATGGGCGGGTGAAATTGAACGCAACGGCGTTCAGCTGATTTTATTAATAAACAAAACAAATGATTTGAACAAAACAACAGGACACGAGGGCCAAACGAATCAGACAGACAAACAAGTAAGTGTTGTGCTGGCTAATCCAGCACGTTTTAGCAATTGTTATTTCTGTCTCCTTTCTTTCTCCTCTCTGTACACCCAACCCTGCAGCACGGACAGCTGCAGGTTCTTATACTCTGGACGAGGGGTTAACTAGTTGTTAATTATCTTATTACCCCTCGGCCACAGTCTGCACGCGTTTGGTAAGGATGCATGACTTTCAGCTAGTTAAATAATCAGTAGCTGATCAGTCATGCATCCTCACAGGGTTTTAAAATATAAATATAAAAAAACAATAACAAAAGACAAATGATATGGAATAGCACCATAAACAATATTTTATATGTACTGTATGATAGGATCTAAAGGAAATCACTTTGTTACAGCAAAAAAATAAATAAAGTATATAGATCTTAGATATAGAAGCTTGTGGGACATCTTTCATAAAATCTGCCTGTGTTTTATCATCACTTTTAAAGAAATATTAGGCTTTAATAGCTGTCGCCTTGAGCACCCTGTTCACTTCAGCATGTTACGCATTTTAACATACTGACCTCAAAAGTGGAATAGGACAGATACAAAAAACTGCACATACTGTATAACCGTTTTCTTGTAGGGTACTTGTAGGGTATTTCATTGTAAAAATACATGAGGGAAATAGATTTTGTGGCTAAATAAAAAAAAAAGAGCTCAATGTATCCTGCTTAATTAATGGCATTGGCAGCAAGTTGAGACATTTTGCCCATATTAAAATTCTATTTAATTCTTTGTTTAAGAATGTAAAAGAGAGATAATTTTTTTGTTTATTTAGTTAAAGGAGGCTGTGTGGTCCAGTGGTTAAAGATATGGGCTTGTAATCAGGAGGTCTCTGGTTCAAATCCCAGCTCAGCCACTGACTCGTTGTGTGACCCTGAGCAAGTCTCTTAACCTCCTTGTACTCTGTCTTTCGGGTGTTGTTGTAAGTGACTCTGCAACTGATGCATAGTTCACACACCCTAGTCTTGTATCTTGTAAAGTGCTTTGTGATGGTGGTCCATTGTGAAAGGCGCTACATAAAAACAATTTATTATTATATTCCTGTTACCTCATAAGTATCCTGCTTGTACTAGCAAGTTAGTACACAACAGAGATTTATTTTAGAGACTGGCAAAACGAAATGAGGACAGTACCAGTACTCAAGGTCATTAATGTATTTACCAAGGATAATCCCGTTGAAAAGCGACATAAAATGAGTTAAGGCATTTCATTTATTCCTACACACAAAAGATGTTTGCTTACATTCCTCAAAATCCAATCAGTTTCTTCACACCATTAGAAATGTATAGTAACGAGTTTTGCATCAAGGGGGGGGGGGGGGGAGTGAGACCAGAAATTACAGTTCATCCTTTTTTATTGAAAGGGGCCTCAAATGTATAACAATGTCTCCAGTAGCCTTGACTCTTATTAACGATAGAAGTGGACACGTGTCTAAACAAAACCTTTCAGCAGACAGCACAAGAATTCTGTCCTCTCTTACATAAATCGTATGTCAAGTTACTCTTACATTAATCTTACTGCCATTTACACATGGTAATGTATTTAAATATTACCATATTTAGCACTGTATTAATTAAATGGCAGTCATTAGCATACAAGGTGCATTTAGATTGGGAGGTTGCTTGTTCAATCTCCAGCCAGGGTAAAATCAAACTAGATGTTAATCTTCAAAGAGTACACAGGGGCTGGCCGAGTAAATCCTCCTGGCTTAAAAAACCAAACAAAGCTAGCCCCAAACAGTACTTCCCAATGGACAGATGATGGGCACTGGAAGCTGAAAGAGAACATGCATGCATAGTATAGCAGGCTCTGGGGAATGCTTCTTTTCTAAGTATACTTGAGGCACATACCCAATGCAGTGCAAAATAAATACTTTACAATTCATTTTAGGATATGATTTAAAAATTAAAGTAAAGCTGGTTGACCATTTTATAGCAATAATAATTATAATATGTCTGTGGTTTATTATACAAACTGCTATTGAGTGTAAATATTGATTTAAAGCAATTAGGTAACTAATTTGTCAATTGTTCTATTAAATAGTGATTATTATTGTTTTCCTTGTAGCTCACAACAGTCGGAAATAACAAAAAATAAAAGAAATGGCATATTTTGTATCATTACAGTTCTTAAATTTAGCATGATGATGATGATGATGATGTTTTATTTGCTTGGATATTTAAAATAGTCTCTACTACTGATTTTCAAATGATGAAAAACCTTGCAAAAATTATTAATTTTGAGTGTACTTAAACAATATTCACAATGTTCTTTTTAAAACATTCTTCTTACTGGAGTATTAATATTGGAATTGTAATTATGGTGAGACTTTATATAGGTTGAAACATTCCAGCCATCTTCCAACTAGACTGTTGCTGTTTAAAATGGGCAATTACTATAGCTTCACACAAATCATGAGGTAAGTGCAAAATACTTTACATTAATTTACCTTTACATCCTGTTTTAAAAGTGTTGTATCACTGCCAACAGAACTAGTCTTCATGGGCTGATTTCTAAAAATCCCATTTACAGCTTACTTATGTATTATCAAGAATTATCCGCATGCATGCTTTATTAGCATATTTGTCACAAGAATTACTCACTGTAGACCATATTTTCTTCAGCAGCTATGGTAAAAAAAAAATTAAAATATCATTGTGACAGGAAATGACCGAGGTTGAGACTCAGAGACAGTATAAAGTTCAAAAATAAAGTTTTTTAATAAACAAAAATACAAAATAAACAGGCACGAGGGCCAAACAAAAAGGTTTCAAAACACAAAACAAAACTTACAAATTAAGGCTTCCAGGCTGGGCGTTGCCTTCACTGGATTCAATAACTAATAAAACACAGCACAAACAAAAACCCACTCTTCTTCTCCTTCCAGAACTCTCTCTCCTAATGGGAGGCTGAAGCCTCCTTTTATACCTGGTGGCTCAGTCCTTAATTGAATAATTAATTAGTTGATTGCTCCCACCTGAAGCAATCAATCTGGGCAGGGAGGAGAATTTAACTCCTTCCCTGCCAGTATTTCTAAGGGCAGAGCCCTGCTCTGCCACAACCATTTTAAGAAATACATATGTAATATATCTGTGTAGATTTACAGAAACACATTTAAAAAGCATTATACTGTTTCCTTTCATAAGCAAAACTGACTGCATTTGAGTGGCAAGTTATACGCAAGTGTGTTTTGCTTTAGCTATGTTGGATTTCTATAATTACAGTAAAATTACTCCACTGGACAAAACTGTGTGTAGCAGTAAAATCACATTAAGAATAATGCTATGACATGGATGGGTATTATTTTGTACCTGATTGATTGTATTGTGTTTAATGATTCGCATCCCAGCTATCTGAAAAACAATTACTGTACAACCTAAAAACTTTTATATTGATTACTTTTGTTATTGCATTCATCTCATTACATTATTCATATTTGCAAATCACAAACACCATCCTTTTGATGCAAAACCATCCTAGTTGATTGCCCATTCATCCCTTTCTTGAGACTAGATTTGCATGAACATGAGCCTTTGTGCCCTAAATAATATTTTAAAATTCTGTATTGGTCTTACAGATAATACTCTAACTCCTTTAATCAAACAGGAGGACAGAAATTGTAAATTAAACCTTTAAGACTGTGCCAATTTGCCTTCTGCGTTTTCAAATCAATCATACAACATCACATGGTGTTTCTGCCTGGTGTCGCTGGTGTTTTATTATCTAACCCACAAGGCTCGTGTTCATGATGTCATTTTTATTACAATGCCTCCATTTCCTGTGCACAACAAATACTTCTCTTGTGATTCATTCCATAATTCTTTTTTCCGTCCACAGCACAGCCTGGAACAAACTAGTTAGCACCTTAAATACAACTTTTATCTTTGACTGCTGTTTCTAATATGATTTGCTTACAGGCAGATTTTCTCTATATACTGCATTTCTTTCCTTTGTGTGATATATATATATATATATATATATATATATATATATATATATATATATATATATATATATACATATACAGACATGCTCAAATTTGTTGGTACCCCTCCACAGAAAACAAAGAATGCACAATTTTCTCTGAAATAACTTGAAACTGACAAAAGTAATTGGCATCCACCATTGTTTATTCCATATTTAATAGAAACCAGACTTTGCTTTTGATTTTTTATTCAACATAATATTGTAAATAAGAAAACAAATGAAAATGGCATGGACAAAAATGATGGGACCGCTAACCTAATATTTTGTTGCACAACCTTTAGAGGCAATCACTGCAATCAAACGTTTTCTGTAGCTCTCAATGAGACTTCTGCACCTGTTAACAGGTAGTTTGGCCCACTCTTCCTGAGCAAACTGCTCCAGCTGTCTCAGGTTTGATGGGTGCTTTCTACAGACTGCAAGTTTCAGCTCTTTCCATAGATGTTTGATAGGATTCAGATCAGGACTCATAGAAGGCCACTTCAGAATAGTCCACTTCAGAATAGTCCAAATTTGAGCACGTCTATATATATATATATATATATATATATATATATATATATATATATATATATATATATATATATATAATCCTGTGTAGTCTACTGTAATTTTCTTTTCCACAAGCAATAGACAAGTCTCTAAATTATACAGCATGTATTGTAAGCAGCCCAAAAAAAGGATCTGACGTTGTTCCTTTTTCACATCAGTAGATACCTCTTATAAATGCTGCTGTTTAGATAAAAACAACGCCTAATGGGAAAGCCCAAGAATAACTGAGGGCTAAGTGATTGTAAACAGAGGTCTTTCAGTGTAGCAAAGGGAGTGTTTTCAGCACTGACTGTTCTGTCCTGTGTTGACCTACAGCTCTGACTGAGCATCAGAAAAATCAGTTTGAACATTAATACTGAACGTAACACTGCATGTCCACCCCCACTCACCCTTTACAAAGCAGTGTTTGAACTACACTATACTCAGGAGGAGGGATCTCATACTTTTAGACAATCCAAGGGTTTTGATCCTTTAGTCTCCAGCTAAGCTACACACTCCAGGGTGTCATCCTGGTGACTGGAGCTCAAACTGGAAAATCAGAACTCCACTAAGGGTATCAAATATTTTTGGGTGCATTATAAAACTATATTATCAATTATATGCATGGATAAGTTCATATTTCAGTGTCAAGAGCCTGCTTATGATGACAACATTTGTAGCGGGTAATTGTTTTGTAGCTTTTGTGATCCCACTAGCCAGATGTTTTGAAGGGGAATGAGCACATTAGTTCATGACAAATACAAAGTGTTTGCTTTGACATCCAGAAACATAGTAGAGTGTTGATAATAAATGCAGACACTGAGCCAGCTCAATACAGTATCTTTATGAAATGGCATCACAAGCTGAACACCTACAGATCTAGAACTGTTACCTTTTTCCCGGGGATACTGAAGGTGAAAATTGGTAGCAAAGCTGACTACTCCTGAATTCAAGACCTGCCAAGATCTTTGTGCATTTTACCGTAAATAGACTTCAGTGTTCAGTCAAAAAAAAACATCAAGAGATCCTATTCATTGTCAGTATATTATTTGTTCCAGCTCAAGTTCCATTTTCATATCAGGATTCTGAAATATATAAGTATTAATGTCTTGTGGAAGCAGAAAGCATTGAATATTCTAACTAAATATATACATCTTAGCTCTATGGCACTGGCCAGTGCCAGTAGCCAACCAAATATCATGGGAAATATTGGTTCCATCCTACAGCTAATGGATCTATGTACAGTGAATTCTGTATTAAAAAGCCCTTGTATACAGGTTTACAGCATACCATTATGAAAGTAGAGTAAAAATGAAATCCTGGAAAAGCACAGGTAAGCTAGGTGTGGTAGAGCATTGTACAAAAACATGGTTAACCATGGTAAATGTGTAGTTTAAGCATGACAAATGCATAGTGAACTTAAAATGAATGCAAAATTAAACATTTTGTAGCTGAGTTCTAGTTTTCCAATATGTGCATTATAAATGTACTGGTAATGCAATTTACTGCAATTACAAAGGGATTTAAATAACTTGCTCTTTGTTGAATAATGTGTTCTGATCAAGGAAATTATTATTAGTAGCATACCTTTCTATATTATCTAATTATTAAAGATACAGTAAACAGTACAAAAGATGAAAATCATGACATTTACAAAGCAGTAAATACAGCATTCAAACAAATCTCATATCCCAGGGGTTCAAATGACTTTCTAATATCTAAGTGGCACACAGTTCCATTACCAGTGCCTGGGGATTAGTTCAGGGAAATTAAACCTGTTCTTAGATTAATCACTAGCAAGTAACACCTGAAGGCGCCAACAGGAAGAAATATCAAATACATAAGACCCCCTCTGGGCATTTAATGAAGGGGAAGGTGCACCAGGTTGAATGAATGCAATCAATGCACTGTTTCAAATGTATATTCAGTATGAAATATCACTTTCTATAAATGCATAATGAAAGATATGTTATTAAAAAATTAAGTATCATAGAACAGTTTTATTCACAGCTGTCTTGTATGCATTGACTTAATGATATCCAATTAATGGGGCACATTCTACAATCCCAGTTTAATGTATGACATATTGAAAGACCAGCCCCCCACAGACATTGAACAATTAGCTACACATGAAAGACCAAGGTGGGATTATAAATGTCCATAGTCACTGTAATATACTGTTGCTTAGTTAATTGCAAACTGACTGTAAATACAAGCTTTATTTAACCAGGAATGGGACCTACTACACAGTGCTGCCAACGCCACACTAACGTCTGCCTGACTCTGCTCTTTCTAGCACTGACATGGCAATCCTATGACCCATGACCCCCTCAGCCATTGGAGCTCTTAAAGAGACCATGTTACAATAACAACTTTAACCCAAAACGTAAACTAAGGGAACCTAGGGACTCTCTATCAACACACTACAGTCATAAAAGTCTGTGCTCTGCATCTATATGGTTTCCTTTCAGGTTTGCTGCCAGGTTAGCACCCGATGTCCTTGGTATTGACAAAACAAATGGCTGAATGGCTTTACCCATCTCAACCCCATACAGGACATCCATCACACACACCCAAGCCATGCTATTGCTGCACTGGCTTGTGAAGTTCAGATTCCATACTTACCAATTCAATCCATGTTGAAATCACATCTGCAGAGGATCAATGTACAGTAGGCATAGCATAACCTATAGCTTCAGGGATGGTAAAAGGATCCAACACACTGAAAGTGGTATCATTCAATACACATTGTAAATAAAAGATGTTTAAATGTACCATAATCTTACTCTATCAAAGGTGTTAATTTAAAAAAAAAAGGTTATTTTCATAGACAGTCAGAATTCAGTGTTTATCAACGTTTTTAGTCTTTCATATTGTCCAGAAAGTGAATTGAAGGTTCTTTCTGCTAGATTACAAAAGTACTGTTCTGGAGTTTTCATGTGTTTAGACATCCTGTAAACTGCTCAAAGCAAATTACAGCACAAAAAGGAATCGCTATATAAACACCTGTTTCCTTTTTATTTGTTTCTGGGATTTTTTTATTGGTCTTTACCTGAAATCAGAAACTCTAAATAAAATACAGAATCTCTCTAAATTGCTTGTTTCTTCTTTAATAATATAAATATGAATTGAAAATATGGCTTTAGTCCTTTAATTGGATTTGGACAGGTGGCAGGTCTGTAGAATATTTACTATATTATTAAATATCTTAGCAATTTGAACACAAACATAATGAATTGCATTTCCATTTTTTTTTTTTTTTTTAGATAGATATCATTTAAATCAGCTGTATTTTAAACTAGTCAACAATAGTACAATATTCTCTCATGCCATACATGTATGGTGTGCTACGAAAATGAGCAGCTTCCCTCTTATTTAAAAAAAAGAAAATAGTTGAGAAAGGAATCTGCGTGAAGTCGTACACATCTAGTCAGAAAGTCCCCACTTACTGTATAAGTCCTAGTGTGGTACACTCCACCTTTTAAATGAATCAGTTATCCATGCTTCACATTCACTTGGTCAGCCACAGGCTGCATAACCTCAACATGTCATGCAGACGCCGCAGCCTGCTGTTGCTAGCCTGTAGGAGTATAATGAAGTTAATGTATGTCTGGATAAACTCAATGTTCTTCTTGTTATACACTATTGCTTCATCAACAGAGACCATGTGCTTACAGCAAGTATAGATAAACAAATAATATTCCTTGACTTGTTTATAGCACATATTACCTTAGAAAATGTTTTGGTATTATTATTATTATTATTATTATTATTATTATTATTATTATTATTATTATTATCACCACTTAAAATGTGAATAATAGAATTATGATATATGTGTACATGATTTAGCCCAGTTAGTCACCATTAGAATACCTCAATGAGTAACAGGAAAATACAGGCAGCCTTAAAAAGCATTGAATAATTTAAAATGGTTTGGCAATAAAAATAAAAAAAACTAAACAAACAACAAACATTGCTGTCTTAATTTTGAGTCAATTATTTATTTACTAATTTTATGAGTAGTTTACTTACGGTGAGGGAAATATAAACCATACAGCGTGAGAGTCACATATTACTTACAGTATGTTATCATTTATGGAGTCTAATGCAGAACCTTGCAATGCAATTCACAGGTTTTAAATAATTTTAAATTCCAGCCTGTCCAAAAGTAACCATTGTTACTTAAAGGACAGCCCACCCCTGTACGTATTTTGTTTATTTTGTCTTATGTGCTGTTATTATTTAAAGTGAACGTTTGTGGGGCACGGGTGTTTTAGGTCATCAGGGACGGATTCATTGCCTTCCCTGCCAAAGCAGTTCACATGCAGAATGTGCCTGGACTCAAATGAATGATTAACAAGCAATCGAGCACAGCTGTATAAAAGAGCAGCTCAGCCCAGGAAGAGATTGACAACAACACTGCGGGTGAAGCACTGGTGCACGTGTTTATTAAATTACAAATAAAAGATTTAAACACAAAACAAAAACAAACGGGACATTGGCCAGAACAAAACAGACAATAAACAAACACTAAAGCAAACAAGTATCGTGCTGGTTTTAAAGCCAGCACGAGTAGCAATTGTCTATATACTCTTTAGTTCTCTTTCTCAATCGAGCCCTTGCACATTCTGCTTGTGAACTGCTTTGACAGGGAAGGAAATCAATCTGTGCCCCACAAACATTCACTTTAAATAATAACAACACATAAGACAAAATTAACAAAATACGCACACATGTTACAAGTGATTATGGCCTATTTTCTATTTATTTTTTGGCTTTAATGAGCTTAAGCTGAAAGCACTGGTATTATTGTGATTATAAGTCAAATAAAATATAACTTACTGTGTAATAATATTTTTTGACAGTGATGTTGTCACCGAGCAGTTACCATAGATTAACAACCGCCTTTCAGTTAATAGGATTGCAAGTTGCTTTCACTTATTTTCACTTATATTAATTTACACAATTTAACCAATATGCTCAAATAGCTGAGGTAATGCATGAAGTGAAATTGTCAGCAATGGAATATATGACAAGGCCCAGGAAATAAGCCATGCTAATCTAAATTGCAATAATACTTGGCAACAGTAAAAAAATAGTTCAAGTTGTTTTTTTTGAATGGATATTCATTTACAATAGTTTTCTACACATTTGGCTTCTCCCATGTTGTTAATAAAGCATGAATCCAGGGGTTAATCTGTAAACAAAAATGTACCGGATCTTATAATTAAGGAAGAGGGATGGCATTTTTGTTTAGAGACCTAATGTACTGACCTTGACTTATAGCAGCTCCTATATATTCTTCAAGTTCTTATCTTCTTGTGGATCGGGGTTGCAAGCCTTGTTATTGGTGTTGGCAGCTGCATGCCGACCTTTGCCAAGCCATGTTGGGGCAGCAGGGTGGAGTAGTGGTTAGGGCTCTGGACTCTTGACCAGAGGGTCGTGGGTTCAATCCCCGGTGGAGGACACTGCTGCTGTACCCATGAGCAAGGTACTTTACCTAGATTGCTCCAGTAAAAACCCAACTGTATAAATGGGTAATTGTATGTAAAAATAATGTGATATCTTGTAACAATTGTAAGTCGCCCTGGATAAAGGCGTCTGCTAAGAAATAAATAATAATAATGTTTTAATATAATCTTAAAATCTGAACAGTACCAGCAGCAGGCCAACTAATCTGATAAACAGGAGAGACGACACTGTTGTTGTTAAGAATGATATATTTTTGCCATTTTGCCTTTTGGGGTAAAAAAAAAAAAAAAAAAAACTAGCAATTTTCTTACTCATAGTTGTCGCACGCTAAAATATATCGTTATAGGACACTTTTGTTATTCAATGTCGGGATCATGACTGCTTGTATGGGTATGGTGAGAGGTGATTATGGACTATTTGGTCGTTGGTCCCGTCTGTTAAGGGGAGATGAAAACTCAACTGCCCTCTGAAAGAGGAGCTGATCTGGCGATGCCAGGTCAGCAGGGTGGACCGTGACGAAGCCACGCCCTCTGAAAGAGGAGCTGACCTGGCGATGCCAGGTCAGCAGGGTGGACCGTGACGAAGCCACGCCCTCTGAAAGAGGAGCTGATCTGGCGATGCCAGGTCAGCAGGGTGGACCGTGACGAAGCCACGCCCTCTGAAAGAGGAGCTGATCTGGCGATGCCAGGTCAGCAGGGTGGACCGTGACGAAGCCACGCCCTCTGAAAGAGGAGCTGATCTGGCGATGCCAGGTCAGCAGGGTGGACCGTGACGAAGCCACACCCTCTGAAAGAGGAGCTGATCTGGCGATACCAGGTCAGCAGGGTGGACCGTGACGAAGCCACACCCTCTGAAAGAGGAGCTGATCTGGCGATACCAGGTCAGCAGGGTGGACTGTGATGAAGCCACACCCTCTGAAAGAGGAGCTGATCTGGCGATACCAGGTCAGCAGGGTGGACTGTGACGAAGCCATGCTCTTCCCCCCATCAAGGGGACTGTCTGCATTGAGGTGGATGATAGGTTTACAACGGATTGCGATGGCGACAGCCAGGTCAGTTTACCTGAGATTCATACAAGTTAGTGATCTAATGAGAGAGCAATCATTCAATAATCCCTCCCCGAATGTCAGCCTAGGCTTCTAATTCTAATTTTTTTTAATTGTACATGTTATGTATATGGAGTTATTTTTTTAAATAAAAAGATATCGAATCTGGGATCCAGTGCGATCTGGCACAAATTAATCCTTGACTCAATCATAAGATATTCAGTACTGGTAATACTAAAAATAATGATTTCATCTTCTTTTTTCCATGTTCATTTTCTTGGCTTTCATATTTGTCTAATTGCTCTGCACTGGTCAGTCATTTCTAAATTGACTTTACATAATGCACTCCCAGTTTAACCCACATACTATTGAGCTGAAGAAAATCAATAAAGGGAACAAAAACATCGAATACATCTCTTAAACACAAACATTAATCAGCCTGCTCCATACCTCAGCAACAAACCGACTTGATCACATGAGTCTTTTTGTTGTGTTTAATTACCAGCAAACTGGCCTTTCTTCCAGGTCACATGGAAATTAAAACTCCAGATTGCAGGTTACGACAGACAATGGCCACTGGCCTACTAGCTTGTGTGGCATTTTTTCAGCTGCTTTCTAATTTCTGTAATTTAAATCTTCTTAAGTCTATTACTAACAACTATGAACCAGGACAAGAGCTAGCTGACTGTCACAATCTAATTCAGCCTGTCCCAGCGCTTCCCCTAATAACACACCACCGATTTGACCAGCTGTATGCATATTCTGGCAGTGTTTTTTTTTTTTTTTTTCTCTTGTTCAGTTCTGTAGACCCACCCCATCTATTATATAGATTGTAATTATCAGCACCCACCTGATGCATGGATTAGGAGACAAACAGCAAGTAAAGACAAGGTGGGTATGAACACACCACCTGCCAACAGCCATGTGAATCCTATAAACAAAACTAAATCTTAATCAGGTAAAAACAATATAACATTAGCTGGCATACTATATATACTGCTGAAGTCTGTTGAAAAACAAAATAGATAAAACACAATGCAATTAATCCTGCTTTAAAAGAAAGATCTGTTTTTGCACACAATATTTGGTTTAATTTAGATGGTTTTGGCTGTTGTTTGTATTAATGCTTTAGCTATGTCACACAAGGCACTGTTCTCTGGTGAGCTGCAATTCAGTGGCTGAGCTGAGATGTCAGCTCCCTTGCCTTAGATCTGTTTACTGACAAAAAACTGATACTTAGCATGCTTTTCAAAAGGAACAAAAGAGGAACCAGCTTGCTACATGTTTTTTAACTGACTTATGTTCTGGTCCTGGCCTCTAATAATGTTGATTGGTAGGCTGATTATGTTCCTCCTAAAATGATCAGAATGATCAAGAAATGTAAGTGTAAAAAATCCATTAAATAGCGACACAGTCAGGTAGTCCCCAGCCCCCTCTTGCAGTTTAACCTTTCTTAAATAAAAGTTTTTGTGCTTCATTTTCAACAAATTCAGGGTGCTGTAATCTGTACATTAATACTGTGCATTTGTAAAGTGACCTTGTGACAGAGAAAGAATGAATCTTGGTTATAAATCTCTCTCCCGATCTGTGAGGTCAATGTGTAAAGGGAACAGAGTGCCCCGAACTGGATGGTCTGACAATTCTTTCCAGGGAATGGTGGAAGTCGGCCATCTAGAAAGGGGGCGGAGCTACGGTACACTAAATCATCGCCCCAGAAGGGAAGCGATGTGGAAACCGATGTGGAAACCGTTGATTGGAGGAGAATCGGTTGTACTCGCTAACCAAGGGGACGTGGCTAAGTGATCTGTTCTTTTGTTATGGTTGCGAGCAAACCAAAAGGAGAACCAAAAACGTACCGTGAGTGTTTAGTAAGAACATAAGAAGAAGAATATAAGAAAGTTTACAAACCTTGCTCGTTTGGTTGTTAGTAGCTTATTGATCCCAGAATCTCATCAAGCAGCTCCTTGAAGGATCCAAGGGTGTCGGCTTCAACAACATTACTGGGGAGTTGGTCCCAGACCCTCACAATTCTCTGTGTAAAAAAGTGCCTCATATTTTCTGTTCTGAATGCCCCTTTATCTAATCTCCATTTGTGACCCCTGGTCCTTGTTTCTTTTTTCAGGTCGAAAAAGTCCCCTGGGTTGACATTGTCAATACCTTTTAGAATTTTGAATGCTTGAATCAGATCCCCGCGTAATCTTCTTTGTTCAAGACTGAACAGATTCAGTGTTTGTTTGTTTGTCGTGTCTAATTATACTTGTTTGTTCTTGTTTGACGGCTAACACGATCCGAAGCTGTCGCTTAAGGCCAGCACCAAACCCGGACAACACTTAACCACTGTGCACGAATAAATTGTATTTCAAAACGTGCACGTTAGCACTCACTCTGGACTTGTGATCGTTTGAAAACTGTGTTTATTATTTCACGACTGTAACCCATGTTTAACCACTTCAACACCATGTACACACGTACGTCAAATTAAAAGCCACTTACAGTACCATGCCGTACCTGCGTACGTCAAGTTTCCCATTCTATTCTATGATCGGTTTCTCAGTCTAGCATTTCAGGTTTCATTCTCTAAGGCAGTGCTAGTACTGTGGAATGTGCAATGAACGTCGGGGAGGGTCAGGTGACATTTGTATCCAATAGCATGTCATCTACCTGTGGGCGTTTAGAAGACTGAGATATATTGCAGGAAACCATTCAGCTTTTACAAGTATATACTGTATATATTGTTTTAAGTTATTATTTTTTGTTTTAGTTTTAGTTTTATTTGTTTAGTTGTAGTTTATAGTTTTTAGCGAAAGCTAAACATGGCAACGTACGTGGTCTTTCTATAATGAGCAACGGGAGTGAAGTTGGTTTGGAGGAGTCTGATACCAGCGAAAGTGATGCTGACTTATCACTTTTTTTTTTTTTGTTAAAAAAACAAAACAAAACATGTTTTTATCTCTATATTGAATATGGGTATGTAGTACACAGCAACATAAAGGGTTAATGAAAAACACAGTTTAGGTCATTTATTTGTGTTTTATTCATCATATGTTAACATTTTATAGCAATTACAGGTTTGAAAACATTCTCATTATTATTTTCATCAGTTTCATTTTTACATCTGGAGTTGAAGTGGTTAACAGTGCAATACACATTGCCTGGGATTATTATTTGCGGTCATAATGACCTGGATTATAAACAGGATCAAATAAAACATTGTTTGGACTGTGAACTTACGTGTTTGTCATTACTTGAGCACTGCATCACCTCTACACCTGTGCACTGCAACCCACTTTGCCACAGTCCAGTATAAAATGAGTATACTATATATATATATATATATATATATATATATATATATATATATATATATAATTTCATGTTGCTAGACTGCAGCCCTGACGCATGACAAAATTTAGAGGGAAGGAATCAATAAATGCAAGTTTACAACAGTCAGAACTCCTGAACTTGTCTTGGGGATGTGTAAACAATACAGTAGCTAGGTGCCGCATTCAGGCAAGAGTGAGAGAGATAGTGGGAAGGTTTTGTACTTTTACTGAAACCGACACACGACACAATTCTTTTTGTTTTGGTGGGGGGGGGGGAGGGGGCCACAAGAAGCCCTTTTTATCTTTAGTTAATGATTGAACAAATAAGGCTTGGCTCAGAGTGGGTGTGGCTACCCCTGGGGTCACGGAGCAGCTTTCTAATAAGCATCCCTCACAAAGCCTAATATTTGCTTGGCTAGTGGGGCCCTGGCACTCAGAGAAAGGGGAGTCTGTCAGATACCAACAAGCACAGATGGAGCTTGATGCATGCTGAAAGGAAGGCATTACCTGCTGAAGTCACCAAGCAGCCACAATTATCACAGGGCTTTGGGTTCATTGTCAATTAGAGTGGCAGTTAAAGCAAGCAGCAGCTGTGGCAGATGGCTCAGCTCCAGCTAGGCTGTGGTGCTGGGATGTGGGCCAGCCCTTAGGCTTTCTTTCTCCCTCATAGCTGAATATTTGTCATTCAGTCACAGAACATATATGAGGGAATATGTGATTTATGCCTCTGAGGTGAGGTATTACTTTAAGCTGACAGTTTGTGTTTTTATTTGTTTGTTTTTCTTTTACAATAACAAAAAGATACATATTTATTATTTTTACAAATAATAATAAAAAAAAATATATTACAAAATAGCTGAATCATGTAAAAATAATATGTTTAAATTTGTTCCAGTATAGATAATACAAAAAAAAAACATATACACTTACATAATGTTTATGGACATATTTCCATATACTGGTTTAAACTTGTTTTGAAAATACATTTTAACATAATCTATAAGCTACATGTTTTTTTTTTTAAAAAGCAAAGGAGGAGAGCATTGTTGGAAGTGGTGAGAGAGAGAGTAATAACTCAGAACAAGTACCACGGATTAGCTGTAAATCGTGTATATAACATTTTAGGGTGGACAAGGATTGTGTTCAGGAAGGCAGAAAGAAGTGCAAATTCACTCTGCATAGATAAACATGGTTAACTTATAAATTAAAGGAAAAAAAGAACAACACATAAGTAGTTTATGTTATGTTTTAAACTGTTCTGTATTGAATACACTTGGTTTTTAAGTGCTAAGCTTTTTTTAAATATTGTATTTACTTATTAACAAATAAATATTGTATTTGGAAACTTAACATGTGCAAAATCTAGAAAGAAAGAACTTACTTAAGCAATGTTTCAACACATACCTGTGTGTGAATATATGAAGTCTCATTGCACATAAAAAAGAACCTTCAGTCTTTTCTTTGAAAAAAATGTGCACAAAGATAACTTTCCTTTATAAAAAAAAAATTAAAAAAAAGATGTGCTCCATCTCATGAAAAATAAAAAAATAAAGTAAATCCAAAGCTTCAAAGTCCTGTGGATGGGGGCAATCTTACTCTAAATTGTCTCTCAGGCATTGATTCTGCAAATCAACAGATGCTGTGCATTGGTGGTAGCCTAGTATATGAAATACTTATTTTTTGTAAAAATGTTTTCAATAATGTACTGTAGGAGGTAAGAAGCAGGGTAATGTTATACACACATATTCTAAGATAGGACATTGACTGCATAGCTCCCATGCAACTCTCAGTATACTATTCTGCAAGTAAACAGGAACTGTGAGTAGTAGCCTATACAGTTTATGAAAGATGGAAAAAATAATAAAAACAAATGTTTTACAATACTGTAATGTATCAGGTAATGTGCAGGATACAGTAAAGGATGCAGTTATCAAAAACAGCACTGGAAACAAACATATTATACACACATAGACACACAATTTCATAAAAAATATTGGCTAAACAATACATATTTATGGATAAATCAATAATGTTTGAAGTAATACACAGTTTCTACATCTCCGTCAGCTCTCCAGCAACTCTCAACAATCTATTCTGCCAGTAAGATGATATGTGAAAACATTTTTGTAACACTTGGAAGGCAGAAAGGGGTGTAAATGCACCCAGAAACCATATGCACTATGAAGAAGGATTACTCCTGTTTTCTGAGTCAGACAAGGACATTCTTGATCTTCACAGAGTTGTGAGGTATGCTCATTTTAAACATGCTGGGGGGTGGGGGGGGGGCACTTCCGAATGGTTAATACTGTAATACTACATATGCTGACTACAGGTCTTTTTTCTTTTGTGGATTCTCTGAGCAGCTTGCACCCCCGTTCCATGGGTTTCATTTGAATCTAATCAAATGACTTGCTTCTTTTTTTCTGTACAATGGCTGGTTTATTATTTTAGTGTTTATGAAAGCTAAGGGATTGAAAGCGCTGGAAAATGAAGCCCTCTGTCTGTCTACTGGGCACAAGTGGGCCCAGTGCCAGTTGTATCTGTAGGGACTGTATACTGTAGTGTGGTGAGAGGCTAAACCAGTCTCCTGCTTATTCAGTGGAGTCCACCATGTGAGGAAAGACTGACAAATTGAGAAGTGTTTGTAACGTGACCCAGTCTTAGGGGCTGGGCTGGGACTTGTGCAGTATATTTTTTTCTGCTTTCTTAAGCCAATGGACACCTCATGTCTCTAGATACGGAACACGGGACTTGAAGGCTGTCTCAGCAAGCTCTCAGAAGAGAAGACTTATCTTGTTTACCAACTGGTCCTTAAGGAGTTACATAGCGTACAGGTTATGAAAATAGCTAGTTAAGCCAAAGATAAATATGTTTCTGTTTCTCAAAGCTTGATTAGGATTCTGATATGAGGTGACAAATAAAAACTAGTGACTGATGCATAAAGAAAGCTACAAGGATGACGATTTGACACAGCCATTAGGATGAGGTCATTCTACATACATTTGTCTATTGGGCAAATTGTAACTAAATTCCTAATGACATAAAGTGGTCCAGCTGTACATACACCACGGGAAAGCACCCAAATGGTTGCATACAGAGGAGAAGACAAGCCTAGCCTGTGTCTTAACTCTTACTAGGATTAAAGTTTGTAATTTATAACTTACGCTTTGCTTTCTGTCTTATTCCTTTACCTGTACTCCTTGTTGTTTTATATGTTGTATTATTAACCTGCAAGTGTTGTTACCTTGTTATAATACAGTATTTTACAAATAAATAAGTAAATAGATACATAATTAGTTATTGTCAGAGAACAAACATGTGATTAGCCTATACTTACAGACAGATTGTTCTCGATAAATTAATGCTACACTTGATGCAAGTCTAATAACAAGCAAATTGCTCTTTCAAATGTACCATTCCCTCTTCCTGTGATAAATGATTGATCAATTTATTGTTATGTTGTTTTGTTAACCAGGATGATACATATGGGGTGGAGGGCAGAGACAGCACATTAAAACATCTTCTGCAGCAAGGTACAAAAATAAATGAAGGTTAATCATTTACAAGGGATACAATTCAGTGTAAAAATCGAATCGTAGATCGTGCTTCTACCGTTGCATTTAAAAATTGTGTAAACTAAAAACTGTAAAGGGTGTAGCTGTTTCAGGGTTACTATCATTGTATCACATCCTCGTCCAGTATATTAATGACACGCTAGATCAGTGATTGACAGTTGCCTGGAAGCCACAGTGTGACCAATCATGCATGCCTGTACTCCCATCTCTGTCATATACCCCCAACTGCTTTTAACACATGTAAACTGACCGATATGGAAGAACATCTTTCAGATTCTTAAAAGTAAATGTAACAATGATAATACACTCCTGTAATGCTTTGCAGTCACTTGTTTAATTCGTAGTATTTTGAGTACCTGCAGAAGTACTTATTAACCCATTAAGCTACTTGGTAATTGTTTGGAATATTTCTAACTGGCATATACCTGTTATTTTAATTTTCTCTTTCACTATATTGTTATAATAACTTACTCCGATTTTGTTAACCGCAAAAGTTTAAATGTAATGTATCAAAATTACATAAATACAACTTGTGTTCCGATTTGTTCAAAGAAAATTTTGAATTAAACTTGGAATTAAATGGGTTAATATACACTGTTGCCTAACTATAATGTAGTTTAGTATTTTATGTAGCTTAGGCTTTGATGTGTTTTAAAGGGGCTGATGTAAGGATATGTGCAAACTGATTTGCGGTTGCAAAATACCCATATTGCAGCCAAAATCTGCATTTTGCACACGCAAACCGTGTTTAGCGACCGTAAAGTGGGACTTTAGGGACCACTAAAAATGCGACATATGTAAAGAATGGTTTTCACCTGCCGTCCGGCACCCATTATCAAATTAGCACTTTGCTATAATTAATCCATTTTGACATTGAAATATATTCAAATGAAGAAAAAAGCATGGAATTGGCAGGGGATCTGGAATACTAAGTGGGTGCAAACATTATAATGAGATGTAAGGATTTTTCTTTGCACTTAGGCAACTGCTGACCCTCCAAAAACTTTGCACCTCCTCTTACAAGGTGCAAACCATTGTAGAAGTGAGTAATTATGAGCTGTATAAAACCACACACCTTCAGAGACCTGTCATTGGCCTCAGGATAGCTGCTGTGGTACACTTCCTGAAGTGGCAGCGCTTGGCTGTTGTTGAGGATAGGCAGGAAAACCTTCGGAGGAGAACGGCAAGACAGCGAAGAACCCACATATTCAAACCCAGGGTCACTTCATCTCACGCTGCAGGTAAAGCGCTTATAATAGACCTCATAGCTGAATTGAGGGATGAGCTAGACCCCAGCATCAATCTAGGGCAGCTATCCCTGCACATGTGAAAGTGCTGTGTTCTCTGCAATACTTATCCTCTGGTTCCTTTCATACCACAGTTGGAATGCCTGGAGGGATAGCCCAATCCACATTATCCAGTGCTAGGCAAAAATCTGGATGTCATGTTGTAAAGGGCAGACCAATACGTAGATATTGCCTTTCTGCAAGTTACAAAACTAGCATTTTACCAAGGGGTTGGTTTCCCCAATGTAATAAGAGCCATTGATGGCACACATGTGGCCTTGATCCCCCATCAGGAATGATAAGCACATATATCGCAATAGGAAACATTATCATTCCATTAATGTGCAAAAGATCTGTGATTCACATCACGTCATTACAAATGTATGTGCCAAATTTCCTGACTCTGGCCATGATTCCTATATATTCCAGCAGTGAGATTTATCACCATCTCAGTCAGCAGCCCCATGGATCCGGATGGCTTCTTGGTAAGTAAAGCAGTGATACCCATGCTATGTGAAACAATTTTGGTGTAGTGATTAGGGTTGCGATTCCATCACAGAAGTTTATTGCTAATTTGTACTTAAATTTTATTTAAAAGGGTCATATTTTCGCATTTTATCGTTTCCCCTTGTGTGGCTTATTTATATACAGTATTTATTTCATTTTTACTACATAAAGGAATCTAATATATGTCCAAATTAAATCACCACCACACATTATGTATTGTCAAAGCACTTGTAAAATAAATCCATATAATTCACTGTAAAGAACATATTAATTAAATTAGGGCGGGACAGGGAAAATCTTAAGCGCTTCGCACTGCTATGATTCTTCATTAACACATCACGACTGTAAATGCAATACAGAGTATTAAAATAAAAGTAATAAAATAGTACTTTGCGCTTTGAATGCTTCATACGCTGCTGCAGACTAGCTTAGTTTAAAAAGAGAATATGTTCAATAAATTGCACTTGAACTGCATGCAGGACTGTTCTGTGTACTGTGTCAGGGGTTATGTTTGTGTGACTTTACAGGCAAGAATATTTTTATTATTATTACTATTTATTTCTTTAGCAGATGCCCTTATCCAGGGCGACTTACAATTGTTACATTGTTTTTTTTTTTTTTTTACATACAATTACCCATTTATACAGTTGGGTTTTTACTGGAGCAATCTAGGTAAAGTACCTTGCTCAAGGGTACAGCAGCAGTGTCCCACACCTGGGATTGAACCCACGACCCTCCGGTCAAGAGTCCAGAGCCCTAACCACTACTCCACACTGCTGCCCTATTTTTTGTAATAACCTTCTCTTCTATACCCCCCAGGTTGTTTGTATCTCAGACTAACCACCGGACCCTCCCAGGAGCGCACAGGAACCACACAGGCAGGTGAGTAAAATGGTTGTTCTTTATTATGCCAAACAAAAAAATCAATAGGACACAGTTTTTACACAAAGAAATGTCAACAACAAGAACACTTATACCCCCTAAAATAACAATGCTTTTCCCAGGGATGCTATAATTCAATATCCACACAGTAAGTATTCAGGTAACAGTATAGTTCAGTCCCACCGGAGGATTTCAAAATGTCCTATACTGTTTAGCAGGTAGATTAATTATGTCCACAATACCATTATAGTGTCACCTGACCTTCAATGACTGCAGAGTGTCTCATTCCTCAGATCCCACGCCCGCCTCCAGGGGATGCTTCCTGACTCCCTCCATGACGTCAATCCTGGAAAAACAGTAAAAGCAATCCATCCATAATACTCACTCTCCCCTCCCCGTCACTCTCTGAGCGGGGGCTAATTCACACACCCCACATTCGGCCCCTCCCTAGAAGAGCATTAATCTTCCGACCTGGCCACTCATCCTTAACTCTAGTAGGTGAGAGCCTCGCTTATCGGGGTGTCTGCAGGGGAAACAGCAGTCTGTTTTCTCTGCAAACCTTTTTCTGGAACAGAGGGAAAGAGAAGGCAAGCCCTGGAGACAGACAAACTACAATGCGTCAGCACTAGTAATACAATAAAGATATCTTCAAGTCCAACAGTATACCTATTCCATTTACAGTCCCTGTATACTGCAGTCGTACAACAGTTAACAATAACTAGAACCCTAGCATCCATCAGACGGGATGCTTACGTAAACATCACAAGTTATACTTGCAGTCCATTGTGAAACAATATTCTCTCAATCTCAACAATGCAGAGTACTTTCTTTTCTGTGTCGTAGAGTCTTCACTGCATTTAGTTGTACCGTTTTGTTTCCTTCTGCTTCCCTTCAATGTATTTGTTGCTTAGGCTCCAGTGCTGCTTCTCTTCCTTCCATGTCCAAAATGGCCCTGGTCCAGTTTCAGCGTGATGGCCCCGTTCCGGTTCCAGTGTGCTCCCCTGTGTTCTCTCTCTTCCTATTCTTTTGGTTCTGGTTATATAGGGGAACTAATCAAGTGGCGCTGATGGCTTGCACCTGACTACAATTGAGGTCCCAATCGCTTGTGACCATGCCCATGATAAAAGAATTAAAAGGATAAAAAACACATACATGAAACTCCTTATTGGGGCCTCCCTTTGGGTATAATACAAATAACACACAGTGTAAAAATACAATAAATAGTGCGACTAAAACAGTGTACAAATAAAACCACCAGTGAATAAAACAATTAAAACTTTTATCATTTGTGACATTTGTTAATTTACACTTTTAATAGTTCTGCGAAATTTGTAGGATTCAGACAGTCTCAGCTGAAAAAACAGAACCAAAAAAGCCACAGCATGACACTCTTCCGTAGAACCACAGGTGTATACATGTAAGCAAGCCAAAACTAAATGAGTCATTTTGCTATAGAGGACAATGTTCTGGCTCATCAACCTGACACCTTTAAAAAATCCTGGAACAGGCTGGAAAAACTGAGAGGATAAAGTCAGTAACGTCAGATGGTATCTTATCTATTGCAAAGTACTGTTTAATGTCCTTGATGGAAAGCTGGTGAGATTTTGCATTCATTATTTACCTTATTGAGTAAAGTTTGTTTACTAAAATGAATTATTTCAGTATTTAATTTGCATTTAATCAAAGCATACCTTAAGAAAACAGTTATAAAAATACACCAAAACATTGGAAATTGTTTTTCTAAGACAAAATAAAAAATGTATATACATCTTTTATACGGCAACATGTTAATGCATTATTTAATATAAGTTTTTAGCGATGGACTCGCCAAAAATGCAATTTTCATATTGTCCCTAATTATAACATAAAATGACACACTTTTCTATGTTAGGGGATAGTGTCTATGGCCTGCGACTCTGGGTGATGACACCATCGAGCAATGCAGAAACCGAAGCTCAAGTTCGCTACAACCATGACCATGTAGCAATGTGACGTGTCATCGATTGAAAGTTTGGCATCCTGAAGAGTCGGTTTAGCTGCCTGGACCATAGTGAAACGGTCTGTAAAATGTTTGCAGTGTGTAGTAGGCTACACAATCTGGCTATTATTATTTATTTATTAGCAGACGCCCTTATCCAGGGCGACTTACAATTGTTACAAGATATCACATTATACATTATTTCACATTATACAGATATCACATTATTTTTACATACAGTTACCCATTTATACAGTTGGGTTTTTACTGGAGCAATCTAGGTAAAGTACCTTGCTCAAGGGTACAACAGCAGTGTCCCCCACTGGGGATTGAACCCACAACCCTCCGGTCAAGAGTCCAGAGCCCTAACCACTACTCCACACTGCTGCCCCACGGCTATGCATCGGGGCAGTTGATTTGGATGATGAGGCACCCCAAGCATCAGCACCTGCTGAGCCACAGGAACCGATTGCAGAACAGCAAGCAAGCCAGGAAGGGTACAGGCCCCAGAACCGTCTGATAGAGAATGTGTTTACTTGGAAGTATGATCAAAAGTCAAGGCATGTTGAACCTCGTGGCTGTTTTTCATTATACTGTACATAATCTGTTCCTATGTTTTGTATTTCAAAACCTTGACTGAGGATACCTTTAACACAGAACGCAGTGACTAATAGTAAGTTTATTTATGTAGCTCCTTTCATACAACAGTATCCCAAAGTGCTTTACAAGTCAGTAAATACAAAATATTACAATAAAATGAATTCAAACAATTAAAAAAAACATGAACATGAAAAAGTTATAGTAAAATAAATCAAAACACACAAAAAACATCAATATTAGTAGAGAAATAAAAAGAGAACACCTTTAACATTCTGTATAAAATGCTAGTCTAAAAATAGTGAGTTTTTAATCTTGATTTAAAAATATTAAATGACTCTGCATCTCTAATGTCAGGTGGTAGTTAATTCCATAATCTGGGAGCATTGTAACTGAAAGCTCTGTCTCCTTTCCTTTTTGTCTTAGTCTTTGGAAGGGACAGAAGACCAGAATCAGCCGACCTTAAAGCATGTCTAGGTACATATAGGGACAAAAGCTCTTTTAGATAATCAGGTGCCAGGCCATGTAGTGTTTTGTAAGTCAAAAGTAGGATCTTATAATCATTATAATTATAATCTTATAACTCTATATCTTACTGGAAGCCAGTGTAGAGAAGCAAGCACAGGAGTTATGTGGTTACTTTACTTTTTTTTAATAAGCACCCATGCCACTGCATTTTGAACAAGCTGTATAACCGTGAAAAGGCATGGTCTGGTAAACCAGCAAAAGAGCATTGCAGTAATCGAGTCTAGATGAGACAAAAGCATGAATTAGCTTCTCAGAATCTGGCAATGAAAGACAAGACCTAATCTTAGCAATATTTCGTAGATTATAAAAGACACTTTGATGACATTACGGATATGAGCCTCAAAACATACATTACAGTCAAATATGAATCCCAAATTTCTGGCCTCTGATTTTGGGTTTGAATTTTCCAGTTGTTGCCGAGAACCCAAAATCAAAACCTCGGTCTTATCTGAGTTTAACTGCAAAAAATGTTGAGACATCTAGATTTTTACATCAAATCAGAGAACGCAGAGGTATCCCCAGGTTTCAGAGAAATATAAAGCTGTGTGTCATCAGCATAGTTGTGAAAATGTACAGCATGTATAATGATGGCACCTGTGACTTAATTTGCCGTCACTTTCTGATGGCCACTAACATGAATCTTTCATTATTATTGATTGCTCTATAATGATAATCTACAAATGGAAGAGACACACACAGTCATTATCGGCGTTCCACATGCTTGTGGGTGATTGTTTATTTACAGTTGCGAAAGGTAAGTTAATGAAAAGAAAAAGCCTCCCGCTTCACATCACTGCAATGATAACAAATGTGTAATTACATTTACATAAACATCACGGCCATATGGTATTTGCAGTGTCTGTCTTAAAAAAAAAGTACAGCAATGGCTTGGCTAAAGCTTATTTGTCTCTCCAAAGTTTGGATGGGGGAAAAAGTTTGGCGGCTGGCCTCCCACAACCACCTCTTGAACGTGATCTGCCTCTAGCAGGTGTGAAGCTAGTGCTTGGCAAAGCAGATTCTCCCGTTGATGCGGAGCTTGTTGATGCAGCAGAGGCGCTGCCCATGATCTTTATGGCTAGCAGTTGGTATGTCTGCTCCTGCCTCTCCAATATCTGTACTATCCTGTCCTGCGTACTAGTTGTAAGAGCCGTCTGGGCTCTAATGCTTGCTGCCAGGTCATTCAGGCACCTATTATTGCGGGATACCGCTCTGACGAGTCTGCGCTGAATGCTGTTACTTTCTGCCCTCAAGCGACATTGCTCTTGTTGAGCAGCCAACAGGTCTCGCTCTACTGCAGTTATGGTACTTTCCCTGCAAGACTGCGCTTTGGGAATGTGTCTTGCTGCAAACTGTGAAGGCATCTGTTCCAGGTTGAGGGTCTCAGCCTCCTCTTGGCCTTCGATGTTTTCCACATCCTCTTCCTTAACTCTGCTAGGGTGGGCCTCTTCTCTGGTCTGGGATTCTGTCACGAAAGTCACAAACACATATGTCACTGGTAGGCAGATGAGCATTTGCGAGCCTAGCTAGCGATCGCTTAATACAGGCTTTCCACCTTTTGGCTGTAAAGCATAAATACTTCACAGGCATACATGTCCTGTGCACAGACGAAATATATCTGACTACTTGGAGGAGTTGAAGGTAAGTAGCATTCACTTTAATACGCATTCCAATTGCTAGCCTCTGTGATGTTTCTTTAATTCTCATTGCGACAGTTAACAGTATATGCTAGTTTGTACATGACATCCAGGAGATCAACAGGTGGGGGGGATCTATAGCTCAACAATTTACTCAAAGCCTCCACTAGTGTTTTCTGCTATTATAACAACATTGACATGCATAAAGAAGGAAAAACATTGAGTGAAATAACATGCATCACTTGATTTTCAAGATGTGGTATCCGAAGCATAATCAACAGGTACAGAGACACATCATCTGTAATTGACAAAACCAGGACTAGAAGACCCAAAAAGCTGTCTAACAAGGATGAGCAATACTTGAAGATATCATTAAGGAATAGAAAGAAGACACGTGTTGAATTGACAACAGAACTGTCAGAAGGCACAGGTCTTCGAGGGTGGTTGTGAAGAGCTTTGGGGAAATTGTATCTCCTTGATTAAATCCTTTTTTAATCTTGATTTTGTTGCTGTTTTTATGGAGTCTTACTGTGGATGTTGCATTCTTGTATATGGTGCTGATCAAGTCTCTACTTTTTCTCAATTCCTTGTTTTTTCAGAGAGCTTAATACAGATCTTGTGTAAACAGAGTCAAGGGCTTTTTCATAGTCGATGAATCCCAGGCAAAGTGGTAGTTCGTTCTCGTTGCTGGTTTGAATCACTTGCTGTACAACTTGATGATGATGCATTGTGCTAAATCCACTCCTGAATCCTGCTTGCTCATTTGATTGTGCTGAGTCAAATTTATCTTGAAGTCTGTTGGTGAGTATCTTGGTAAAAACTTTGTAGATTATAAAAAATGAACCTGAAGAAGACTCAAGTCATGTTCAATAAATATACCACCACACATGCAATTGAAATCAATGGGATCAAGTTTGATGAAGTCAATGACTACATATACTTAGGACAGTTAGTTTTGGCAACAGAGAAACAAATGTGCGAAATCAACAGAAGAGCAAAAATGGGCTGGAGTGCCTTTGGATGATAAAGCATGGTTCTGAAAGGAAACTACCCTAATGCCTCAAGAGGAAAGTCTTCGACCAATGTGTGCTGCCAGTGCTAACTTGTAAAACCTGGACCCTCAATGCAAAAATGACTCAAAAATTTCAAACGACTCAACAGTGTATGGAAAAATGCATACTGGGAATAACAAGAAGAGAAAACACAAGTATTCTATGTTATTATAAGTGCGAAAAAACTGAAATGGCATGTAACAAAAAGAACAGACCATCGCTGGACCAAGGAGATACTACACAGGATCCCAAGACATATAAAGCGACCAAGAAGAAGACACCCAGGAAGCTGGCAAGATGAAATTAGGAAACACGCCGGAGCATCGTGGATGAGGGATGCAGCAGACAGGCATTTGTGGAAGAATCTTGGGGAGTCCTTCATCCAGCAGTGGATTGAAAAAGGCTGAAGATGATGATGATGATATATATGTGTGTGTGTAAGCAATCAGGCACGGCAGGGTGTGTGATATACTCTAATATCACCATGCCTCGGGTGTGTTGCAAGTCACGAGGCGAAGCCCAGTGGCTTCAACCGCCTGGGACATGGTGATATTAGAGTATATCACACACCCTCAAGTGCCTTATTGCTCTTATAAAATGGGTTAACTAACTAAATTGAAAAAAAAAAGTTAAAGCGTTTTTTAATTAACAAAAAAGTCATTTTTATTAAATATCCTTCCTCCTAAAACTGAGCTAAGAAACATGAGTTCCATAAAAAAAAAAAAAAAAATGCATTAATTAAAAAAAATGTTGAATTGAACATTACCAATGAAAGTGCAGTTTTTCCTTTATTTGATTCATTATACTAATTCTTGGTTTGTTCATTACATATTTAAGTAAAATATTACTGGCCATTTTCATCATGACACAGCACAACTGAGTCTGCCTTCAATCATGCAGACCCTTCCTCACAAGACCTGCGACAGTATCAGATGACAGTGCTTTTTTATCACCCTATGTTAACTCTTCACAGTGGTGAGAAAGACGTTATTTGCATTATTGAATAACCGGTTACTTGTCAAACTGACTTTTCTGTTTATGGCCTGTTTATCGTATCTGGACGAATGTATGTGGAGAGAAAGGTCTGGCAGGAATTGTTGAGATGCATTTATAAATATGCTGCATTAGATCACACACAGCTACACAGGGGGTGGGACCAGTGGCAGCCGGCAGACCGACCAGAGGAGAAAAATGGACAGACCGGGGGCAGCGGCAACAAAACATCCATTTAACCACCAAAGACTCTTTTAAGAGCGACCCAAAACTTTAAAAAAAGCTTAAAGTATTATATATATATATATATATATATATATATATTAAAGTATTTACTTTGAGAATGGGATTAGGAAACACTGTAGTTCATGGAGAAGGAGCAGAGAACGATAAGAATGGTGAGTTTTTAATTGATTTGAATACTTTTGCTTTTTTCACTACTTTAATTAATTATTGGTGTCCGATTCAGACTTATTCAATATTTCATGTACACTTCGGTTTCCCAAAAGTTCAACATTTACATAAATCTCATCAGTCATGTTTATTGCGATAAATTCCAATATGTCTGCCATTTTTCTTTTCAAAATTCCAGTGTCTTATAGATATCTACCAGTGCCAACCTATGGTGATATGCTGTAATATCAACACCCCTATGTGACCTGTTTTGACCAATCAAAATACCCATTTTATAAATACATACATATAATTAAGATACATTTCCTATTTATACAATTACATGCTCTTTTTACTTTTCCCTACTGTAATTACATCTCGTTTACATTACACTTGCAAGATAACATACCCCAGTTATATTTGAAAGAAAACATACTGACCTGCCCCAGGCGATGCATGCTGTAGAGTTCTAATATTCAGGCCACCCGGCACATCCATCACCTTTTGTTGATAGATTGTCCTTTCCACTTGCCTCTGCAGTGGTGTCAGCTGTGATGTGGATGGAGGCCCTTCTCCTGTTCCTGCTGCAATCCTGTGCTGCGTTGCGAGTTTCGCTTTTGTTCGCCGCCGCAGGTCCTGCCACCTTTTCATCACCTGGTTGACTGTCCTCCTGGTAACACCGACAGCATTGACTTTTTCTACTATAGAAGACCATATGGCCTCTTTGGTAGCATAACTGATGTTGGCTGAGGCTTTTCCAAATAACTCAATTTCATGTTGAGTGACCTCAGCCGTAAGGACTCTCAGCTCCTCCTCAGAAAACTTTTCTTTTCTTTTCCGTGTACCAAAAGGACTTTGCTGCCCTTTCTCTGACATATTTTTTTTGTTTGGTTTGATTTTTGTGCTCCACAAATCTCATACAGCGCCTACTGCTCTCTGTACTCCTAACTCACCTCACCTCTGGGCTGTAAGTGCGGCTGCTAAATAGTCCTGATGCACAGGCAGCGCTCATTGAGACCCTCATTATCATGATTGGAGCTCATTATTTGTGTGTGTTGAGTAATTTGCATTGCTCTTAAGCTTACATAGGCCGCAATGCAAAATAATTGCCTGGCCACTAGGCAATTTGGATTTTGCAGCCGCAATTGTTTGCACTACGCTTATCCTTGCATCAGCCACAAAGTAATTAGTTTTACGCATTACTATGGTTCTGCCTGGATTTGATGCAATTTGTTAAAAGATACAATTTTAAGAAAATGTCCTCCTTTGGAACAGTTTGTTTACTGTTCATTAATAATGAATTGCAGGATCAAAGCAAAGGGGTACATTTGTGTTTTTGCCTATTTTGCATTTTTTGTAAACATACATGATCTGTTCTCAACATCTGTTGAAATATCTTCTCCTTGCAGTACTGGGACCAAGTTAATTAAAGGGTAGAGCCTGTAAATGGGGTTTTCCCTGCTGTAGCTTGTGCAGGTTTTATGAAATATTATACGGTCAGGTTTTTGTGTAATATATTCAATATACAATAATTTTAAATATATATTAATAATTATAAACAGAATGTTTACTTGCTAAGCACCAGCTATACCATAATTATACCACAATTTACATTATTCAACTGATATAATTATAATATGCCCCTAGTTTTTATAGGCTTTTTGATGTGTTAAATTGTACTAAGAAGGTCATGAAGCTAGTTAGGCAACCCCAGAATAGAGTCTAGTCAATGTTGGCTTTAGGGAATACCATGGCCCTTGGGTATTGGAATGATGCACAGACATATTGTTTGGTGTCTGTTTGAACTTACATAGTATGTTATTTATGTATGTATTTATTTTTCATGGGGCTATTTAAATTCAATTTAACAGCCTAAAGTAATATACTGTAGTTTACAATGTGATTTTTTAATATATTTGTCGATATATTTGTAAGTCAACCATTTGTTTGGTCTTGTTCTTTTTAAACAAAAGTAAAAACTACAAAAATGTTTCTTGTGTAAATCATACTTTCCACCCAAGCGATGCACTCAGCTGCCCTGGAGCTTCTGGGTTTGTCTCCAGGCTGAGATTCCCCTGTGAGCGTTCCAGCACCCATCTGCACTGTGAACAAGGCTGACAATTGCATAGGACTTTGGACATGCTTGACAGACGATGTCACTGATATCTACCAACTATGAGATTCCCTTTCTTGAGAGGCTGAAGCGAATTCAACATTTAATTCTATCTGGTGTTTCACTATGACAGATATCATAGTACTATTCCCAAAACGTGCCTAATTTAATTTTGCTTTCTGTTGTTGTTCTTTTTTTTGTCATACAGCCTGTTTATTTGGGTTTATTTTTATTTTCGTATTGGCAAGCCTAACCAAAAATGTTAATTTGGCTCTACATAAAGATTATGTTATAGTAACTATTGGCACATATCCTTCTCTTAACTTTGCTTTCACTTATGCATTATTGTCTTTTGGTGAATAGGTTTATTTTTAATTTCTGATAGCACAGGAGTCTGCTGCCCACTGAAGCAAACCCTGATACAAAAACTTGGCTGAAGGCAATTCCTGAAATAAACAACTCCCAAAGGTCTGGCACAAGTCTCAATTGCATTGAAAGGAGAGATCAGCCCCAATACCTACAGCCTGAGTCCAAAACAAAGAAAAGAAAAACCCTCTTGAGATTGTTAAATGATGCAGACTCCAATGCAGTATAGCAATAAGTTATACCATGGAGTCCTTCTATTACAACTATCAAAGGGCTCTTAACAATAGTGTGAACGCATACTAGGACTAAGGACAAGTATACCTTTTGATCTCTGACCTCATAACCTTACCAGAAGCAAGGAGTGTAGCACAAAAGTCCTTCCGATTAGCACTTATAATGTGTCAGTCCTCAACCCAGTTCACTGTACATGAAATCTGTGCAGCTATTTCTGACAAACCAAAATGTGCCACTATCCAAATGTATGCTATGCTTTGAAAAATACTTTGTTTACTGAAAACTTACAATTTCAAACTAAACAACACCAGCACTCAGCAGCTATAAGACATGAGCAGCAAAGTATGGCGCTAAAAGTTCACTGTAATACATTATTTTGGTAACCTTAGTACAGGGAAGCAGTGCTGAGTCATCTTAATGTTTGCTAATACATATATAGTGGCATTCTGAATGGTTTACAATCTATGCAGGAGGGAAGAGCTCCATTATTGACTGGGTAGATTGTCATCAATTGTCATCTCATTTGCCAGCTAATCTAATGTGAATGAAGATGGAAGAGGCAAGGCTTCAGAAGCCACGACATGGTTTTAGGATGAATCATTAAAAGTGAAGTAAATAAATAGGCACAATCACCAACTGAAAAATAACAGAGCTTTATAACTATATATATATATATATATATATATATATATATATATATATATATATATATATATACAGTATAATTGCTTTGGCAACACCTGCTATTGTAAGTCATGCCAATAAAGCACCATTGAATTGAATTGAATTGAGAGAGAGAGAGAGAGAGAGAAATCTGCATGTTTCTAAATGGCTAAATTAAGGAAATACAGGTTCAGCACAGAACTATGCTTAAAACCTAGATTTACCAAATACAAGTTGTTCAACATGATAATCCTTGTGTGAAACAATAATTTCCCCCATTTTATAATCTTTTTATAATCCTACAGTCTACATGTCTCCTACTGGGCAACAGAGACTGGCACAGCTGTAGATATTTTCTGTTCTCCTCTTGATCTAGGAGTGAGTTGAGCATCCAAAGCTTAAACATACATTTTTAGACCCTTCCTTTTTTCTAGGGGGGGCACTGTTGTCTTGATTACACAGCAAAGCAACCATACACACACACACACACACACATACACACACACACAGTCGTTAACTGTTCTACCGCTCCCAAATGCACTAGAATTGAAAAGCTCAGAAGGATCTGGAAACAGACTATTGTTTGTTTTTGTTTTTTCCATAAACTCAAGGCACACCTACACACGTTTCATGTTAGTTTATTGAATATCCTATATTTGCAATTCCATATTCCAGAATCACTGCACTGTACCGTTTATCTAAACCCATTGTTCTCCTTACCCTAAGATTACATTTAAATTATGGTGCCATTATCCTCATAGCGTAACAAAACAAAAAGACAACTGTGAGAAAGATAACTGTTTTATTTATTTCTTTATTGACTGATTTTTTGCATTCCATGGAGTGTAATTTAATTTCACAGTTATTCGCGGTTTTTTTGGTTTGTTATGTGGTACTTTTTAAAACCTGCTACTGTATAAGATGTCAGTGTCATAATTCAAATATAATCTTAGGGTTAGTCTGAAACATAACTATGCACATTTTGGAACAGGTTATTTGTTTATTTTTTTTTTATTTTTTTTAAAATACAGAACATTCTGTATCTACAAGCTTAACTGTCACAAAAACTTTAATAAGTTTAGTCCTACACTATGGGAAAATGTCACATTCTTATTAATACCCATTTGTATAACATTTATATTTGTTTTACAATACCAGTAAGTTACATTTAAATAGCATTACATT
Source organism: Acipenser ruthenus (assembly GCF_902713425.1). Taxonomy (NCBI): domain Eukaryota; kingdom Metazoa; phylum Chordata; class Actinopteri; order Acipenseriformes; family Acipenseridae; genus Acipenser; species Acipenser ruthenus. The sequence continues at coordinate 75,412,006 of NC_081194.1, forward strand.
CTGTATATACCTGCACACTCATAACTAGAAGAAAAATGTATTCAAGCAAAAACAAACCAAAAAATATGTTTTTGCTAGATCTCCAAGAATTTCTATCAGCTGAATTGATTCATGCCCTTTCTGTGCACATTATGCCCTTTTTCACTTCAGTAACTATTTTTATTTTATCTTATTTTTTCTTCCAGTTATATTCTACTAACTTTAGTGGCATATCATAATAAAACATCAACAAACTCAGCTCATAATGCATTTTACAGCCAAGAACAGCAAGTTTGAATTAGATTTATAAAGCCCCAAATCATTATCTCAACTTGCAGTTCACCCATCACCATGACTCGTATTGGCGTAACATGCTATGAGTGCACAGGTCACATCCTGCTGTAGGGAAACTAATTTAAACACCTCTATAGACATTCTCTTAACTTTATTAAAAAAAAAAAATTCTGCCTCAGAAGCATATCTTTTTATTTTTAAATTACTTGGACAGGTGCCAAGCTGAGGCAGGCAGCATTGTGTGCATTAGAGGCCCTGATTAGTATTCCAGTTCTTGGCTTTATTATCAGGCACAAACACACGCACACAGAAATATTCATTAGAGACCCACTGAGAGCAGTGATAAAGCAGCAGACAGCTGAATTATGGAGTCTGTTCCAGTATCCATGCAACAGTTCAAGCATTTGCATGTGAAAGAAACAGTCACCAAATGTTTAAGGTATAATTGAAAGCAGTTGGATGTTGACTTCAGCATGATAGATTTTGGCTCATTCTGCAGGGAGCTCTACCACCCTCTCCCTTATTTTCTTATAGTGTGTTTCATGAAATGTTGCCATCCTCACATAACTCAAAAAATATTTTCACAAGAGTCTGCAGTTGTGCTACATGATGTCTGGGAATTGCTGTCTGTTTATTTGAATTTAATTCCCTGGCAGTCCATTTTAAAAGGTTAGTGTAGCAAGTCATGGTAACATATATTGAAAGCATAGAAAACCACGATAAGTGAGGTAAGTCACATGACTATTGTAAAGCATAGTGAAAAAACGTGAAAAAAAGCACAGTAGATGTCTTGTAAAAACATGGTAAATTTCTAAATTATTGTGAAAATATACCAAAGTACAAGGCTTATACTGAAGATTTAAAAACAGTGTGCTATACAAACTGTATAATCCAGGAGATCTTCTTTGGACCCAGTCTATATTCTGTCAGCAGCCAGCTCTGCATGCTTATCTTTTTTATACTGGTACATTTTAATCTGGTGATTAATGTAATGTTTCACAATAGATTGACGCATTAGCTGCCTAAACCTTTGCTAAATGCTTTAACCATCAGTTTTTAATTTGCCAAAAATGTCCCCACTATATACCAGTTAAACTAAGGAGACACTTTACTCTGAGCCTTAATTCACACATTACAAACTATGTACAGTAAATTAGCATAATTGATTATGTTAGTAAGAAAAACAGCCCCAGAGTGTATGGGGGTAATGACAAAATGACCAATCAATAGTAACCATATAATAGATATTGAAGAATAGCAAGGCTTTAATGTTTCACATCCCATAAATACAATGATTTGATCAGAACAAAACCATTTGTTGGTTTTCCATGGATTTCTATGTGTTATTATTATTATTATTATTATTATTATTATTATTATTATTATTATTATTATTATTTGTTTAAACCTTATTATTGTCAGATTTTGTACATTAATGGACTGGTATTAATACCAGTAGCTTGGTGCCAATGCCAAGGTCTTTGTTTGCTGTTGAACATTTCAATGTATTCAATTACGTTGAGAACCAAATCCTACTAAAAAAAAAAAAAAAAGCAATTGCATGTAGAGTTGGCTGCAATTTTCAAGAAAGGGAGATAAAATTATTTTAATAGATAAATCTATTAAAAATGAGTAAGAAGTAAGATCCATTAAGGATAGCAAGACTGGCTACAAAGCGATTCCATTCATTATGCCCAATTATTTCTATCATCCCATTGTCTTCTATGGACTAGAAGCTTTAGCAGTATAATAAGCAATAATGTATTGCTTGTACTTGAATGTCAGCTCTGGTGATTTGGTGATTAATTATGTGACTGCCTTTTAGTGCTTAAAATAATCTTAAATGCACGGGGAAATTAGTTAATCGAAAAATTCTGTAATACGCGTTTGGTTTTTTTCAGAACAGACCTGTCAGACCCATAATTGACAGCCTAAGTGGGTCAGTGGAGTGGATGGCCCTTGTTAATTTATTTTCTAAGACATGCCTCCCATATTCATGAGCGCCTGCTGTTTTGTCTATCACCTCGCATCAAACTCGCTGTGTAATTGTAGTTATCATAAGCAGAAGTACTGTCTGAGTGAGCAGACAATTAAAGTGATTGCATTTTTTTGTTTTATTATTTAACCACAAAACTGCCTTCATAATGATAAAAATACATTTTAAATAACAATAATACAAAATAAAAAAAAGAAACTGAGCTGCTTCTTTTCCTCACTTAAAGCCTTCTCATACAGTCTCCAAATCTGGTTATCATAACAATGTGAGGCATGCTGACCTCCAGCCGAACACCCCTCTCAGAATTTGGGTATGGCTCACTGAAGCTTCTTTTGAAGTTAAACTCAATCTGAAATCTAAAGTCCTTCTGTCAGGAGAATTGCTTCATGCAAATTGATTAAGAGGCATGTGGTATAAGACTAATGTGTGCTATATAGAACTCACTGGCCTATTACTTCTTACCAGTTTATACGTTTCAGGCATGTTTTAACCTACAGCTTGTAAATGATGAGGTACAATTTCAAATGTGATTTATTTTTCTTTAGAACAGGGACATGTGCAGTCATTTACCTTAGACATGTGTTATGGTGTATATACAACTACATATACCCAGAAAGTCATGAATGCGCTGTAAATAGAATCATATGGACATGACTCTATTATCCAATACAGCACTGAAATAACACTTTGTAAATCATATTTACTCACAAACTATTAATTGAAATGTGTTTTTGATATTATTGTTTCAAATAAGAGATTTTGCCTCTTTACTCCAATAAAAATTAGCGATCTATCCTGGGGCTGTGCTAAGCAACAAGTACTAACAAGTCGTTTTTCCAAGTACCAGTAATACACAAGTATTTTTAATAAAAAAAAAGTAAAAAGGTGCACTGAATCTTCCATTCCTGGCTCCGGTCTCCAATAGGCAGTAACGACTGTCAATCTCAAGTCTAGAGCTAGAGAGACAGTCCGGGGGGAGGTGACGGCATCAGACTGATACATGAGTGAGGTCAGGCAGAGAACGTTCAACCTCAGTTTAATAAAAAAAAAAAAAAAGGTCTCAATAAAGATCTCGAGGAGTAAGGGAAACACTTGAGACCTGCATCTTTCTATCGTTCCAAGGAGTTAAAAGAATGAATTCATGAATTATTAGGATCTGCTTACTTCCTGTCCAAACTGACCATTATTAACAGCTCATGCAGTCCAGAGGTCATAACTAATGTTCCGGTCCTGTCTTCTGACACTCCTAATTGTTCCTTTGGGTTAATTATCAAGCCCAGCAGTCTGACATTAGCCTTTTGCTTTATGTCCAGATCATTCACTTTGCTGGCAAACAAAAGATTAAAACAATTCATACTTAGATATCTGAACACTCAGCAGTAAAAGTCTAAGAGTCCTATTCTGAAACAAGGACACATTTTTTTTTTGTTTTTGTTTTCACTTGTTTGCTCACATTATAGTGACCCACCTCCAGCAGAGCTACCTGAATTATTATCTATTGTATCTCCTTACATTTCAAACCAGAAATGAAAGTGCTGGGATCAAGGTATGTCTGGAAAATAGGGTTTTCTGAGAATATTTTTATTGGTGGCATTTTAAGGGAAAAGACCTTTGCAGATATGTGTAGTTTGGTGCAAACCTGCATTCTCAAGACCAGCTGCATGATCCCATGGATCAGCACAAGCCACTGCTGTAGCCGACTCCTCTGCTTTCAAAAGCATGCAGCCACGAGAACTGAACTGCAGCTGCAAACCGTGGAGATACTGGCTCTTTAATACGGCATATTATATACTATTTACATAATACCTTTTATCTTCTTTTCATTGGTTGACTATGACTAACCCCTGTCCAAGGCAAATCAGTTTCTGAAGTGTATTTCCACGTAAATCTGAAATGCACACTAAGCATTTTAGACCACAGACAAAAAAATAAATAAGAAGTTCCAGTTTCCAGGACGTTAAATCCGTATTTAGAGGAATGGATGTGCACATGCTGATGGTTTTTGCTGGGCTTGGTAGGTATTAACAGAACTTAAAAAAAAAAAAGTGTAAATAAAAGAATGTAAATAATAGAAACAAAGGGCTTCATTACCGTGTGCAGTTATGTCCCTGCCCTATTTCCTATTCCCTTTTCCATGTGGAAAACAGGGATTTAGCGGATGCAAAATGAAAGGGGTGGAATAGCGTCTGATTACTGATGTTTACGTATGCAAAGCAGCATGTTAAAACACACATAATGAGCTGCCATACATTCAAGACATAATATTTAAGGTCCTGTATAGTCATAACGTGTTAATGCGACACTATGATTTATTTTTGGGCTAATTGTAAGTAGACTAAGATAAAAAGAAAACATGCTGAAATAATTTAGTTTCAATTTAAAATAATATTTTATTATCTACATGTCCTACAGCAATGTGCAGCCCACAACGCATCAGCATGGTTTGTTTTCTATTCCATATAGGATAGGGTAAAAAAAAAAAGCTTGCTAGGTATTCATTTGATTTTACAACTGTACTTTTTAAGCCTATTGTACATATCTATATTTTTACATAATGTAATGTGTACAAATAACACTTTAATGTTATTTTAATATGCCCTCATATTTATTATGCTATTGATATTTTTTTTTACTAAACAAACATAAATCGATTGAAAACATACAAATACATATATAGTACTTTACTTAATTAATGTCGAAATAGATATATATCCAAATATATGAATAGCAAACTACCGTATTCCTTCAAATTTAAGATGCCCTCAAATTTAAGACACAGTCCAAATTTACCACCCTCGTTTTGAGGACAAAATAAAACATCAAATAAATATGAATTTACAAAGACACAGCCTCAATTATGCTGTTGTATCGTACAAAACTGACAAGAAACAGTGTTATTGTTGATTAACCACAGAGCTTGTTTATTGTGCTGCGCACTGTAATACTTAATTGTAAACATTGTAAACATTTCTCTTGGAATTCCTCAGGAAGCTTTTTTTTTCTACAGTATGTCACGTTTGTGCTGCTTGTGTATTCCGGCAGATGCCTTTGTTGTCTTTTTCCGGCAGTCAGTCACGTTGCTGTCTGTATACTCGGGTCACGTCTTTCGTTGGCGATTTTAATACACGCATCATTATACTGTACTCGAATTTAAGAAGCAGGCTATTTTTGAGAAGCAAAAAATGTTTAAAAAGTGTGTCTTAAATTTGAAGGAATACGGTAATTACACTAACAAATAAAAACATAAAGAAATAAAGAAATAAAGAAATAAAACCTCCTAAGATAAAGAAGCACCTCCCCAAAACCTGAATAAAAGAGAATACTGCAAAAAATGTAAATATATTCTTAACCTCAAAAAAAAATGTAAAAAATCCGATCTACACTTGAACTTGGATCTGGAGTTGTAGTCCTGAGAGTGATGCAGTATTACATGTACGCAGTGTGGAGTAGTGGTTAGGGCTGTGGACTGTTGACTAGAGGGTGGTAGGTAGGTTCAGAACCAGGACACTGCTGCTCTACCCTTGAAAAACCCAGCTGTATAATGGGTACCAGAATTTATATGTAAAATAACTGATTGTAACTTGCTTTGGAAAAAAAGCGTCAGCCAAATATATTTATTATTATTATTATTATTATTATTATTATTATTATTATTATTAATAGGCGAGAGCACCATAGTGCTGATGAAAAACCCGCCCGATCTGACCTTTATTTCACATACCTTCCGATAAACACCTACCTTTATTCATAAAACCGCCCGGAACACTCGGTTCCGAAGTTCCATTTGGGATGCAAATGATGCACGTAATAAAACTAAGTGAGTATAACATAATACGACTGAAAAAAACCTACCCAACTGACCTTTAAATACCTTTATTGATCAAACAGTATTAGAAGCAAATTTAATTTAATCAATAGAATAAATACCATGCGCAACTTCAGACCTGTTGCCACCCACAATTTGTATGCTAATTAGAATTTTTTCCGACAGGTATTTTTGCTTCTAATTAGTTAGTAAATAGGGAGTGACACTTTGGGAAATACCATGTACAGTCATCTCAATTTTCATCCCGCAATTCTGGCCAAATTACTGCCACTTAGTAAATCAGGCCCAAAGTGTGCTTGGGAACCCATACACTTCTTAGCTCTTATACTGTAATTATATTAGTCCAAGGAAACCTTTAATCTAACTGCACTGCAGAAGTGTGTTTCAGATTTAGTCATGTTTGTGAAACCGTATCATCTTTTATACTTCACAAAGTCATTGACTGGCTTTCTAAAAGCTTAATAAATCAATAATGGTTGATTTTTTTTTTTGTTGGTATTGCTGTGAAAAATTCAATCTCGGGATCATGACTGCTTGATCAGCAGGGTGGACCGTGATGAAGCCACACCACCAGCTGTTCACACAGAAACTAGTGCCCAGACTACAGGGACTAATGTGACCAATGACCCCTAAAATTAGCCACGTTGTTCTAAAGAGGCTACCCACCCAGGATTGCAGCAGTATTGCCAATCTGTATTAGCGTTTACAACACAGCCTTTATCATTATTTTGCCATGTGCTGCCTGCAAATGCAAATGCAAAAAAAGTTTTCTCTGAGCTGTTCAAATACATTTAAAATGGCACCTGCGATATTTACATTGTAAACAAACTGAGGAATTGTTAACATGTTGTCTTGTCTCAAAAAGAAATACAATTGAACATCTATAGACATTACATTTAGACTTCGTGTTGTTCTGTGCAGTATACATTTTTATTCATACATTAAAATCCTGCATTACGATACTGTTTAACCTGCCACGTATAGCATGTTACTAGTAGTACAAAATACTGGTTAATAGCTCAATTCATGTTTCAGATTTCAAGATAAATAGCTGTGTAAATTAAAGGAAATGTAGGAAGACCCACAGCTCAAGTACAGGGTGACATCATACAGGAATCTTCTCAATACCCCAACTGCTTGCTAGCATGTTACCTCCATTTATAATAAAGTTGAATACAGTAATCCGTCACATATCCGCCCTAACCGCCTATCTGCGATGATCAAGCTCTTCAGCAACATTTGTTTATTATTGAACAGAGAAGATTAGTTCAGAGATTGTAGATCCCACCAAAGTTTTTGTACACTGTGTTTTATGTGGTCCATGCGCTACCATTGCTGGTAGTGTCACGTGAGCTGTTCAGTGTGTTGATATGCTGTCACTCAGCAGTGAATGCACACACCCACATGGCAGATGGCTACTCCGTCACAAGCATTAATACAAGTTATTTTTCTTAACAAGGGATTTAGAGGAGCTCCCTAATAAAAGCTGAATCCATAATTGTGTGAATATAGTAATTGTTACAGATATGTATAATGGTATTTAAAACAGGATTCATTCATCCGACTTTTTACATATCCGCCTTTACTCTGGTCGCACCGCAGTCGGATACACGGTCAACTACTGTATAAGAAAGGGGGTTGAACATAGACATGTATGTTAAAGAAAACATGGCACATAAAACTGCGATGTTTTATAAATCATTTTAAATAAAATTGTTGGTGTCAGTCAAGGGTGTTGTTAGGGTGGGGTTTCAAATTTGCACCCGTTTTTGTAAATGCAAACTCAAACTGTTAAGTTTATAAAATTTGTAAGAAATAAAAAGTGATGCAAACTGCATTTTGGCAAAACCAAATATGATATATATATATATATATATATATATATATATATATATATATATATATATATATATATATATATATATATTCTGAGTCCTTGCATGTTCTTTATAGAAATCATATGGCTGACCTCAGCTCTAAACAGATTGAGGTAAACTATTAATTGTGGGAAGTAAGTTTATTTAAATACCCCATTTACCACCCAACAATCTCTTAACTCACATTAAATATGAGCCAGTGAGGCTTTCTTTGTCTATATGGTACCATGTTACACATTGTACATATGGTGTGAACTTCACAGATGAGAAACGTGAGCGCTCTGAATAAATACTGCATGAGCCCTCAGATGTGTGAAGACCCATGGGAACAGGGTCAATGAAATGCCTATCAGTCTGTGACACTGCAGATGCTCCTTGCAATTGACAGCTTCATGCTTCATTATATGTGAATCAGATATGTAGGTATGGCCGATGGCAATCACAGTGCTGTGAAGGAGAGGCACATTTCGGGTTGCGGTAGAAAGAGAAACAATTCTATGACCATGAACTTGACCATGATCGAAAAAATATTATGCTCCTCTACATTATTTAGTATTTACCAGTTATTTAATTAATTTAATTCATTAAAAGTGATATGTCCTTTTAAATTTGAATAATGATATATATATAATAATGATATATATAGGGCAGCTGACTCTTTGAGCTAAAATATATATATATATATATATATAATTTGGGTCAAATATATTTCGTTTTAATAAGAAAAAATATACTACCTTACAAAACTAAGAAAGACTTGATTCGTGGGTAGTAGGAGCAAACTTTTGTTTTTTAGTAAAAACTTTGTACATTTGGCCCTACACAATGGCTAAGAATACATTATTGACATCTTACACTGCAACAAACATAAAGAAAAACACATACTCCTTAACTTAGAATTACTGATAAGCACTTAATGAAATACATTTCAAACACACGCTGACCCTAAAACATGTGAAATAATGACAGTGTGTTTTGAAACCAGGGTTTTAATATGCCCTCATCATTTTAAAGATTAAAAGGGAAGATTATTAGAGGGGAATATGAATGCATAGAAAAGGTCTGATTTTGTCAGCATTTTCCATGTCTGGGAAATGGTATGGCTGTCTGTTTAAAGCCTGCTGTTGGACAGCAGTTCAGAAAACATCCATCAAAGAGAAATGTGGTGGAAAGCGGATGTTAACAGAGGGGGTACACATCACCTGGAGCTAGAGATCAACCAAAACATGCAGAATACATGTATAGGAACGATTAAGCAGCAAACTGTGCAGGTAGCACAACTGACTGCCGGAATGAATAGCATATGTATGTGTTAATAATACATTATAATTATATTACAACCAGTTACACAAGATATAAGGCAATACATCCATTTGAGTTTACTGAACATGGAATATGGATTTATTGCAATTTAAAAAACGTTGTAGGAGGACACGTCCCAAATACGTAATTGCATGAACATTTTTTTTATATCAATATCTTTTGTTTGCTTGTTTGGAAAATTTGATTGAATGCTATAAAACAGGAACTAATGCAGCGCTATATTTTTTGATTACATTTTTTTCACCTAGACATAAAAATAACTTAAGGTTGGTTTTACACTTGGTAATTATTGCTAGCAATTACTGCAAGCAACAGTTGCTAGCAATTAATTGCCAGCATTTTTTTCTAATCTACACTTGTCAATTTATTGCTGGCAAAATTGCTAGGAATTTCATGGCAATTCAACATGGCACTGACAAATTAATTACCGGTACATTTATATTGTGTACAGTATTTAGGTGATATACTACATATATTTACTTTTAAAAAAAAATAATAATAAAACTCCACTTTTCTTAGAATAAGAAGTAAAACGATGTCACGTAGAAAAATTGCCGACAATGTTGCTCCAGAGTCAGAGTCTCTCTGACTCTCTTGGCACGATTTGCAAGCAATCTTACACAAGCAAATCAATAACAATTTGACACTAGCAATGAAAGGATCTAGGTCTTCAATCCCAACAGTATTTCAGCTCTGCCTATAGAAATATAGGAAGGTGCCTATCCTGCACTTACTTTTCTGTTTCGTAAAGTGATTACAGTTTAGACAGGGCTCAGGAGTTAGTTCTACACTGGTGGCTACCTGAGTTCACAGTAAATTGTAAAATCCCTTCTTCCCAGACCTTACAGGACAGGTGATAAGACACCTCTACTCCGAGATACTTTCAAGTAACAGAAAAGGCATGAAGTACTTGTTATTAATAAACACTTACAAAAAAGATGTACCTTTTAAAACACACACAATTTGTCATTTATTATTGTAAATAAGAGAATGAAAAAAATATGGTTTATTTACTTTTCAAAAATAGCTTTCCTTAAATAGTCGTGGCAGGTAACAGCAAATTGGGAACTTAATTTAACATAACTTGGACAGCAGCATTTTTTTTTTTTTTTTTTTATTTTGTACCACAGTATTCTGATTAGCCACATTGTATTATCTGAATACATCTGTGCCTTGGATGTCCTGGAATTGTTATTATAACAATTTAACCGAGCTGTTCTGCTTGTTTGTCTTCTGCATATGATTTCACTTAAATTACTATTCTCGTTTTCCAATTATATGCATGTCTGTTTAACCATAAGTGTAGCAAATTACAATTTTAAATTGTTATTTAAGTTAAGAAAATTATATATCCTTTTCACCACTGTTTCTTAAAACCTGATTATAAAAAAAAAAACCTTCTGGGCATTCAGCATAAAGCAGCTCTGATTAAATGTAGGAAGGCAAGCTATAAAAGTTGCCAACAATAGCAGCCCTTCTAACTGATGGACTATAAAGTTTGGTCAACAAATAATCCATATGTCTTACATATGTCCAAATACCACATGTGGCATTTATCACCATGACAATTCTGCAAGGGGTTTACATTCTTCTGAACATACTGTATGTGATCATTTCTGAGGTAAGGGGTGGAAATGAAGTGCTTTTTGATGGTGGTCCACTATGAAAGGCGCTATATAATATAAAGACTGATTGATTGATTTATATAGTATCTAGATTTGCTTATAATTTTCAGTGGTTGTGAGACTGCCCCTGCTGTAGGGGGTTTGCTAAACTACTGGAAGGCTGATGGTGTGACAGGAGATATTCTAAACACAAGCAGACGATAAGGTAAATAAAACCATTAAAAAGTAAAGGTACTGAATACACTAAAATAGCTCTCTCTTATACTCATTACAACTAAACATTTCAGTCACTTAAAAAGTTACCTTCATGTGAATTATTGTGTGTGGAAGCCACTGTTTAAGATTCCCTCAGCTAACACAAATCAGATTTTAATGACATTTACAGCCAAACCGGTGGCATTAAAATATAATTACTGATGCAATATATCCAATTAAATTTTACAATAGATTATGAAAAGGCAAGGGTGTAAAAGGCTACGTTAGATTATGCATTTTGAATCAATAAGACCAGGGTGTAGCCCATTTATAGTTTAATTCATATCTGCTCCCTTTTTTGTATCTGTAAAATATGTGCCACTATAGCATGGACTAAGATGGGACACTTTCTTGTGAGGTGTTTGTTTTAAACACATTTTAAAATGAGGAATATAATTTGATTACAAGCATTATTTAAAAACGTAAGAAAATCTGGAAACAATTTACATTCAGATCCAGTTATATACTGGCTTTGACGCGCTAGTTTCACAAACCCCCTATTAGCACTAATGTTGGGCTACCTTATCCAAGGTAACATTAGGTAGTCCAAGATCAGGGCTAATCAGGGTCTTTGAAACCATTTGTAAATGTTTGACTTTTTCAACACTGCAGATCTGTATACAGGTCTCGGAACAATGAATTCGCTCAAAACAGACGTCAAGAAAACATAATATATGTTACTAAGGTATATACTGTATCTATGTACAAGGTATATATTTTTCAATATAAGACAATGGACATACGTAGTCTTATAACCTAATAACTCCTTGACTAAAATAAATTTGTGTGACTAGTCCCTCATGCCGTCTTTGGTTGAATTAATGTTTTTGGTAACAGAACACAAATACAATATAGTACTCTGCATAGTATATATTCCAGTATGAATTAAGAATGTTTTCATAGATTATATATGAATCAGCAGATGTAAACAATGACAGTCAAGGCCAGAATATCTCTGAGCTAACCCCTTTACATTCAGCCTGTTTGGTGCGTTAATGTCGTAAAATTATTTGCATTATACAGAACATTGTTACAACCTTTTAATGTCTAGTCTTTGACACATTGCTATATATCCCTTTTTATATCCAAGTTTATTATATTTAACTAAAAACACCTTCACATTGTTCACATATGATTGATATTAAGGGTTGTAGAAATACCGTACTAATAGACTAATTCATTAACACTCATAAAATCTAATCAAGTATAAACATGCCATGCAATACCAAGCATGGGCACATCCTTTCAGAGCTACTGTAATGTAAAACATATAGTGAAGATTGAAAAGTTGTTTTAGTAATGTATTTTAGTAATATATCTTAATTTTATCATGAAAAAAGTCTTAAAGGGCAAGGGAAATGGCGGGACTTTGTAGATTTAAATTATTCATCAAGTGTATTTATGATGTAACACAATAAAAGACTTTTAAAATTACGGCAGTCGGCACTTATATTTTGATGTGTTCCGCCATATTGATAGAGTTTTCCTGACTGCCCAGCGCCACCACCTGACTGCCCAGCACACAGCCTGACTGCCCAGCACACAGCCTGACTGCCCAGCGCCACCACCTGACTGCCCAGCACCACCACCTGACTGCCCAGCGCCACCACCTGACTGCCCAGCACACAGCCTGACTGCCCAGCGCCACCACCTGACTGTCCCGCGCCACCGCTGCTGAGCTGCCCGCTGCAAGCCTGCTGGAGTGTACCACACCACCAACAGCATTGCCACCGCTTGTAAAGAAGCCCAGAAGGGGCAAAAGTCACTCGGGTTTTGGGGGTAGGAAGGGGGTTAAATGGGCACCCCATTACAGAAGCCCAGGGGTTACCAGAGGGGTTAAACGGACGCCCCTGACCAAAGACCCAGCCTGGCAGAAGGAGGAGAGGAGTCTCTATCACAGCGCTGCCCGCTAACCTCCTTACAAGGATCCGGAGGGGAAAAAGCGGACATGAGGGGAGAGGGGCTGTGTTTTAAGAGGGAGGAGGTGGCCGCTTGTGGCTGTGAGTTGCATTGCACCCTGCTGACTTTTTGGGGACAAAAAGAGACTAAGGTGGGGGCAGAGTAACGATCTGTGCATTTGTGTTGTACTGTACTCCTGTATATGCGTGTTTACTTGCTGTGTGTGTCTTATGTCATTCCCATTGTTTGTAATTGTGTTCCCTTCCCCCTCTATATTTCCCGCCATTGTTTAACTCTGTCTCTGTTGCTGTGTGACTAGCCTGCGTGCAGGGGCATGTTCTTTGTCTCCTCTGTGATTGGTCCCATCTGTAAGTCACTGTGTATTCACGTGTTCAGTGTGTTCCCATTGGCCCGAAGTGTGCAGCTGAGGACCAATGGGATGTGTAAGTTTTTAACAGAGTAGCGGGGGGCTGGGGTTCTGGCTGTCTGTGAAATCCTGGTTATTGGTTACAATAACTGGTTATTGTTGTAATTTGGGAGACGGTGGTAATGCACATTTGAATCTTAACTGGTTATTGTTGTAATTTGGGATACGGTGGTAATGCACATTTGAATCTTAACTGGTTATTGTTGTAATTTGGGATACGGTGGTAATGCACATTTGAATCTTAACTGGTTATTGTTGTAATTTGGGATACGGTGGTAATGCACATTTGAATCTTAACTGGTTATTGTTGTAATTTGGGATACGGTGGTAATGCACATTTGAATCTTAACTGGTTATTGTTGTAATTTGGGATACGGTGGTAATGCACATTTGAATCTTAACCGGTTATTGTTGTAATTTGGGATACGGTGGTAATGCACATTTGAATCTTAACTGGTTATTGTTGTAATTTGGGATACGGTGGTAATGCACATTTGAATCTTAACTGGTTATTGTTGTAATTTGGGATACGGTGGTAATGCACATTTGAATCTTAACTGGTTATTGTTGTAATTTGGGATACGGTGGTAATGCACATTTGAATCTTAACTGGTTATTGTTGTAATTTGGGATACGGTGGTAATGCACATTTGAATCTTAACCGGTTATTGTTGTAATTTGGGAGACGGTGGCAATGCACATTTGAATCTTTGTAGTAGTCATTTGTGCAACACAATGTACACCTGACGATTGTTTCATTACTGACGCGTTGCCTGCCATTGTTGATATACGTTTACTGCACTTCATGTACTTCTCACACACTTCTCCCGCTGCCTTTCTCCAAACAGTGACATCACAGGAGGCATTTCCAGCAATGGCGGATTACAGTTTGATAGACTGCGGAATTTAAACAGCTCGTTTGACATATACCGATCAAAAACAATAAAAGCAAACCCGAGATTACATTGCTTTTTCTATTTTGTCATTTACAAACAAACCGAAAACTGTTGCCTATCACCTTTAAGTAAAGGATTAAGGAGATAGCATGCCATTATGATACAATAAATTAAACTATATTGCATTTCTAATTGACTAAGCATACATAGAGAGAGAGAGAGAGAGAGAGAGAGAGAGAGAGAGAGAGAGAGAGAGAGATATGCAAATTATATATATAGATGTAGAGGTGTTAATTCTTATACTTCGTACTTGTTCCACAAAGCGATCAGCTAAAACGCAGTTTTGTTTCTCTGATGTACAGTTTGTCACACTTCACACAGCCAAGGCAGTCTACTATTCCTTTACTGGTGCAAGTACAAGTCTCATGAATAGTAAGTGAAGATGTTGCCCCTTTGATTACTGTGTTGTTGTGGATGTATTTAGAAGTAGCACAGCACGAACTGTTGCATGGAAATGAGCCTTTAAGATTGTCACAACTGGGTCGCATGTTACGATGGACAAAATATTCTCTTAGATTTGTGTCTCTTTTGTAAGACATCAATGATGGATTATTGAAAAAAAGAGCTGTAGAGGGATATCTTGTTGGAGAATACTAAAATGTCTTTGCATGATACGTTGTATTTGTTTGGTCACAGGATGACAGGTAAGAACTAGGGGGATAAGTTTTTTAGTATTCTGTGTGCTGCTTTTGTAGAAAGCATCCTTATTTTTAGTATTCTGTGTGCTGCTTTTGTAGAAAACATCCTTATTTTAGTATTCTGTGTGTTGATTTTCTACAAAGCATCCTTTCTGTTTATCGTAGATACATGTAACAGCTTCTCTAATGGTTGTGTCTAGAAAACCACAGTTTCTGAAAAATGCACACATTTCATTTGTTTTGTTTGAAAAATCACTATCATCACTGCAAATGCGTCTCAGTCTTAATAATTGGAAGTACGGAATGGAGTCACGACAAGCTTTAGGATGTGAAGAGTCATATCTCAGGTATGACTGAGAGTGTTTCTTTGTAGAAAAGGGTGGTATTGATGGCAGAATTAGAAACAGTGCTGGTGATGTCTAAATATTATATGTTTTTAGAGATGATCCCTGTATACTCCAGAGCTGGATGGAACTGGTCAATAAAATTAATGAAGACATTTAATTCTTCATTAGTTTTAACACTAATGAAGAATTAAATGAATAGATTAATTTTATTGACCAGAATTTACAAATTCTCAGGTTACTGCAGAGGTAAAAGTCACAACAGAATGATCCATATTGTGTCAGGTCACGGTGTTGCCTAGTAACTGCTACTGGATTGACAATGAAAGGCCACCTTAGTGCTCCTTTCCCAAGAAATCAATATGACATGCTTGATGTGATGATATATGATTAGCAAAGAAGGTATGAAATCGCTGGGAGAGCTTATTTCATAACAGAGTGGAAGAAAATGTTTTTCTTCACATTAACATGTCCTAACAACAACAGTATATCACTTGTGTTTCATTCTGCAGATTCAGGAGAGAGAGACCCTATTTTTCACAAAGTAATCCCAGTTAACAAAATACCAATATCAATTGGTTTTGTTTTTGTTATGTATTGTTCTGGTATTTATGTTATGCACACATCTTCTGTGTATTTAAATAACAGATAATTTGTATTAATAAACACCTGTTCAGCTGCAATAGGCACTGCGGCCCACTATTAACACTTCTTAGGAAAAAAAAAATTAAACCTGTAACACAGCAAATAAACTTAAGCTAAATTGTTCTTTTTTCATTTTCATTTTTTCTTCATTAGTATTTTATTGTTGCTTTTCGTTATTATATATTGTGGACAGGATGGCTTGGTGGTGACATCAGACTAGGAAGACACAGGCACAAGTACTGCGGGGGTGAGTCGCACTGCGCTCGTATTTATTAAATGAAATAAACTAATGAACAAAAAGGACTGGATGGCCAAACAAACAAACAGTTTAAACAAATCAAACACTGAACAAAACAAAAGGCATGTTGGCCAAAACAAAAAATAAACAAGAGACAAACAAGCAAGTATTGTGCTGGTTTGACCCAGCACGCGTAGCAATTGTTTTTAAAGTCACTTTCTCTCCCCATTCTCATTCCTACTCTCCACTCATCAACCTGTTATGAGTGGCTGCTTTGCTTTTATATACGTGGCCATTTTCCAATTGGTAATTACTTAATTAATTTGGGAGATGGCCACGTTACGCACAAGTTTTAGCTGGATAATAACAAACGTTGTGCTTTTAAACACTAAACAATACATTTAAATCATAATAATACAACAAAACAACAAATAAAGACAGGAACCCCGTCACATACATATAAAAATACATAGAATGTCATTGCTCCCGCGGCCCACTCGGAACGGATCTCATCTTCACTGACTAAACATACCATGGAGGGTATAGTACGTGGTTCATTCAGAACCATAGGTCTTGACTGCATGAGTTTAAACTTAAAATCTGATAAGATCAGTGGTTGTTTTGTTGTGTACTGGTAACACAATTTTGCTGGAAAGCTGATGTCAGACAGCAGAACGTTAGCAGTCTTATTTACTACAGTGATGACTTGTAATATTATTATCGTACTGAACAACAAAAGGACTGTTAAAAGCTTCAGTTCATATACTGTCGAGATTACCGTGTATAATAAAAATGTAAATACAACAAAACTACAGCCTCAATATTTACAGTTAAATATATTAGCAACAGTAGTACAGTAGTAATTGTGGATGTAATCGCAGTAATAGTAGTCATATATAATTTATATTTATATACATTGTATAGATATGTTATAAACAAACCATAGTACTTCCCAATAAATGCATAATGTTAAGAATATGAGAAGCTTTCTCTGAGACCTGTATGTGAGTTTGTTCTCACAAGAACAACAAAAGACTGGATGAATAATGCCTTGTACATTTTGACTGCAATGAGACATACAATTCACAGAGTTGTGGGTCAACACTGAAACAATAGTCCAGGAAGAGGGAAGCAGCCCCATTTAGTCGCATAAAGCTGGTAATCTAATACTTGTATGGCTGGACTGTTGCTAGATTCAGCAATGGGAATATATTTGTCTTGAGAGTTTGAAGTGGCGAATCAAAACGTACAGTAAAGCATGGTGGGATTAAGAGCCCTAGATACTCATGACCTTTGCTGACACCCTTTTCGACACTTGCCAGCTCTTTAAGGGGTTATTTAATTGTAACTCTTTGGTGGTGACATAGTAAGTGCTGGAATTTTGCACAGCCATTTATTAACAGAAGTGCATGCAAGAGGAAAAAGTGATCAGGGTTTATTATAGCATTGTGATAAAACTTCAGTTTATTTTCTTGTACCCTTTTTCCTTCTTTGCAATGGGATACAATTTGGAATTCAGTGGCTGCAGGTACTAAGGGACCACAATGTGTTTTTAGGAATAATTTGGCTTATTCTAAACCAAACCAAACACAACTAAACCCAGGCCTGAGTCGGTTGGTTAACTTTCATTTGACCAAAACAGTTTCTGGCTTCTGACCAAAGTGCATCCTGGCATATACAGCATTTTAAGAACATAAGAAAGTTAACAAATGAGAGGAGGCCATTCGGGCCATCTTGCTTGTTTGGTTGTTAATAGCTTATTGTTCCCAGAATCTCATCAAGCAGCTTCTTGAAGGATCCCAGGGTGTCAGCTTCAACAACATTACTGAGGAGTTGGTTCCAAACTCCCACAATTCTCTGTGTAAAAAAGTGCCTCCTATTTTCTGTTCTGAATGCTCCTTTATCTAATCTCCATTTGTGACCCCTGGGTCGACATTATCAATACCTTTTAGAATTTTGAAAGCTTGAATCAGATCGCCGCATAGTCTTCTTTGTTCAAGACTGAATAGATTCAATTCTTTTAGCCTGTCTGCATAAGACGAGGCGACCAGAACTGGACACAATATTCTAGATGAGGTCTTACTAATGCATTGTAAAGTTTTAAAATTACTTCCCTTGATTTAAATTAAACACTTTTCACAATATATCTGAGCATCTTGTTGGCCTTTTTTATAGCTTCCCCACATTGTCTAGATGAAGACATTTCTGAGTCAACATAAACTCCTAGGTATTTTGCATCGATTCCTTCTTCAATTTCAGTATCTCCCATTTGGTATTTATAATGCACATTTTTATTGCCTGCATGCAGTACCTTACGCTTTTCTCTATTAAATATAATTTGCCATGTGTCTGCCTAGATCTGAATGCTGTCTAGATCATTTTGAATTACCTTTGCTGCTGCAACGGTGTTTGGCACTCCTCCTATTTTTGTATCATCTACAAATTTAACAAGTTTGCTTACTATACCAGAATCTAAGTCATTAATGTAGATTAGGAATAGCAGAGGACCTAATACTGATCCCTGTAATACTCCACTGGTGACCTCGCTCCATTTTGAGGTTTCTCCTCTAATCAGTACTTTCTGTTTTCTACATGTTAACTACTCCCTAATCCATGTGCATGTATTTTCTTGAATCCCTATTGTGTTCAGTTTGAGAATTAATCTTTTATGCCGGACTTTGTCAAAAGCTTTCTGGAAATCTAAATAAACCATGTCACATGCTTTGCAATCCATTGTCGATGTTGCATCCTCAAAAAAAACAAGCAGGTTAGTTAGACTCGATCTCCCTTTCCTAAAACCAGGATACTGTTACCATATAGGTAATTTTCCATTTTGGATCTTATTATAGTTTCCATAAGTTTACATAAAATAGAAGTCAGGCTTATTGGTCTGTAGTTACCTGGTTCGGTTTTGTCTCCCTTTTTTGTGGATCGGTATTACGTCTGCAATTTTTCAGTCTGTCGGTACAACCCCTGTGTTAAGAGAATGTTTCATGATCTTGGTTAGCTGATCGTAAATAACTTTTTTCATTTCTTTGAGTACTATTGGGAGGATCTCATCCGGCCCAGGGGATTTGTTTATTTTAAGAGCCAGGTCCAATTTATTTTCACACGCGCAGTTCATTTTAGACGAGCTGTTTAAAAGTATTTTTTCACAGTAAAACAGGTTTAAAAGGCACTGCATATCAACAGGACACTCAGTACTCAGTATCTCCAGCCCCGCCCCACCCCTCTTTCGCTGTTTTTTTCACATACCTCTTGATAGTAGTGCATGCCGATAAATCATCTCCTGATCACTCGTTTTATCACCAAACTCCTCAATAATGCGATCCAAGTCATTATTTTATTACTATTACATCTAAAAAAACTGTTCAAATGTCTGTGATGTTCTTTGAGCTCTGGATGCAGAAGCAGCTGTCTTGTTTGTTTATGTCCGTGTTATCTATGTGATGCCGGGGCTATCTGTATTCACGATCTCACTTGGCTATTGAATGGTTTTCTCGGCTTTTTCCAGAGAAAAAACGACTAGAGACCTGTTTTTTGCGTCTTTTTGATGATGTCGGACAGGGTCCGACATTGGACGGAAAGGGAAAATTGCAATGTCGACATAGGACCGCAAAGGGTTAAGATTAGTTTCTGCAGCTGTCAACCTGCTTTCAAACTGATTCTAACTGCTCTGTGCTTGTCCCACAGAGTACTTCTCACATGTTGTCACTCCCACACTGTCGCTGTTAAAACTGCCAGGAAGATGCGCTGCTATCTCCCATTCATGTGCTTAAGATGCTTGCTGGTGTATATTCATTACCTGTAATGTGCACTGTGGGAGATAAAGGGCCCGATTTTGATTAAACACAGTAAAACACGACCGTAAAATCATATAAAGCTTTTTTGAAGGCTTACCTTGTTGCAGTAACACAAAAGTAGAATTCTCTGTTATCCCCAAACCTATGAAATTGTGCATGTACTAGTCATATGGCAAGAAAATGGCGATGGTATTTTTCAACCAGCCGCTATTGTTAATCACGAGCATGTGTCAAAGACCAAGTTAATTCCTCTGCATAATAATGCCTTTTGCATAACACTGTGAACAATGATAGACTGGTTCTTGAAACAGGTACTGAAATGGTGATTAGTGTATAAGAAAAGTAAAAACATTATTTAGACAGCTTCATAAGCGTTAATTACCAAGCCACTGCAGTATGGTCACATACATGTATAACAAATACTACTGCATAGAAGTCAGGGCCGGCTCAAGCAATTTTGGGACCCCCTGTCATGAAAAACCAAAAAAAAAAATGGGACCACCTTTATACACCTTTATATTACCAGAAAAAAAGCTCTTTGTCTATAGGTATGTGCCAGTATAGAGGTTCCTGAGGGAAGGGGTGCATCTTTTTTAAATTTTAAACACCAGGTTTTCAAAACACAATCTAGAATTATACATAAACATATTGCATTTGTGGCACAAATAAAACTCCCCAATAAACATCTGTTTTAAAACAAAAATAGTCTGGAATCAGAAAAGCTACATATTGCAAATCCAGAATTGTTTGTGAGCTTTTTATTATGCAATTTTCGCGACTGAAAACATCTAAAACATTTTTGGCACTAATATTATCACGCTGTTTTAAATAATTGTATAACATCACACAATATTGATGTGGGTGCAAAAGAGTACCGCTAATATGGTTCACGGGACAACTACACTCGCTGTATTTGGTTATAATGTCTTTGTTTGATGTAAATTACTTGCAGTCCAGCCCAACTCAACTGCTGTCTGTAGTTTTAGTTCCAGTTTTATAGCAGTCTGTCAATTGTTGCAGAATGGCCTATATTTTACACAATTCAAAACTTGGTTGTGTCTGCCAGTGTACTGTATGTAAGGTATACGTGTACATGTATGATTATGATGTCACTGTATGAATAGGTTGGCGGGCCATAAGATACAGGCTTAGCAACAACAAACAAACATCAAGAAAAATATTATTTGAAATCCTCTGCTTACTTTGACTACTTTCATATTTCTTTAAACCAAAAATTGGTAACTAATAGAATTTTTTTTATTTCGCTATGTATTATATAATTAGTCACTTTTCACTGTCACTGGGTAAACTACATAGCCTAGATACTAGTCCTACTCTAGCTTTGTGCAATAAACTAATAATAATACGCTGTTGGCTAGCAAGCAACAGTAAAAAATAAATACTACGTATAATTTATTCCTGTAAATACAGTCTTTATTTAAAAATAAAACATTATTTTAATACATTTACAACAAAACACAGTTCCTACCTCCTACCAGTAAACTGTCCACTGCTTTCTTCACTCTCATGAGAGCATAACATAAGAACATAAGAACATAAGAAAGTTTACAAATGAGAGGAGGCCATTCAGCCCATCTTGCTAGTTTGGTTGTTAGTAGCTTATTGATCCCAGAATCTCATCAAGCAGCTTCTTGAAGGATCCCAGGTTGTCAGCTTCAACAACATAAGACTGAGCCAATCACAGTGGCACCATGTCGATCACATGACACAACTAATTACTTGACTTCTAGGCTGGCATTGCAACCACTGCCCGCATAGATCACGGGGATGATTCATTTTCACAAAAAAAAAGAAAAGTTTAGGGCTCTACTCTCAACAATGGGGCCCCTCATGGGGGCTGGTTTTGCGGGAGCCTTGAGTCAGTCCTGATAGCAATCTATGGTAGTGGCCAAAATACCATCGTTCCATTATATATGAGGAAAAGGGGATGTGTCCTGGTTATTATTGAATTTCTTTTTAGTTGTATTTCTGTCAACTGTAACAGATTACACTGTGTAACAATTTTTTTTTTTTTTTTTGGTTCCTGGGTAGTAAGTGTTATTTCCTAATTGCTTATGCCTCAAAAGTATAGAAAATGGCTATTATTCCCCACAAACTTTGCTTTTGTGACCAGGACAGTGATATTTTGAAATTTACCTATTTTCCAGAACATTCCAGATAGATTCAATGCTGAGTAAACTTGGAGTAACTTCTAGAACTTTCTAGAACTTTCCAGTAATATAAATAGTAGTATAAATACAGGGGCCTTAAGCCCACCAGTTCAGTTTAGTTCCAGCTGCCTAAGTGGATGCATATCTGCATTTTTCTGAGATGGCATCAAGGTCATAGGAGACTTCAAAATGGTGGCATTCCTGATGGGTCTCCAAGGCGGTTTTACCAAGTTTCCCTGCTGTCTTTGCCTTTGGGACAGCAGGGACACCAAGGCGCACTACCACAGGCGGGACTGGCCACAGCGGACCGAGGTCTCTGTGGGGAGGAACAACGTCAAGTGGGAGCCACTGGTGGACCCCCGGAAGGTGCTGATGCCACCACTGCACATCAAATTGGGCCTTATGAAACAATTTGTCAGAGCTCTAGATAAGGAGTCGGCAGCCTTCAAGTACCTTCAAGACTTCTTCCCTAAGCTGTCTGAAGCAAAGGTCAAAGCCAGTGTCTTCGTCGGACCACAGATAAAGAAGATCCTGGAGTGCAATGAATTCCCCAAGAAGCTCACTAGTAAGGCGAAAGCGGCTTGGAACAGCTTTGTCGCAGTGGTTCGGGGCTTCCTGGGCAATCACAAGGCCGAAAACTATGTGGAGCTGGTTGAGACTCTGGTGAAGAACTACGGCACAATGGGCTGTAGGATGTCCCTCAAAGTCCATATCCTTGATGCTCATCTTGATAAATTCAAGGAGAACATGGGAGCGTACTCGGAGGAGCAAGGCGAGCGCTTCCACCAGGATATACTGGACTTTGAACGCCGCTACCAAGGACAGTATAACGAGAACATGATGGGAGACTACATTTGGGGGCTGATTCGTGAAAGTGATTTACAGTATAATCGTAAATCTCGAAAAACTACTCACTTCTAAATCTTTTGTAGTCATTTTTGTATTACTTTAGTATAAATACATGTTAATTTGGATTCATATGTTGTTTTTTTCTGACTCCACCTGCTTTTTGGGTTGGTCTAAAGGGGGAGGACAGCTATCCTGCCCCATGCCCATGGCTTTCCTACGGTGAGCCTCATCACCTATTTGGCTAGGCCAAAGGCCAAAGAATGTAGTGTAAAGTATGTATAATGTAGTAGTGTTGTCTAGTCTATGCTTTAATAAATAATCTAACGCATGAGTTTCCTCACTGAATCAATGTTCACAGTGTGGACAGAACCTTTCTCATTGCATCCAACAAATGGTACCTCGAAAGAACGTTGCTCACCGGCACTACGCTGTGAAATTGGTTGCCTCTGGTTCTCTGAGTACCCCTTACAGCACCACTTTCTGTGGCTCCTGATTCCCATTGCAGTCCCCCATCCAAATACAAACCAGGCCTATGCTTGTTTTGTTCTTTTTTGGTATATTGAGTTAGAAAGAAATGAATTTTAAAATAAATAAATGTGATTGGCTTGCTGCTGAAATGCCCAATTCAAATGTTGCTTCACACCTGCAACCTATTTTGAATTTGCGTAAAGCTGTGAGCTGTCTTGGCAGACAAATGGCTTGGCTTACTTTGCAGTCTATTTGGCCACCAGCGGGATTATATCTGGTGGATTTTCTGTTACTGTCAATAATGCTTGATTAGAAATGTATTTTCTGTCAGTTTGAGGCTGACAATATGAGCAGTGACTCCCTGCTTGCCTGGCAGGGATTAAACACCTTAATATAAAGCTCTTTCCTGGCAGTTCTCCACTTGTTTCAGTACAGAGTAAGCATCAAGTAAAACAGTTTGTCAACATTATTTAGCAGTGTAAACAAGCTTGCTGTGCCACTATGAGATGTGCCCTGATGCAGTACACCAAGATAAAAAGCTTTACATTAACAAACAGCCATGGGATGGGAACACTTTGGCAGTATTGATCATTTGAGAAAATAATTTGATCACATTTGAAATTAAAATAGTGACAAAATAATACTGATTCCAGATTGTTTAATAATAGTAATTTTTTTTGTTTTGTTTGTTTTTTGTAATTAATAACAAAGTTTTAAACATATGTCGGTACTGTCCAGTTTACCATAAGCCCTTTTTTTTGCAATGAGCCTGCAATAATACGTTTTGTAGGTAAAACTGTATTTAAAACTATAAAACCGAATACTGTACCCTGTGGGAATGTTGTCCATTCCAGTAAGTCCTCCATTGGGATTCAATTATGCAGTTGAAAAGCGCATGGCTTTTTCTTCTGCTGTTATGTGTTTGTGAATGCAATGTGCTGGTGTGCATCAAATGCAAGGATATACAGTAGGTGCTGGATTGAAAGGCAATTTAGCATTAGACTGTTGGTATCAGAGTTTTAAGTACAACATAGTAATGTATAGTCTTATTGCCAAAATCTGTAGAATTAATAAATACTTATTATATGATCAACAGAATTGTAATATATCCTCTTGAAACACCCATACATAGATGTACAATATTTAATGGGGAGCCCTTTCCTGATTATTCCTGTAGTGTTTATTATTCTGTGTTAAATTGCTTAATGCAACTATTGAAGTCCCATTGACAAGGAGAATGCAAGGAATGAATTATCTGCTTGTAATCCGAGCCAGGGTGTCTCACTCCGAGTGTAATCTTCTCCAACACACCGCAGGATTAATTCTGCCATCTTATCCAAAAGGGACAGAGCTCTCCTTTCTTCAAGTGCTAGAAAAAAAAATACAATGGAAGAATGCAGGCTGACTGGGAGCTGTTGATAAACTTTCAGAATAGTTCTCTGTTGGACAGTCCTAAACCTGGGTCATATAATTCTCTAAACAACTTGGTTTGCTACTTGTTATCAACAGCCCTGTGCAGCTGAATGAAGGTTATCAGTCTGAAACCAAGTCTGCTTTTTCTTTCTTTTTTGGTTCAGATTTCAGACAAAAAAACTGAGCTGTATGTTAAAACAAACCTTAAACTGTACTGTGTGTACTTTAGTGACAGATCAATATTGTAGGTTATTTGAGAAAATATTAAAAGTAAACCTTTCAAAACCAAATTGTTATTGTTTTCTATATTGAACACATTTTGAAGGCAGCAGGTTATTTATTTGTTCTCTGAAAAAGGCTCCAGGATAGACAAACACATCTGCAAGACTTCAAGCATAAACTCCTGGGTGCTCCTGGAGTATGTTCCCTTTTAGTAAAATTATTGTAACATATGTACCTGGAGGAACCAGCTTTGATCCACCTGTAAGTAATACTTCATGTGGTACAAGTCTTCCTAGCTGGGGTGTGACATTGCACTGCTAGTATTTAAACCTGTGCTGATATTTAAACCTGGGGTAAACCTCTTTTGCCTTCTTGAAACAAACAACCAGACAATAGCCTCTGTCCTGAATAAGACATTTACCATTTTTATCAATTAATTAATTAATTGACATAATTTGGCCTTGTTATCTGTGTTCAATTTGACTCGCAATAATTATTCAACTTCAGAAAATAATGTTTAAATAATTACTTATTCTAATTACTTTGAGCAAAGAGTGATATGCATTATTTTTGATAGCAAGTCCCTAATTAGCATATTTTCATTACCCAAGCAAATTAATAATTTACAAGTCTAATAGACATGAATGATTGTGAATTTTACCAGCTATGGATTTAAAGAGACATAGCATTCATTTAGTCTCCCCTGTTACTTGACACCTAGATAATATGTTGTTGGTGAATAGTCACTTATCTTTGATATGAACTTGGCATTTCTGATATTTAAGTGTTTTACATAACCACTAATATTTATACAGTATAAGGCAGAGTTCAATTCACTGTTCATTTGTTTTTTTAAGGCAGTATATCTTTTTAGATGAACCACATTCTTATCCATTCATTTCACAAAATTATTTTAAAAACATAACATATTTAGCATATGTGTTTCTATAATGTATTAATGGAAAAAATACAATTGACACCAAATGCAAAAAAATAAATAAAAGTTTTAGTATAACAGTGTGTCTCTGATTGGTTGATTGGTCATTAACTGCCAGTTTCATTAAAAGTTAGATTTGTCCAGGGGCTTTTGCCAGCCTGATTTTCTTTTTAATATAACAGCTACCATATTGCCAATGTCTGTCTAATTTCTGGCATTAAATAATTTAGTCATATTTATGAGGCCAATCTTTTGGAATAAATACACAAAAAAATGCAATAATTACAGACTGTAATAGCCAGCTAATTTAAACATATTTCGTTTTCTTGTATGGTGGTACATTATCACTGCTTCACTTTCTTCATGGTGTAGTCGATATCTATAGTTTGTAAAAGCCTGAAATCTAAAAGACAGCAGGATGGATTATTTCACAGCCACTGTCTTCAGAATATACAGCTCTGTAGGGGGTGAGCCATTAGAAGAACGCATCTGCAGCAGACAGGCCCGCCCCCTTGCTGCTAAGAGTGTTTCATGCCAGCTTAGTTTAAAGAAAAGTGATCTTCCAGTTTGGCAGCCAAAGCAAGAGGCTGTTCTCCACAGACATTTAATTAATTTGCATTGCTGTGTATTGCCTTAAAGGAGGCACTTTGAACATGTAATATGTGATTATTTCTGCAGGTATACTTGGCAGACAAATAATGTACTGATTTTAAACTTCAATGAATTTTGAAATATAAAACACAGGGGGGAAAATGGAAGTGATGATCACCTCAGGCTTTTGAGTGTTCAAGTTAATGAAAAAAATAACTAATTGAAATGTTTTCTGCAGTCTTATTACATAGAACTATATATATATATATATATATATATATATATATATATATATATATATATATATATATATACACACACACACACACACACACACACACACACACACACACTGGGTTTTCAAAATAAGCCAGCAACTGGCGCGATCCACCGCCTAATACTATATTTGCGCCAGCTAATTTATAAAAAAATATTGCAATTATTTTCAGGTATTATCATTCAATGAGCCTTGCGAAATATAGTTTTACACTTGAACATATCGGTCATTCAGCACTTTAAATATCTTGGCGTAGAGATCTACCCCTCTTTACACTCTCTTGTAGTAACTAATTTCAATAATATTTTTAAAAAGGTGGAGACAGATTTAGATAGGTGGTCTCAACTCCCTAATTAATTTCAAGTGTATATCTCTATAGTTAAAATGAATGTGCTCCCACGTATTCATTTTGTCAGCTCTATGCTCCCCCTCTCTCCCCCTATAGGATACTGAAACAAATGACACGCCTAACTTCCACATTTATATGGCAGGGTAAATGTCTGTGCATTAAATTCTCCACTTTACAGCGGGAGAAGTGTACAGGGGGTTTAAATTTTATTTTTGGTCATTTGTTCTGCACCCGCTTTCTATATTGTTTGACCCTAATGCTCCTGTCTCATGGCGCTCCCTGGAAGAAAATTTGGTGTACCCACACAGACTCCAAGATTCAATCTATTCAAATATTGCTCTCAGATATTGTAAACTATGGTTGGCCCCATAATCACACAGTTTGGTGCTTAGTGGAGAAGCATACAAAAACCCAACATAAGTGGCACTCTCACTCTCCTATATTTCACAATTTTGCACTTCTTCTAGGGTGCCGACCAATCTCTTTTCCGTACTGGAGGAATACATACTGTCTCTGATATTTCTAATGATGGCTGTCTCCACACTTTCCAGGATTTACAACCTCGATACAATTTGCCGGGTGTTTCTTCATTTTTTTTTTCTTTTACCTACAACTGCAGTCAGCATTGCGTGCCTAGGCTTCTTATAAACCATTAACAACTAACACAATTCGGAATAAGGATTTACCATCATTAGATATTGAAATTAATTGCGGTACTGTCTGGCCTAATATAGGCTTTGCCTCCAGGAACCCTAATCACCAGATGATTCATTATAATTTTCTTCACAGAATATATCTGACCCCTCGTAAACTATTTCAAATGAAACTTGTCCACAGTCCTGTCTGTTTGCTTTGCCCTCAGGGTACCCATGGCACTTTCTTACATATGGTCTGGGAGTGCCCAGATGTAGCCAGTTTCTGGGAGCAGGTCTCATCTGCTTTATCCACTATTTTGTCTAAAGATATTTCCTGTTCTGCTGCGTTACTTCTGTTGAATGATGACTCATTCCTTGATCTATCGTAACAACAGAGACGGATCTGGTTGGCAGGCCTTACTGCAGCAAAAAAGATGATTGCTCTGCGCTGGCAGCCACTGCACTCTCTCCCCTGTTGCCAATGGATCCTCTCTTATCTTGATGTTGTTCATATGGAGCTCTCACTACTAAACCATATATCATTTAACCCTTTGCGGTCCATTTATTCAGCGCCTGTCAGACGTGTCAGGTTCAATTTATTTTCACACAAGCTGTTTATTTTACACGCGCTGTTTAAAAGTAAAACAGGTTTAAAAGGCACTGCATATCACCAGGACACTCAGTACTGCATCTCCAGCCCTGCCCCACTCCTTGTTGGCTGCATTTATCACATATCTCTTCATAGTAGTGCATACTGATAAATAAGAACATAAGAACGTTTACAAACGAGAGGAGGCCATTTGGCCCATCTTGTTCGTTTGGTTATTAGTAGCTTATTGATCCCAGAATCTCATCAAGCAGCTTCTTGAAGGATACCAGGGTGTCAGCTTCAACAACATTACTGGGGAGCTGGTTCAAGACCCTCACAATTCTCTGTGTAAAAAAGTGCCTCCTATTTTCTGTTCTGAATGCTCCTTTATCTAATCTCCATTTGTGACCCCTGGTCCTTGTTTCTTTTTTCAGGTAAAAAAAAGTCCCCTGGGTCGACATTGTCAATACCTTTCAGGATTTTGAATGCTTCAATCAGATCACCGCGTAGTCTTCTTTGTACGACATGCCTTTTAAACCCGGGATAATTGTGGTCCCTCTTCTTTGCACTCTTTCTAGAGCAGCAATATCCTTTTTGTAACGTGGTGACCAGAATTGAACACAATATTCTAGGTGAGGTATTACTAATGCATTGTAAAATTTTAACATTCCTTCCCTTGATTTAAATTCAACACTTCTCACAATATATCCAAGCATCTTGTTGGCCTTTTTTTATAGCTTCCCCACATTGTCTAGATGAAGACATTTCTGAGTCAACATAAACTCCTCAGTCTTTTTCATAGTACCCTTCTTCAATTTCAGTATCTCCCATATGATATTTATAATGCACATTCTTATTGCCTGCATGCAGTACTTTATACTTTTCTCTATTAAATGTCATTTGCCATGTGTCTGCCCAGTTCTGAATGCTGTCTTGATCATTTTGAATGACCTTTGCTGCTGCAACAGTGTTTGCCACTCATATTTTTGTGTACAGGTTTCTTTAAGAAAAATGTATCCTCCTACTGTCCCATTTCAGTGTTTCAGGTCCCAAAATGGTGCTACAGATAAAGGAATGTCCTCACAAGAGATACATTAGTAATTTGTTTCCATATGAAACAATTTACATATTCAGAACATGCTGGAATATAAAATTACAAAGTAAAATTTTTTTTTTTCAATAACTATTTATGTATTCACTTCACCTGTGACTAAATAGCTATTGACCTCGGTCAACCAAAATGTAATGCCACCAAGGGGTGGTGTTAATGTAAAAGTCAAAATCTGAGGAGAAATAAAAACAGTTCTACAATAATAAGACCTTAGAACTTTGACCTCTTGAGGTCAAATAACCAAATAACAAAATAAATAAATCAAATAATAAATAAATACATAAATACTTAAATACATCAAATATTAAATAAAATATAAAAAATATATTAAATAAAATAATACACACAAAATTGTAAATAAAACAAATAGTGAGTACATAAAATAGTAATCACCTGCACTACTTTCTGATTTACCCCCACGGTAAATCAGAAAGTATGGTAAAGCCATATTCTCAACTGTCAAATAAAAAGGCAAATCACAGTAAATGGGCAAAGGATGATAAACTGCAAATGCAAATGTATGATCAACTTTAATAAGGGTAATGTTATTTGCTTCTTAGTAAAACAAAACGACAACATACTACAAATATGCTGCAAATAATCTATTGCTTAAAAATTATAATTCAACTAATACACAGCAAACTTGTACCTAAGATGTCTGTTGTACAAGCATTATTACAAAATATCTGGTTAAAAAATATACTCTTCACAAGGTAAATTACAAATAAAAATACAAACCCGTACAGACATAAAATGGCTGACAAAAAAAGACTGACTTGTTAAAACATCGCCTTATAAAGTAAATCATCTACCTAAATAACTATCAATAAGTGAACACTCTGACAGGTAATTTACATATAAACACAGTAAATCAACTAACTTGCAAGGAAACTGGCAAATACGATAATGCGTCTGAAATATACTACTAATGTAATATGTCATGGCATATTATTAAGGTATATGTGAGCAAGAACCCAAATAAAAGAACAGATACAAAGTCAAGTCATGAATCGTCTTATCTTCAGTGTCTACAATGAAAATAGGATAAAAATAGCTCTTCATCCTCTAAATCAGGATTCACAATAACTCCCATTCTCCAAAACTAACTGAATTGCAGCCTGCCCATCTACCTTGTGAGATTGCTTCCATTTTACAAAATTAGCTTTCTCTATTTTTGCTCCTAACTATAAAGTAATCCAGGTTCAAAGTTCATCTAGCCTTCCCTTCAGTCCACTTGACTGTTTTAAGCCTATCAGTACATAAAGATATAGCACATTTTAAATGATGTAATTGAAAAAGAAACCAGGCAGTGTTATAAAAGAATATTCGGGCCCAGCCCTGAAAGGGTTAAGTTATTGCAACAAACTATTATTCATTGTTTGTGAAAAATATGATAATGCATTAGTAGATGTTTATAAATGCATCCTTAAACTAAAATGTGCTGGCCGATGCTGGAACTTCTAGAAGTAAGTAAGTCTGAATAATAAAAAAAGGAATCACTATAACCTATGAAAGGGTGGTATGATTAAATATATCTATACATTTATATGCATATTTTCCATGGCATGAATAAGCATTTCATTGATATGCAATTACCAATTTATTGAAGTTCAGTTACAAGAGAATAAGATTAGTGAATATGCACAAGGTGGGAGGAGGACCCATAACTTAGTAACGTCACACGTGTATGGATACTCGTACATGTAGTCGGATTGTGCATTATGTTTCTGGACTATGACAACTAAAAGCAGAAGTGCTCTATCTCCATAGACATCAGTGACAGTCATCAGTTATTATTTCCAGTTGTAACCCTTTGCTGATTTAATACATTTTTACATATGGTACAAGTACTTATAATGGATACCAATATGATCTGAATATTTGGCACACCTCTACTATTCACTATTAAAATGCCATTGCAATT
The DNA here is from genome assembly GCF_902713425.1 of Acipenser ruthenus. NCBI lineage: Eukaryota > Metazoa > Chordata > Actinopteri > Acipenseriformes > Acipenseridae > Acipenser > Acipenser ruthenus. The sequence continues at coordinate 75,443,667 of NC_081194.1, forward strand.
TTCTGCTCAAATTTGATATGTGTGTTAAGTATTATCACTTATATTGGTAGTTTGGTAGTTTCCTACTTTGGATAAGATATTTTGTCATATGTATATGGTTATATTTATCTATTACCTATGTATTACCATGTAATTCAACAAACTATTAATGGGTAATGACATATTAATTTTAAAGTAAATAAATACAAATAAAGTGATACTGACATATGTGTTCATGGTAAGTAACACTTTAGTTTAGGGATCTGTTATAAGAAGTTATAAATAATAGCAAAAACACAACAATGGCAGCAGTGTGGAGTAGTGGTTAGGGCTCTGGACTCTTGACCGGAGGGTCGTGGGTTCAATCCCCGGTGGGGACACTGCTGCTGTACCCTTGAGAAAGGTACTTTACCAAGATTGCTCCAGTAAAAACCCAACTGTATAAATGGGGAACTGTATGTAAAAATAATGTGATATCTTGTAACAATTGTAAGTCGCCCTGGATAAGGGTGTCTGCTAAGAAATAAATAATAATAATAATAATAATAATATATAATAACTGTATTGCAAAAACATAACAACCCCATACAATTGATGAGACAGACATATAAAGACAGACAGACAGACACAGACACACAGGCATAAAAAGACAAACACACCTGAAAAGACAGACATACTATATCCATTATAAGCAATTATAAACAATAGTGCAAAAAAACAATGACAAAAGTGTATAATAATACTCGTATTATTTCTAATCGTATTATACAATTGTTAATAGCATAATTAATAACATGTTTATGATCACTTATATTGGATCCCTAAACTAACGTGTTACCATGTTCATGGTACGGGACTTTGTTAACAGAGCAAGTGTGGGCACCTAGCTCCAGCACACTAAGCATGCAGTCTGCTGAAAACAGATGCAAGCTTTAACCTTAAGCCTACTTTCACTGATGTCACCAAGTTTCTGTGCCACCATTGGAGTGCATCCCACCATTTATCATATATAACTGCATACTCAATCACAGAGAGCCCTGCTATCAATCAATGTCTCTCCCACAGTGCTGACCTATAATCTGCAGCCAGTGAACATATATAGAAAACCCACAGTAATGACATTATTACACTCACCGTGCCTGGGTTCTATGTGATCATCCTCTGAATGCAGCCTAATTATGATACAGCATACAGTGAAGTGCTGATAGATAACCACAGGGGGCACCTCCAGATTGCTTTTTCAAAGACTGTTAGATTAGCAATTTATAAAATATGCTATAATTTGACCAAACAGGTGGTGATGATATATAGACAATTGCATTTAATTGTGTTAACTGGAGGTGTTGCATTAGCATTATCCCTGCTTATCAGATACATGCTGTTATGAGATGCTATCATATTAAGGTGTATTATAAGGCTCTGACAGAAATATGTTTAAATGTCCTTATATATATATATATATATATATATATATATATATATATATATATATATATAATTTCACCAATGGTTTTAGTCACATTTTCCAAAGCCTTTTTAAATGAAGAATGACTTCTAGAATGTCTTCCATTGTGAATAAATAGGATTATTATTATTATTTATTTCTTAGCAGACACCCTTATCCAGGGCGACTTACAATTGTTACAACATATCACATTATACATTATTTCAAATTATACAGATATCACATTATTTTTACATACAATTACCCATTTATACAGTTGGGTTTTTACTGGAGCAATCTAGGTAAAGTACCTTGCTCAAGGGTACAACAGCAGTGTCCCCCACTGGGGATTGAACCCACAACCCTCCGGTCAAGAGTCCAGTGCCCTAACCACTACTCCACACTGCTGCCCTGATTAGTGGTTATTGTGCTCACTACAAGACTGCAGTTAGCGCAAGACGAAACTAAAATTATATCTTAAAGTGGATACTGTTAACAGTGAAAATACACAGGTTTGTCACTTACAAAACATTTTTATTTATGTTTAAACACTAGTGGGTTGCTGCTGCTTACAGCAATGCACTCAACCAGTGTGTCGAAAATCTGCATCTTGTTATACTTCAATATTTTAACAATGGAGAACATGCTTGCCCTCTGTTTAATCATGCTGTCCTTGTTTCACTACACTGTGCTGTGCTTTAATCATGGAATACCACTGAGCAGTTCTTTGAACTGTCCCCTTTTTCATATAATTACTCAAACACTGTGCTTTTAAAATGTGTTAACATGCTTTCTCATGAGTTCAGGAGCAGCACTGCCACAGACATATGTTACATGCTACTGGGTAAGACAAAACAAATTTGTTTAAGAATAAATATTTAAATAGATATTGGTCTTGTTAAAATGCATTACCCTGAAATTTGACCTTTGACATTTTTTTGGGGTCTCAGAATGCATATAAAATGACCCAATCTTAATTAATTGTTAGTAATTTACTTTACACATCTTAAATAATAAAAGGAGAAAACAAAACAAAAAAAATCTGTTAGTTATTTTTAAACCCTTTCCTTAGCCCTGCCTTAACTGTCTCAGTTAGTGGTACACAGTAGTGCAGAGGAGTCATCTATTCAGGTGATGATGTAATGTTTTTGAAAGCTATATGAAAGCACACAAAGCTGATCAAAAGGATAACAAGCTGACTGTCCAGAGATTCTTGAGCAGGACCTTTTTTTTTTTTTTGCTGGCTGGAAATAACTTGTGCGTTCAGTGTGCAGACTACAGGGAGAGAAAGGCAGCGCGACGTTAAAGAACAAGCAGGGGCACAAAGAAACCTGGTCCAGTAAGGTACCTCATTACTGATGAGATAAAATAATGTTACTCTGGATTTCTTGATGTTCGTTCATCTGAATTTGATAATTAGAGTCAATACGGAGGCTAGGGTTACCACTGTTCATTGCCGTTTGGGTATGAGCTACTCTCTCAAAGCTCCACTGTGCAAAGTTTATTTATTTATTTATTTATTTTTTTGTAATTTGCTCCTTCGTAGAATGTGCTTGCATTAGGGCAAGTCTGAGTTGTTAAGTCTGAGTTTCCTTCTGCTTATGTATTAGTAATATGCATCCTAATACACTGTGCTACACAAAATTGGAAGACTTAGAAATAGAATAAGCAACCTTTTAAACTAGTGGGAAAATATGTGAAAACAATGCTGCAGGTTTTATACCTTTACCTTTGTAAGTACCTTTTACGCATGCAACACTTATTTACTCACTGCAGGTTCAGTTTTACGGGATGTACATTTTATTGGTTTTGTGAACTGCATATGCGGTAACAAGTAATTTTCATTGATTTTTTTTTTTTAAAGAACTTATCTCGGTAGAATATACTCGCTAGACTAGCAAGCGAGTAAAAAAATGTACGGGAAATATTGCTTGCGAATAACCTGAAAATGTAGCGACAGATGCAAATTAGGCTATGACATCACAAAACATCACGGGGAATTCCCTTTGACTCGCTAGAATTTGCAGTGGATGGAAAACCATTTTTTTGCCCTTATGTCGCTACTATTTTTGTAGCAATTTTAACTTAAAGAGTAACTTATAAACTTGCTCGATAAATGGATGGAAAGCGCACTTATGATTACGACAGCCTTGACAACTACGATTGCAAGTATTTATTTAAAGTATTTTCTGTATAAACCTCACAATTAAAAAATGTCACTGTTTGTTTTATAATGATTTTTTGTGTTATTCCTTTTTATATTTGCATGTCGTTTTATATGTTACATTTCGTGTTATTTCATATTTGCGGGGACTTTAGGTATTTAGAACAGAAAATAGGAGGCACGTTTTTACACAGAGAATTGTAGGAGTCTGGAACCAACTCCCCAGTGACGTTGTTGAAGCGACACCCTGGGATCCTTCAAGAAACAGCTAGAGATTCTTGGAACAATATGCTACTAACAACCAAAAGAGCAAGATGGGCCGAATGGCCTCCCCTCGTTTGTAACCTTTCTTATGTTCTTATGCTCTTATGTAAATGAGGCTTAGAAGAATTATTATGCAATACAAAACCACGTTACCTGACTACTTTTAAACACCTGCCCAGTTTGTTTTCTGAAAGCTATTGTTTGTTTTACGTTCTGTTTAGCAGCCTCTGTAGCAGCCTTTTGTTTAATGCGTGATTCTGAAGTTAAACGGATCGATCGTATTTTCTCTAAAGTCACATTACAAGATGTGCAAAACAATTTACCTCCATCTGCATGTCAAGTGTCTTTGGGAAATCTCTTGACACGATGCTCAGCCAAAATATACTTAGCTTTTTTTTTGCTTTGTTGTCCATTTTTGGTATTTTACCTCCAATGCTGAAAACTTGATTTTAGCAACCTAAATCAAAATAACAATGCAACACTGGCTTTGTCCCACCTCATGTCAGGTCACAGAAAAGCCAGTACAGATGCATTGATAGGCAATTAAAACATTGTTGTCATGTGAACAGTAAACAAGAATGTTAACCGCTTTGGAGTATTTTTAAAAAAATGTTATTTCTCTAAGGACTTTTTTTTTCGTGTTGTTGTTGTTTTTTTGTCTAAATGCAATGCACACAGGACGGCAAAGAATAAAAAAAAGCCTATCTACAGAATTAAGATACATAGTTTGTGTCGCTTGCGGTGTGCAGTAGCTCATTTAAATTAGGTTTATTTTTTTTCTATCCATAATAGTCCAGGATGCATTAGCCCCTAAAGTGGTGAAATTTGTGGCGACCCTCAATTTCCTAAATTCCACGAAATCGCGAATTAGGTAGACCCCTGCTCATTATAGATGCCCCACGTTAAAAAAAATAAAATCTTGGAAATAACTAAGAAAGGTTATCCAAAGAATGGAACTATTTTAGTGTGCATTGCTATACAGAAACACCATAGGAACACTGTCAAAAGGTGTAGAGTGACCATGGGCAACCAGGGTGGCACTGATTGGATGTGACACATTTTCAAGGTGTTTAAATTGGTCTGGATAGATGTGACCATTGCCTCTACTCCACCAGGAAAGGCAACCCGGGTTTTTATTCTAAAACAAATGATGTTGTACAGAATGGCCAATGGATTTATCACAAACTGGTGGAGTTTTTCAATATTAAACATTTTATATTTCATAAAGAAAAAACTTCTGAAAAACAAATGCCTAGGCAATACATGTCCAATGTTCTACATAGAAAAGTCTACTGTATATACTGTAAGGCTCTGTATTTTTGTAATTGTGTAAAAATATGTGTGTTTGTGGATGTAAACTGCTAAATAAGATATGTGTGCCCAGGTTTAGGTTGTGGGTGTGAGTGGTACATGTCTTGCTATCGGTCCATCCAAAGTGTTTTCCATGCTTACCTGAGTCTTAATGTTCGGCAACAATATCTTCTTTTAACATACTAGGCATTGAATTACATAAACACCACTCGCTTGCCTCTCTCAATAGGAGCATCTGCTTAGCTGGCATTCCCTGGTGTAGCAGCTTCGTTTTGCCCATGACATTGATTGTGAGTAATGGATCTGGCTAAGCTTGATAATGCATGATGTAATTGTCAGAGGGGTTTAATTATCAGCACGTTACATGTGGGATTAGACTGCATTGTAGTTTCCAATTTACTTAGGGCTAATTTAAAATCAGAATGAGCTAAGTTTATATTAATTTATATATATATATATATATATATATATAAAAACTAGAAGACAAAAAGTCTCAATAAAGATTCAAATACTTTTATCGCTGTTGGCAAAGGCTTGTAGCTTGACGGTAGACCTTTTAGAGACGTCTTGGTTGCGAACTCATCAGAACTCATCATATAACTTATTTTTATAAGAACATGGCCACTGCAAATTACTTATTAAAACGTATTGCATTTTATTGTTAAAAACAAAAGACGCTTATAAACAGGTAGCTGTACACCACAAAGCGTTTCGACACTCTCTTGTCTTTGTCAGGTGGATAATGTTTACTATTTAAGAACAACCCCTACTTATATACATCATCTCTCTCAATTAAATAATTATTTAATTTGTAAATTCAATTACACCTGCAAAAAATAGTCACTGTCATACAAATTGAATATTTAAAAAAAAATTCTCATCTAGCTGGATTGTAAAACAAAATCTGTATATCTAATCATATAAATGAAAAACATAGGCAAAATACAACATTGCACAACTTGAAGTAAAGACACGTGAAGAACTTCATCATTTTGAAAATGATCTAAAGCTGTTCAAAATCAAAAAGTATGAGAGAGACATGCAAGACTGTAAAAATGGCACGGTGTACAACTGGCACGGAAAATTCAAAAAGTTAAATTATCAACGAGGAACACGTGACATCTGGAATCAATTCCTGACAGGAATTGAAGCCGATTCAAGTGCTATGAGCAATTTAAGTGAAACATCTAGTGGATCATCATCTGAACAAGGGCGGGGTCATCGTTTTTTAGCCAACCGCCCCAATACAGGAAAGTATCAATCAAGGGGCTGACCAGGATCAAGAAAACGAGGTGGAGCAAGAAACATAGGAAACCAGTACTCCCACAACATGACCACCAGGAGCGGGACATTCCGGTAATTAACATCTCCAATGACATCCTTAGTAAAACAGAATTGACAGTATTAAACAAGGGTTGATCCTTTGTCCCTACCAATAATGTAAATGCATTTAAACTTAAAGTGGACTGCTACAGATTTATTTTAGAAAACTACATCTAAGACATTATTTTTCAACCAAAAAAAACTATGGTACATAATCCTATGGATAAATTCAAGAAGAAATCCACTTTCTTTCCTGTTGTAGTATTAAATTCTGCACAAAATACTTTTAGTAAATTTGTAGAAAATTAAGTTAATGATATGCTACAAAACCATCCAACTCCAAAACACTACAATATAAGCCAACAAGAGAGAAAGTCTATAAAACAACCACAGGACAATAAAGACATTGTAATTAAATGTGCCGACAAAGGGGGCTCAATTGTGGTTCAAAATGTAGATATGTTACAGAAGCTTTAAAACAATTAGCTAACACTCATTTCTACGTGCAGCTTAAGGGAAACCCTGTATCACAATTTAAAGAACAAAAAAATGTGATTCTTGCTAAAGCTAGGGACAGCAATTTGATCACTGACAGTCAATTTGGCTTTTTAAAAACAGACCATCCAGTAACTCCTGTATTTTATATTCCACAATTCAAAAAAATGTTTCCCACCGTCCTGGAAGACCAATTGTGAGTGGGAATGGTTCTATTTTTAAGCCAATTTATTGATTATTTTATAAAAGACATAGCAAAGGATTTACCATCCTATTTATCAGATAGTCGTGATGTTATCAAGTTGCTGTCCCAACACAATATCCCTGAACAATCTTATTTGGTTTCATTTGATGTAGAAAGTCTGTATACAAACATACCATGTGAAGGCGGTTTGGAGGCACTGACCTTTTTCTCCTCCAACCAGATCTTGAGAAGCAAGAGGGGGCGGGCCAATATATAAGAGCTGCAGGAGTAATGCGACGAGGAGAAATAGACGACAGGCGAACTGACCACAGTGAACTAGTGTCACACAAATAGGAACACCCAACATCCGCCATTACTACTACCGGCTGCTACATAATCGTGGTGCGATTCTCCCCCTGGGACTTTGCTGAGGGAAGTGAGGAAGAAAGGGAGAAGACAGACAGCTACTTTGGGCTGAGAGAGCGACTGAGAGTCAGAAGGGAGGCCGGACAGGTGTCCAAGAGACGAGCCTTGAGGAGCGACCACTACAGTTCAGTGTGTGTGTGTGTCTCGATCCTCCCCCCCATCCTTTTGCCTACTCTGTGCTCTTTCAACCCTCCATCCTTCTTTTCTAAATAAACACAGGCTGCTACCCCCGTTTTTGCTACAATCCAAATTTTGCTGATTCCATAAGGGCACAACCCGAAAATGCTACAATGTCAATAAACGAGTGGATATAAGCATATACTATTTCATGAACTAAATGTATCAGGTACGATTTGTTTTCCTTATTACTGATAATAATTAAATGAATAAATATTTATAAATAAAATAATAGTTATTTTGAGAAAAAAAATTGAGAGTAGTCTCCATTATTGCTTATAAAGACACTGAGAATAAACGTGTATTATGCATTTCAATCACTCAGGTGAAACAATGTCTTGTAATCTGTCCAAACAGCAATTTTTCAACAAAACTTTCAGGAAGTATTGTAAAGTCCCTCGGGTCATAGAATGACATGTTTTTATGCATGTATCTCTAGCAGAATACATAATAAAAAAAAATACTTTAAAATAAATATATATTATGTTTTTTTTAAAAAAAGTGAAAAGTTTGTATGGTTTCTGAAGTACTTTATAATGTTTCCCAGAGTGTTCTGACAAAAAGGACACCATTTCCAAAATTAGATTTTTACTGAATTTTTATAGGAAGAGAATCAACTACAACCAAAAAACGGCTGGTCCTGGGAGAGCATCCCACTGAAAAATGCTAGGTCCTGAAAGGGTTAAATAAAAAACCTTCCCAACTAATCTTCAACATTGCAGAGTCATTATTTCTTCAAACTGTATTTTAATATTTGTTGTTTATTAACAGTAAGATCACCTTCTTTATACTGTATACAATCTTTGTTTGTTTGGTTCCAAACAGCTATCATGTGTCTCTTCATAAAAACAGGACTACACACTACCAAAGAAGCATGTACTCACAGGCCCATTTTTGTAGACCTCAGCATTTGGCTCTGTTCGTTGTAAACAAACCCAACAAATAATTTTTGCTTCCTGGAAGAAGTACTTATCAGAAGAGGAAAAATATCCACAGGGAAAATAAACGTTTAGTTTTCTCTTCTTGTCTTGTTCCAGTTTGCAGGTTAACCAATTCTTTGTTTGAGTTTCTCTGTTTACCAGTCACAATGACCATAACGTTTTTCTACTATCAGGTACCCTTAACATTGGACCGCTGCACAATACTCCCTTAATTTTTTCAAACACTTTTCCTGTTTTGAAGAAGTCTTTATTTTTGTTTAACCCTTTGAGTAATACGAATGTACCGGTACGTTCGCTGCTCTCTGGTCCCCAGGGAGTAAGAACGTACCGGTATGTTCTGCAACTTTAAACTTGAATTACTGAACTTACAAAACTCCTGGTAACATAACATTGTAACACTAGGCTTCTGTAACACCTTTTATTGGTCTTGTGCGCCCTCTGCCAGATATTGACTGAATTACGTGTAATAAACCCATTCACAGAAATGTCAACAGTGTTTGTAAACCGGCGAAAATCGCTCAGTGATAAATAAGTATTAGTAATAATACTGAATTCAGATTCCGATTTAAATTCAAATATTCAAATACATACAATTCTTCCACTGAATCGGATGTCAGTGAGTGTGTCAGTGAAGACATAAGCGAAGAATATTTACCACCAACATCAAGTGACAGCGAAGAGGCAGCACCAAGCTCTGTGCATTGTTCAAGGAGTATCATATAATGAATCATCACCACCACCACCTGTTTACCCGGATATGATTTGTTTGTCTCTCTCTCTCTCTCTCTCTCTCTCTCTCTATTTCAGCCCTTTTTTTGTTAGGACGTGATGTTGTGGTTGTTCCACCCCGACAACACTGAAACACTTGACTCCAGTAGGTGAGACAAGGTTATGGGAAATGAGCTTAAAAACACACACACAGTTGCTAAGGCGATCGCTTGGAAACCACTATGTTGCCTTTCTGTGGCTTTTAGTATATTAAGTTGAAAGATTGATATGTCAATCTTTCAACTTGAAACACTATCAATACCCAGGTTCTTTCACACAAAGCTTCACCGTCTCATCATCATTGATGACCGGTCAAGACCTGTCACAATCTCACTGTCTCCCAAATCATTCTCTGTAGGTTTTCACTACCTGGTCAATCCAATGCATCCCTTCTTTATTGTTCATATAATTTCTGCTTACAGTGCCTTGCGAAAGTATTCGGCCCCCTTGAACTTTGCGACCTTTTGCCACATTTCAGGCTTCAAACATAAAGATATGAAACTGTAATTTTATGTGAAGAATCAACAACAAGTGGGACACAATCATGAAGTGGAACGAAATTTATTGGATATTTCAAACTTTTTTAACAAATAAAAAACTGAAAAATTGGGTGTGCAAAATTATTCAGCCCCTTTACTTTCAGTGCAGCAAACTCTCTCCAGAAGTTCAGTGAGGATCTCTGAATGATCCAATGTTGACCTAAATGACTAATGATGATAAATAGAATCCACCTGTGTGTAATCAAGTCTCCGTATAAATGCACCTGCACTGTGATAGTCTCAGAGGTCCGTTTAAAGCGCAGAGAGCATCATGAAGAACAAGGAACACACCAGGCAGGTCCGAGATACTGTTGTGGAGAAGTTTAAAGCCGGATTTGGATACAAAAAGATTTCCCAAGCTTTAAACATCCCAAGGAGCACTGTGCAAGCGATAATATTGAAATGGAAGGAGTATCAGACCACTGCAAATCTACCAAGACCTGGCCGTCCCTCTAAACTTTCAGCTCATACAAGGAGAAGACTGATCAGAGATGCAGCCAAGAGGCCCATGATCACTCTGGATGAACTGAAGAGATCTACAGCTGAGGTGGGAGACTCTGTCCATAGGACAACAATCAGTCGTATACTGCACAAATATGGCCTTTATGGAAGAGTGGCAAGAAGAAAGCCATTTCTTAAAGATATCCATAAAAAGTGTCGTTTACAGTTTGCCACAAGCCACCTGGGAGACACACCAAACATGTGGAAGAAGGTGCTCTGGTCAGATGAAACCAAAATCGAACTTTTTGGCAACAATGCAAAACGTTATGTTTGGCGTAAAAGCAACACAGCTCATCACCCTGAACACACCATCCCCACTGTCAAACATGGTGGTGGCAGCATCATGGTTTGGGCCTGCTTTTCTTCAGCAGGGACAGGGAAGATGGTTAAAATTGATGGGAAGATGGATGGAGCCAAATACAGGACCATTCTGGAAGAAAACCTGATGGAGTCTGCAAAAGACCTGAGACTGGGACGGAGATTTGTCTTCCAACAAGACAATGTTCCAAAACATAAAGCAAAATCTACAATGGAATGGTTCACAAATAAACATATCCAGGTGTTAGAATGGCCAAGTCAAAGTCCAGACCTGAATCCAATCGAGAATCTGTGGAAAGAACTGAAAACTGCTGTTCACAAATGCTCTCCATCCAACCTCACTGAGCTCGAGCTGTTTTGCAAGGAGGAATGGGCAAAAATTTCAGTCTCTCGATGTGCAAAACTGATAGAGACATACCCCAAGCGATTTACAGCTGTAATCGCAGCAAAAGGTGGCGCTACAAAGTATTAACTTAAGGGGGCTGAATAATTTTGCACGCCCAATTTTTCAGTTTTTTATTTGTTAAAAAAGTTTGAAATATCCAATAAATTTCGTTCCACTTCATGATTGTGTCCCACTTGTTGTTGATTCTTCACAAAAAATTACAGTTTCATATCTTTATGTTTGAAGCCTGAAATGTGGCAAAAGGTCGCAAAGTTCAAGGGGGCCGAATACTTTCGCAAGGCACTGTATATGTATGTATGTTGGTACCATGATGCATCAGTGTTATGCCTACCATGTAACCCTTACTTACTTACTTACTGTGCAATACTTTGATGACTCAAGGTGACATGTACATGCACAGGTGGCTTCTCCCCTATATATAACAAATAAAATCACACAGTGGCTGGGATAGAAAAATAGCTGCCTCACTTCCCAGTTTAATCTGGAAGCAATTTACTGGCAATGGTAATGATACAGTAAACTACTGTCTATATTTTGGTCTCTGTTTCAAATATATGGAGTTGAGTGGTATACCACAAAGGTTACACACTGCAATATGAAGTAACAGCGATTCATTCACAGCAGTCATGTTCCTATAAATGTAGGTTACAGCAGCATTGGGAAAGTGCTCTGTTGAAAATATTTACAACAGAACAGGGTAAACTCAGGTCACTATTTATAATTGTAGTGTAAGAATTGCTTAAAGTGTAAGAAGTATTATATGAATTAGTCACATTTGAGAAATTATTGGATGAAACATCAAGGGACAATATTGAAGCTATTAACAATACAGTTTCTAAGTTGTATATGCAAATGAGATTGCTCAATTTTGTCTATACACATGAGGATTTCACTTAACTGCAAAACATTACTGAAACTTGGCAGTGTACAATGGGATATTAAGTTTCACATATTAATGAGTTGTACAGATTATAAATAGTTAGCATAGTCTGTCAGGGATCATTTGAAAATAAGCTTCCATCCCTCTTTAGATGCAATGATCCTTTGAAAACTGAACATAGCATTTTCTTAGGATCAATGCTAATTGAATAGGTGTATGGGATAGATTGTTGATCATAACATTGTTGATGATAAAAAAGCACTACTTAATATACATGCCAAAAAAAGATTGAATAGCACATTCCATGGAAAACTTGTAAATTCTTATCAATAATTATCTAACGGTTCTAAGGTTCTTCTTATCAATAATTATCTAAGGTTCTTGAGATACTACGGTGGTAATGCACATAAACACATGTAGTATCACTCAGTATTTTTAAGCAGCAAACGTACCTGCATATTGTGGATGCTTGTTGCCAGAGTCATGCAGGATCAATATTATATAAAGATTTCCAGTGACTCGCTGGTGCCATTAGTAGCTGTGGTCAGTGCAAAGAGGATAATAAAGCTCTAAAGTATAGTACCATGGATGCAATATGTCAAAAGTGGAGGCTTTAATGGGAGGGAAAGAAACACTCACGATGCTAAATCTGTATTCCCCATTAGGAAAAAATAACGCTGAGATGCAGTAGTACTTCTAGGGCAAGAAAAACTATGATTATGGACAATAATCACACAAATTGGAGGTCAACATTAAGCTGCATTAGGTGTCTGTTGCCAGGTTTGCTATTGTCCATTGGGCTTGCATGTGCTATGTTAACACTTTAGTGTTCTCCATTCCTTACACCACGAGAGCTGGTTGTGGATGGGATGTCTCTGGTAAATTGTTGAATGGTCCTTTTTAGAGTGGTACCTGATTTATATAACCAGTAAACTATCCCTTCAGTGAGATGACTCGTTTGCATGGGTGGCCTTCGGAGGACACAGAAGGGAAGAAGTGTATTTTAATGGCTGTGAGTCTGATAAATCATCCATATTCTCTCTATGGGATATACAGTATAAATAAGCCTAAATCTTATTGAAGAAGAGCAAGCTGGAAATGTGCATTGGGCTTTTGCCAACCATAGCCTTATAAATAAATCCAATCCAGTGGGGTGACCAAGCTCCCAAGCTTCACCAATTTAAAGAGGAATGCATCATACTTTGACAAGCTTGCCACCCACTTAGACAGAACTCAACTGTGATGCACACAGAGGCTTGTCTAATATGTATTTATGTATGCATTATTATCATTTATTTATTTTTTCTTCAACATGTCTAAAATAGCTAAACTTTTTTGACCAAATTCACTGTTCAGGCCCCCAATTTTATTTTGTCTCTGGTGTCTACACAGGGGTCCTATCATTACTATCAAGACAGTGAGAGATCTAAATAAAGTTCAGTTCTTTAGGAAGGACCTATTTTAATAGCTAAAAGAGTTGTGGTTTTTAGAACCCCCAAAGTTTAGATCATTAAACTAGAACCCAAGTTGATGCTTTGAAAATCTTATCTAATTTTACACTAATTTTAACCAGGTCATGATTAACAGTTGGGTTTACTTTTACAGTATGTGGATCCAAACGTATTGCTTAAATGATTTATTCCAGAATGTTTGTAGAGAAAAAGGAAATGGATGTCCAAGATTAAAGATCACACCAGGACAAACATTTCTGTCTTAACTTAACAGTCACTGAGACTGGCATGGAAAAATAAAAATGTAAAGCTTTTTGGAAACAAGCAGATTTCATGAAAACAACCTTAACCACCCTTTATGTACTGACTGACCCTGGGAACTTAATTCTGGGGCTGGTTGCATAAAACTGTATTAGACTAGTCTAAACCGTTAGACTAGTCTTAATTTGACAATTAGACTAGTCTAATGCAAGTTAGTCAGTTGCAGAAAAATTAAGACTGACTGAGACTTAGCCTAAAAAGTTAGCTTCCTCACCCCCAGGCTAATTTAGAACTTAAGTCTATTTAAGTCTGTGTTTCCATGGGAACCATTAATTGTCAAAAGAAATCATGGCCTCCCACCACTGTACGTATGCACACTGTCTGAGGAGAGAGAGAGTATTCAAAGACAGAAACAATCCACTGGAAGTGTAGTACTGAGGTAATGGAAAGGCTTCGTTTACCAAGGCAAACCATTAGAAAATTAGCAGAAGATCTAAAGGATAAATTGAGGCCTGCCACAGACAGTTATGTTACAGGTCTGTTTGGCACTGTGATTTTATACAACGGGTTGTTTTTTAAATTCTGTGGGAGATTTCATAGGGCTGCATAAATCGACTGCCTCACGGATAGTCTACAGTGTGTCAAAGGAACTTGCAACAAGACTGCCAGTATTTCCTGTTGAGTGACTTTTTTTCTATTGCTGCTTTTCCTAATGTTGTGGGAGCAGTTGATGGGACTCATGTCAAGGTACAAGCTCCTTCAGCTGATGAACACCTGTATGTGAACAGGAAGGGATGCCACAGCATAAATGTGCAAATTATCTGTGATGCTAACCTAATCATCAACTGTGTGGCACGCTGGCCTGGTTCAACCCATGATTCTCGCATCCTTAGGCAGTCTGTTGTACATGAAGCTTTTGAATGTGGCGCAATACCTGGTATACTGCTCGAAGACAGTGGATATCAGCTGAAACCATGGTTACTTACACCATTCATCAACCCAACCAATGAAGCCCACACCTGCTATAACAATGCTCACACAAAATCAAGGAATGTTATAGAGAGGTGTTTTGGTGTGCTGAAGAGAAGGTTCCACTGTTTACATGGAGAACTGAGGATGGTGCCTGAGCGAGCCTGTAACATCATCTGTGCTGCTGTAGTCCTGCATAATATTGCAAGGTAAGACCAAATGTGCCTTCATGTTAATTCTCCCTTCATAACTGGTATAATCCCATTTAAATGTATATTTATAGTTTATCTTTAGTTAATTTTTATAGATACTGAAATATATAAAGATGTAATTAAAATGCATTGTGGAAAAATAAAATGTTTACTTGATGCAATACATTAAAATATTGTTTATATAATGACAGGGAACTTGCACTGCCAGACCCAGAGGGACCAAATGGTGCTGCTGTGTATGAAGCAGGAGTGGATGAAGATGGCTCAGGAAGATACATTCGCCAAATGATTGTGGAGAATTGTTTCTCCAATTAATGTTTTAGTATTTACAAAGCCACATGAAATCTCCCACAGAATTTAAAACCACAACCTGTTGTATAAAATCCAAGTGCAAAACAAACCTGTAGCCCCTCAGGGACGCTGGTTTTGGCCTGTAGCATGCAAAAGAATATACTGTTGATCTGCTAATATAATAATGGTTTGCTTTGGTATAAAAGCCTTTCAATTACCTTGATAATTGTAATAATAAACTTAGCGTGTAGCGATTTCAGTATTATACCTCTGATTATTTCTTATAAGGCTTTTTTTTTAAATTTAAGACAAATGTAGATATTTTAAAAATAAATTTGTATTTAATACTTTAGTACTTTTTTCTGAAAAAAAATCTAAATAAAGATCAATTGCACTAACAAAATAAATTACATAGTATTTTTTATTTTACTTACAATAATAAAATAAATACTCACACATTTCTCTAAATTACTAACAATTACTAAATAATAATAATTTACTACAAGTTACTGTGGAATTGGATTTGAAACCAGTTTTATTTCAAAGTGTATTTAAAAATTATTGAAACAAGAAACAATTTAACAGTTTTGTGTGTTGATAATTTGTTGCAGTTTACTGTTCTGACAATTTTGCTATTTCCAATTTTAGTTTAGTTTTTTCTAACTCTAACTTTTCTATTTCTAAGTACAGCTTCCTCTCCTCAAGAATCAAATTGTGGTGGTGTTGTTCATAACCATGGTGATTCCCGTCTCTCTACCTCTCCCAGTGCTGCACTCAGGCTGCTCCAGTACATCTCGCTGGAGTGGGACCTCTTGCTCAACTGAGATATGTGGATTAAAAAAAGAAAAGCTTACTTTACTATTTATTTCAATATGTGTTTCAGTTTTTGTATGCTAGTTGTCGTAGTGTTAATATCATTTCTTTTAACTTTAAAAAGCTCAGTAACACATTTAAATTAAATAGCCACAATACATTTAATAATATATAACAATACCTGTTGTCCTTTATTTACATTTTTGTATCCAATTGGCATGTAAAAAATGTTAAATTATCTTAATAATTATTTCTAATAACTTCCAAAACATAATAAATTAGTGTAGTTTGGTGTTCACCATAATCTAGAAGACAAAATCAAAAATATTCCCACCCGCTAATCACAAATTAAAACACACAGTAATTGTTTCCGCTTTTATAGTAGAAGAAATAATCATCTGAGAAAAAAAAGGAAAAATAAAAAAAGTCGCCATAGTTACGGATTGTAATTTGCCATTAGCTTCGGGTCAGAGTTTTGATTGGCGTCTAGGCCTTAGTATGACATGGGAAATCTAATTTTAGGTTGTTACAAATTGCCTGATTTCATGTGATTGTTTTGTTGTTACCGTGTCAACATGCCTTCGTTATTTAACAGAGTTTCACTTTCACTGACAGTTTCAGCAGCACTGCTGCTTGCCTGTGACACAGTTCCTACTGCGACACTGTCACTGACACTGATAGGCAGAGCCTCCCCCTGGCTCACACGCACTCCGCTCTCCTGCCCACCGGCAATCCCCCAAAACATCGGAGACTCCTCCCCAAAGATTTCAATAACCAATTCTGTGGTCAGTTCAAGTTTTGAGGGAGGTCCTCGTCCAGTACGTGGATGTTTCCTCTTGAATATTTCTTTTTTAGTATATTGTACCATATTCTTCTGTCGTGTCTGCACGTCTTTTACAGACCGCACACACAGCAGGTTGACCCTGTTAACTTTTTGCTTATTTTATTCCACACCTTGTGTTTGAGTGCGTTAGTGCAAGTTTAAAAAAATGAAACCCAAAAGTATTGCTTTTTCTGCATTATATTCCTCTAACAAGCACACATTTTCAGTTACTGTAAACTGTGAACATCGCTATTTGAGGGAAGCGTCGGCCATGGGTTTTTTTTTCAAGTGTCTTAAATTTCCCAGAATGTGTTGCGAAATTGACTAAGACCATTACTTATTTTTTTTTTTTAGATTTTAGACATCTCAAGGAACAGAAAGATATTAATAAAAGCCAAATGCGTTAAACAACAACAGTATACGAATTAATTAAAAACGTGCTCGACCGCACGGTCCAGTGTGTAAATGAAGCATTCTTTGGGAGAGAAGAAGTAAAAGTGTGTGCTACCCCTATAAAAATGTACCATGGTACTTGTACCACTGGATTTTAGAACAAGGTATAATGTTATCAGTGTGAAAGTACAATGGTACTGTATAATATATATATATATATATATATATATATATATATATATATATATATATATATATATATATATATATACAGGTAGTGGACAAAAAAATGGAAACACCAATGTAAAGTCACTTAATAGGGCGTTGGGCCACTATGGTATCCCGCTCTGTGGAGTTCTCGGCGGACCGTTTTTGATGAAACTGGCTGCTCGCGCCCCAGGTTGAAATTTGCAGTCAATTGATCTGCAGTTGCTCGCCTGTTTTGCCTTGCACTTCGAATTAATGCACGGATATCACGATCCTGGAGTATGTGCTTCTGCCCACTGTTGCCCTTTGCTGATGATGTATTTCCCTCGGAGTTCCATGCCGACATCACCTTAGACACCGTTGCTCGTGAAACATCAGCAAGTTGAGCTGTCTTGGTCACTGAAGCTCTTGCCAAACACACCCCAACAATCACTCCTTTCAGTCACTGAGGTCTCCTCTTTTAGCCATGCTAGCTATAATTATAGGCAACCAGGCCTGTCCAGCATTTTTATACATGACCCTAAGCATGCTGGGATGTTATTTGCTTAATTAATGCATGAGCCACACCTGTGTGGAAGCCCTGGATTTCAATATACTTGGTGTCCCTCATTTACCCAGATGTTTCCATTTTTTTGTCCACTACCTGTATATATATATATATATATACAGATATGCTGGTTCACCTGTACAAGACCCTCATGAAGTCACGGCGCTGGTACCTGCCCCTGTTTGGCTACATTTTGGACATGTCCATCACCAATGCAAAGTCAATTGTTGTTATTTTTGAGGCCAGCAATCAGAATCTGTAGTGAAATATTTTTTCTGATATTTATTTCTATGAGTGACAGTTAACGGGTTAAGAGATTTTATACCCCAATTCCTTCTTTAATTTTTCAAAAAGCTAAGGCTATCATCTACACAGTGCTATCAAATAAGAAACCAGGACATGGGCTGCTTCCATTTTTCACTTTAATGGATACTATTACCTTCTATCGTGTTGGTTGTTGAACCATGAGATCTGACAGTTTTAGGGTAAATTACCTATTTGGGTTTAGTGCAGTTGATCCAATCATGCTATCTAAATGGTTTTGCAAGTCATTGAAGAGGTTAAATATGATCATTTGACTAATTAAGTTTTCTGGTTGTCTGTCAAAATAGTCAGTTGTAGGAAAAAGCCTCCAATGTTTTAGATACTATAGTACTTCTTTCAGTGTTGTAATCGAGTCACAAAAATTGAGACTCGTCGCGTCGAGTCACTGGCTGGTAAGACTTGAGTCGAGTCACAGAGTTTGCTCGAGTTGAGTTGAGTCAAGTTGAGTCACCTATCTGGCTCGAGTCAATTTGAGTCATTAGTTCTGAGAGTTCGAGACAGTTTGATTTAATTAGATTCACAATCTAAAAGTAAAAAGAAAAGAACATTTCAATTAAAAATACAAAACTGAGATGCACAATAATGTGGTCATACTTGCCCCACTGATGTTCACTGTTAAAGGTCCACGGTTTCTGCCTTGTGTTGTCTCCATTTCAGTGAATTTGTGATTCCTTGGCCTATTTATAAGCAGATTTTGTTATTGACCATACAAAGGCCCTTACTTCAACTGGGTTGGGTTAACAGTAATGGATACCACAAAACAAAAGAATGCATTTAACCATTTATTTACAATTTTACTGATGGCAGCCTGTGTTTTTCACCTTTTCTCAACAGTGAAACTCCCTGATGTTTTTTTTTTCAGATACCTTAACCATATGAAAGGAAATTGAGTGGCATTTAATTTGATATAGAGATCTTGCTTCTAAGCTTAAAACATAGCAGTTACAATGGAAACAGTCCAAGTAGTGAAACTGAGACGAAATCAGAGTTTTAAATCCATGGCATACTCGCACATATATGCTCCAGTTCAAAATCAATAAACAACCTAATTTGCTTAATATTACAGAAAGAAATGCATCTTGAAAGGCTAAGAGTTTAGCATAATAATGCGTGTTATAAAATACCGGTAAATTTTTTTTGTTATTTTCAGATAAAAAAAAGGGCTGTTCACTAATGCGCTTAAAGAAATACTGAAAACATTTCACAAAGAACATATCGCACCATAAACCCTTTAACCACCTATACTTAGCACAATAAAATCCCAGTTGTTTGATAAAATAAAATCATCAATGTAGTTAAAATGTGCAAACGTACAGTAATACTAAGATCAATTGTATTTTGAATAACCCTACTAACGTAAAAGACTGGTAGCTGCTGTTTCATAAACACATGCAAAATACCCCAGCAGCGCAAGCGAACACTTTTTTTTTTTCCCGGTGTAATAATTGGTCTGTTCACCCACTAGAAAAAATCCACAGACCACTTCTTAAAAATTCATTGAAAACAATACAGTTCCATCCTCAACCTCCTTTCGTCTGGCAATGTTAATTATGCCTTGTGAGGTGTGTGAGTAACAATGGAATGTCCAGACAGTAATTTGCATGTAACAAAATAAAAGTTTTTATTAATATTATGCGTTACACAATAAAAATAAAACAAAACAAAAAAAGAATGGCGTGAGGGAGGGGTGCTGGAATAATGGTAAAAAGAAGGGTTCGGAAACTTTCTCAGTCCTCTTCACGATATCCTCAGACATAAAAAGGGGATAAAACAGAAAAGAAAATGTTAGTGGGTGTTCCGTCCCCGTGCCGACAAAATGAAAACAAACCAGCCAAATTCTTTGTCTCTCCCTCCACCTATTCACCCCGCCTATACTTTTCAGGACCAACCCCGAACACAGTAGTACGTTCCCTTTTGTATGCAACGCCCCGCCCCTGTAGTCAGTGGAACACCAATCCCCAACTGACAAGTGTCCTTATAACTCACTTGACTCCAGTGGCTGGAATTTACATACTCGTACTTCCGCCCCTCACCAAGGTGCCGCCCCTCATAAAGATGACTTTCGTCATGGTCACGAGACCTTGGTAAGGGAAGTCCCGAGTTGGTTTGGTGCCTTCTACTGTCGGGAGGCTGAATTATGGACCGAAACCCCTTTGACTCATCACATGCCTATTCTCAAAATCATGCTGCTTTGGTCTGGTCTGTCCTATTCATTAAAAAAAGTAAAAATGTTTCTAACCAAACTAACTCTAAAACAGCTATCCAGGATGAGAATCCTGATGTATTAAATTAATCAAACACGTCTGAACTGATTAACTCAATTCAGGAATTCTGGAAAACAAAGATAACCGTGCAACAGCTTCATTGATCATCTGTACCACGTGCTATAGCTCCAGAGTGTTGTCTGTGTGTTAATTTCTTGTACAGTGCAGAATTACGTTAAATTTGGTGCACTTTTTTTTTTTTTAAACATAGTATAACATTAGATCAGTATACATTAAACCAGACAACAAACACTAAACAACTTTTCTACCGCATTTATGTTTTAAGCTTACGTAAATAAAAATCTATTGACTGACCCACCAAATAAGTAATTTCTTATTGACTGGTAAGAAATAATAAAAAAAGACCAAGAACGATTTCAGTTATTTTAGACACAGTTTATTGTAGTTTGTCATTTCTCAGTGCTGGCAGGATGCAGACTGCTTATTTTGCTCCCTGTCTACTCCATAGTTCTTGTGAACTCGACGAGCGCAGGCACTCTAGATTCACCTTCCATGCTGCTGACACTCTTCTCTCTGTCTCTGTGTTGTCACGTGTTCCTCTCACTCATAAAGAGGCAGGGCTTCTATGCCTCAGAAGAAGGGCTGCGGTTATTGAAAACAAAATTGATCATGCAATTTATTTTATCATAAAAACTATGACTCAAGTCAAGTGGAGACTTTTGGGCAGGGACTCGAGTTGAGTCAAGTCTTTTCTTGCAGGGACTCGAGTCGAGTCATTTGATGACGAGTCACCGAAAATTGCGACTTGAGTCATTACAACTCTGACTTCTTTAGCAGGTGCCAGGCAGTCTTTGATATCAAGATAATATTAACCATTGTGAATTTCTGTGTCCCTGAAGAACTTACTTCAACAAGGTCCTCTCTTTGACCTAACCCCAGCAGTGAATCCCTGTCCTCTCACCAGCTGTCAGCCCCACCATAATGAGGGCCAAAGCCCATTGGAGAAGCTGTTAAAATGTGATCAATAAACTGCAGACAGTTTGAAGAGCACTGATTGGAGAGGATTTAATTGGGAACCAGAACTGAATGCTTTGTCAAATAGGACTTTTAGCCATTAAATCCTATTATTACTATTATAAATGGCAATTAATGGCATCTAAATTGCTTTATGTCATTTTTGTACATCTATCTATATCACTCCTTTGTTTTAACACTGTAGTTGAGGGAATTGAGAGTTTTCTATAAATTGGATGTCTATTGTATGCTCCTTTATAATACCTTAAGACAGAAATATTAGCAACCCATTTTTTCGCTCACATTTTAAGTTGTTATAACAAATATTTTCTTACATCACATTACCTTAGCAACTGTTGTGCAAATCTGTTATAATGCTTCTGTAGTTTGATTCATTTTAGTAAAGATCTGGAGTTGATCTGCAGATATTACCATCCCTGCTAGTACTCAACTTAACACAGAACTAAGTTCATTGCGAGTGACCAAATAAGATTAGAGAAGTTGTTTAGGGTTTAGGAAAACATTACTTGAATAGACAAGATGCAAGAGTTTCATATGGCTCAGTTTTTGGTTCAGAAGGTTAAGCTTAAAGCAATCAGCTATCCGATAAATATATGTTTCTATGCTCTGAAAAGGGCTTCGTTATTATTATTATTATTATTATTATTATTATTATTATTATTATTATTATTATTATTATTGTTATAGTTTGGTCAAAAAAGCTTGCCATGGCTACTTTCAGCAAATCTCGGTTGTTAAAAAAGAATTGCTTGGTATAGCCTTTAGTTATACTGTAGTTGAAAGTTGTGCAAGGTTACGTCACAAACAGGATTTTCGTGAACATATGGCGTGGCTTTCGAACTTGTTGCTATGCAAAAAAAAAAAGTAGTTTTTAGTCAAGTTGCGCAACTTTTCAGAATGAGAAGGTGATTTACCCACGCTTTTTTGGCCACACACTTTCTATAGTGTGAGGAATGTGCATGATATGTGTGTGCTTCATGATATTCACATGACAATGGAGAGAGGATTTGGAGTTTCTGAACTGCATGCAAACCAAGCCATGGTTCTGTGTAATGTTGTTGTGCAGTACTATGCAAATAGATTGCATTTCTGTCAGTGGTGTATCAGCCAGTTGCAGGAAATGGCAAATGAGGCCTTATTGACCATATAAAAAATGAAAATGCAATAACATCAGGGAAGTGAATTGATCTTCTTTTAGCAATGTCCTTGAAACACCAGTACAGAAATACTCACCTAAAATGCTGTTAAACGACATAAATTCCCAGCAGACCGAAGGTTACACTTATAATGTGTTTGTTTCAGTTGATCAAGTTTTTACTAGCTACATCAGCCACAGCTCTTTTCTCATTTTAAGCTGATATCACTTTACAGCCTCCTCTCACCTTCATCTCAGGTGACTCAATTTTCTTTGAAAGGTAAAGTGTTTCATCCATTCTATTTTAAAATATTAAATATGAACATAAACTGAAACAAATATAATCTATGCCAGACTACTTTATAAGACACCTGAAAATGACCCTTTTTACATTTTGATTAATTATATAAAGGTTAGTATTTCTAAGGATGATTTTGAATATAATCTTACATTTTAAAACACTCTCTGTAAAATGTTTAACGAACACTTTAAATAAAACGCTAACTGTTAACAGCTCATACTCCATCTGCTGAAGCAAAGCACTGACCTCCCTCGACCATATGTGCCAAGCATTTTGCTCTTGTTGAGACCAAGTTGATATATTATTGAGGGGCAGGAAATTTGAAATGTTATAATTTAGATGATGCCAGCAGATGAATGCAGAGAACATACATGTATGACTACGCAACAGGTGAAACGTACCCTTGTCAAATCCTTCCCTACATGTTTAGTTTTGATTCTTTGGGTTATGTCTCTAGGGTTGTACTGTACAGAAGCGGTGAGTGATTGGCCATGCAGGGCAGGTGTAGGACAGGTAGTGGAAGAGACAGGGCGTTGAAAATGGATGAATGTGTGTGGCTGTGGCTAAATTACTCTGCATCACAGCCACAGGGGAAAAGACAAAGCCTTAAGAGCTAATCTACCTCACTGTTGTAATTATGGAACATCTAATAAACTTCCATGCTGCTCCTGGGGTGGACTTGCATGACCTCCAGTGATTTATTGCCAATTGTTAGAAATCCTTGACACATGAAATTTCAGTTCTAAGCCTTTAATTTTAGCCACTTACAGTACTTGGCTTTTATAACTCTTGCTTGCAATACTGTAATGATGTCATTTTATTTCCTACTGTAAAGTTGTGTGACCCAGTCATTTGTATAATACCAGGATGCTTTCAGGAGTCCAGAATTAAGTCAAAACAGTGCAGCTTTATTTTAACGGCCGTCATACACAATACAGATCATATGCCAACACTCAGGATACCCTGCTATCCTTGTGGTATTCTGGACATTCACTTTTGGGGGACACTGCTGTCTGCATGCCCTCTCCTCTAACTCTCAGAAGACAAGTCCTATATATACGCCTAGTCTTCATCTAGCCCCACCTTAGGACTAAACTAATAGAGCTAGTGGGAAAATATATATATGGCCATTGCAAAATATCACATCACAGATTTGTCTCAGTTGAACAAGAATTTCCATCAGCTTGTGAAAAATCTAATACTTGAACAGAGTTTTTTTTTTAAGCTACATACAGTACAGCTAAACAATTTAAGGTGGTCTATTCAATTGATCTTAACAGAAGCGGATCTACATGATATACTGCTGTTCATTAATAAACGTCCCTTTGTGTAAATCAACATCTCTAACAGTGCCTGTCTTGAGTGTATTTCAATTCTCTTTTGTTTTGAAATGTTAGTAAAATATCAGGGTTGGGCCACGTTTAAACAGATTCATTTCATTAAACCCAAAGGTACTTGAGCAATATCAAGTTATCAGTTTTGTAACATAGACATTAACTGGGACTGGTGTACATACTTTGAAAATATGCCCTTAAGTCAAGTAGACACAGAGATCCAGAGATAAGTACCTGTCAACTGGTTTTGGTTGGTGCAAAAGATAAAGCCAGAGGAAGAATCTGAAGTGAGAACTAGAGACACCACACGCCAGTTCCTAAAAGAGACAAACCATTGAGTCTCACTGTATAACACTTCTTGTGTTCTATGAAATGCACTAATGTTCTCCACTAAACTCACAGTGCCTGTACTTACTTAAATCATGTTTGTTTCACACTTTTGTAGCCTAATCCAAAACGTGAATGCAACATAAGTAAGGTAACCAATATCAACAAAAAGAAAGGTTCCTGTAAAGATGGGAAGTATATTCGTAGCCAGTAAAGGGTGAACTCATCCATTTCAGAAGCTCTTATTTGTATCCCTTGAAATAAAGGCTCAGGAGGATCTCTTTTTAATTAGATCACATTTACTGTATGTTATGCAATAACATATTAAGCATATTTAGCAAAATACCTTACTTAAAGGTATTGGTTATTTGGTGGACTATTTACACAGCACTTAAATAATTAGATACACATTTCCCAGGGTCAACATGTTTCCTGATATAGAATGTCTATACGGACACATTTGAATCTCAGCACTTGCAGGAAAACTGTGGAGTAATGTTTAATACAGGTTTCTTAATCTATTAACATATGGTCAGTAAATCATAAGCGTTCATAATGTGAATGCAAGATGGGGATTTGCCTCGCTTCTTTCAGGGAAACATACAATATAATGAGCAAAATGTCAGAATAATGAAAATAAATTGAGGTTTAACAAGCAGAAGAAAATCTACTCCTCAGCAGATGGAAATCTACTTAGGTTATAGAGAATAACCGCCATATATCATGGGTATGCATAAGAGACAATACAGATCTGTCTTCCACTATTTTCAGAAAATGAAAACAAATTATGTCATAGTCCCCGAACAAAAATCCACTTCTGTTTTGTAGGGATCAGAATTCAGATGTTCACTGCTTTATATTTGACATTGGCAATGCCCTGGGGCTATGCAGTTTAAAAAAGCCAAAAATACTGTCAAGCTTAAGATATATAAGTTAAACAAATACAGTATTGTCAAAATCGAGATGTTACTTGACTAAAAAACTACAAAAGTTGTACCTATCAGGCCAATCATAATAAACCTTGTTTTATATCATTTTCCCCACATGTACGTCATTTAATTACTAGTACAGCATTTTTTCTCATGCTTTTAAAACTACTATAAGCTGATTTCTTCCTAACACGTCTCTTTGTGGAAATAAAATCCAGTTAAATTAATTATGGAGATATCCTGTAATTGCAATAAAGGTTTGTAATACAACTTGAACATGCAGACCATTGATACAATAGAGTAGTGGTGGATGGGCCCCACACATCTGCAAGAGAAGATTAAACATTAAAGAATAGGTACACATGGCACGTGCATCATGTGACTTTAGGGAGCTCTGACAAAAGAACATACTGACGTAGCGAAGCAAGAGGTCTAGAGATTACCAACATCCAGGAGAGCATTTGAGTTTCTCAAGGCCCTTCATTGATCATGACTAAGGATACGATTTTGTCATGGAGGCCACGGAGGTCACGGAAATCGTGAAAATCGTGAATTTGAACAAAAGTCAGCGAAATCTTGGAAATGGATGTAAAAACACATTTGATTAGGCATTTCCTTTAAAAATGCAGTATGTCATGCAGTGAAAATACAAATATGCAAGTATCTGTAAATTGTTTGGTTGTGTATGCATGCTGCATTTACATGTAGCTATGTAGGTCAGCGAATGAGATTTGTATTTTGTAGCTGAGCGAGCATGTAAATGAACACAGATTGTATGTTACTCTAAACTCTTGGTTGTGAACTTCACATACATACATCACTTGCATCTTCAAAAAATATTAAAACTTACATGTTATTTTTTGAAACTTTTTTTCATACAATGTAGTGTACCCAACTAGTCTGTTGAAAATAAATTTTTACTTTCTCTAAAACTAAACATTGCTAAACATTGCTAAAAGTACTTCAGACTGCCGTTCAACATCTTTTTTTTTTTATTTCCTGCACATAGATAAAACAATTATCTGTTTTGTAGTCTTTTTTTCTGTGTGATTTGACTTTTCCACTCTGTTTTGTTTGTTTGTTTTTATTTTTAAAGGGGCAGTGTTCTGTAGGCTACTCAGAAACAAACAATTTAAATGTCTCATTCTTATTATTGAAGAATATATATACCGTTTCATTTTGAACACGGTAATAAAAACAATTATTTGACATGCTGATTTTGTATATATATATGTACATTTACGCCGGACGCACACAGAGAAATAGGAACACCATTCATTTCAGTTACCGTCTGTTTTGCTATGCGGCTAGCGTGAAAGCCTGCATCGTACAGTATTAAAACAAAAACAAAAATATTTTGTTGGTTTGAAAGAGCCTTTAACTAAGTTTTGTAACATTTCAACTTGCCAGCAGTCAAAAGAAATAGTCTTTATGTTATTGGTTTTGGTGTATTATTTTAAAGCTCTTGTGTATGTTGATGTAGCTAAAACAACATTATTTGGTGGCCTTTCCGTGATCTTGTTGAGAATTCTTGTTTTTTTTCCTCAACTCACCTGTGAAATGTACTGAAAATCACTGTGCCAAAATCATAACATTACAACCATGAGCATTACAAAGAGGTTAGTGTATTGTTATAAAATTATTCATTGTAACATTCAGGTGGGCCAGCATCAGAATGATAGAGAGAAATGCATCAAAGTGCTTCAAAGGTCATATGCACGCTGCAAAATAGGAGAGTGACACAGAAAAGAGAAATACAAGATGATAACATTTATAAAATATGAAACGTTTGGAAAACGAGTAGTAATCGCTCAAAAATCATGCATTAAGCCTGAGAAATAGCCAATTTGACATGGTCTTAGATTTCAGTTAATTTAACCTGTTAAAAGAATTAAAAGCATTATTTTGTGGTTCCCAGGTAGGCACCCCTTGATGTTGTTAAAACTACAGTTAAAAAGTAATTACACCTATTACAAGTCAATGCACTTTCACAGCATGCTGCTTTTTATATAGCAAAACACAAATTATTATTATTATTATTATTATTATTATTATTATTATTATTATTATTATTATTAACTAAGACATTTTAGATGATCAGCTGATTGATTTGTACAAAGTTTCATTACCTGCTAAACATGTATGACCTGTAAAATATATGAAATATAAACGGTAGAGATATATTTTGTGTCAAGATATCCAACCCTTTTGAGCAGTATGCATTATATATTATAGAGGTTTTAATTTTGACATTTTCTATTGATCGATTAATCATCCGATCTATTAATCACACCCGTTTGCTAGTGATACGGAATTGAATTGAAAGACAATCACAAGCAATACAAAGTATTAACATAATGCTATTGCAGCCGACCAATCGGTGAAAGAAAAGCACTTCCAGACATATGTTTGTGAAACTAATCCAGGTAACGTTTTTTCTTGTGTATCCTGGATATACAGTTACTTGATTATGCCTTTTCTGATTATACAAACAGGAATATGAACTGATATTCTTGCAAGTTTGAAGCTGCCAAAGTAATTACATGCCTATACTACAACCATATATTCTCCACTGTCAATGCCAGTTTAATATACATATATATGTTTAATAAATTACATTTATTTGCTTACATGTAATTTGACAGTTTGAAAACATTTGCCGAAGTGAGCCATTTAAAATATTAATTTAGTTTTTAATTGCTGTTTGTGGTGTTTTATGGGTTGGGAAAGCTCGCATCTGGCTTTTTTTTTTTAGATTTTAATATTTCATTAGAAAGGGAAAGGTGGGATGACTAAAAATGAAGGGTTTTGTTTGTCTTTTTAATCAATGAATGGTACTGAGGATGGGTTCGAAAGTGTACAGTGCTTTTAAAAGGAAAGAAAATGGGGAAGATGCTTATCTGATTGTTCGGATTGTCAAGAAGTATTTGTATATTTGATTCTGCTGTCTAGGTTAATGAATTCTGTGAAAGTACAAACTAATGAATACAATAAGATTCAAATACTACAAAACAATCTCAAATATTTGTGTCCATTGGTTTAAATTTCCAAAAAAAAAGGATAACATACAATGTTAAATTAGTTTAAAATACAGGACAGTAAATTACAATACAATTATTTTTCGTCAAGATAAATTCAGTTACTGATGAGGCACAAATGCATCTGATGGCAAATACTGTTCTGGAGTAATTTATTTTAATTGTCACACTGAGTCCCACTATTACACTGAGGTGGAATGGGTCACTGCATTAGAAAATTAAAGCTGATGTCAGGCATTCTTTTTTACTCTATTTGTAAATGCAGGCCTCTGGGACAGAGATTTGCTGACTGTATATAAACATGACAACACCCTCATAGCTGTGAAACTTGTTCCTAACTGTAAACAGCTGCATGCGGTTGTATGGTCCAAACTGATGTAGAGAAAGGGTGCATGTGTTAGTAAGTCTGTGCGGTTGACTGATGTGTGCATGTTTAGGAGAGGGGTGTCTTTACAAGGATATACACATACTCAGAGATTCAAACATACATCAAGCCTTGTGTTGAGCTACTCTCTGATTCTTGCTGGACTGTAGAGGTATGATACTAGAGGAAGAGACACTTTTTTAAAATATATTAACTCCCTAAGGAAGATTAGTACGCTGAAGAGAGAAGCTGGTACAATATTACATGTTGTGACAGGGTGGGGAGCCCTGCATATCAAACAGTGGCAGGGCAAGGCCCTGCCATAAAATGTATTGTTTTATTAGTTATTTTGTGTGTGTTTATTTAATGACAGCGAAACGCTGTGTGTTTGTTTTGATTTTTAAAAATGCAATGTTTTGTAGTATAATTTAGTATGTGTATATATGACGGCAAAGCCGTACATTTGTTGTTTTTATTTGAATGTGTTCTGGCAGAGGCGAGGTTGGCAGCTCGTCCTCTGCCAGTATGTAATTAGGAAACTCGTGCAGATTGTGGCCGAGGGGTAATGAGATCATTGATAGTTAACCCAATTATTACCTGCAGATCTCCTAGTAAGTGAATCTAGTTGCTATTAAACCTGTACCAAGTTTCCCATCCAGTATAACTAGGTAGCAACTTAGCAGCTGCTAGAAATGTGTTCTACTTGCATGGCTAGAGAGCATACATTGTGG
The DNA here is from genome assembly GCF_902713425.1 of Acipenser ruthenus. Taxonomy (NCBI): domain Eukaryota; kingdom Metazoa; phylum Chordata; class Actinopteri; order Acipenseriformes; family Acipenseridae; genus Acipenser; species Acipenser ruthenus. Next base: position 75,473,497 of record NC_081194.1, read on the forward strand.
CACTAGAGAGCAATTCTGTCTTCATGAATTCACTCCTTTGCCTCTTCTTGAGAGTAAAACTTATTTCTACATGTCGTTCAGTTAATTAGTGCCTTAAATTTTAAATTAAGGGGCAGCGGTGACATGTTGTATAGTTATGTATGTAGCATACATTATTGAGAGTTCTAGATTCTGGGGATATTTGGTTGTGTTCTGTAAGTACGTCACACTTACATTTTTGCATATACATGGAAAACAGCTCCATAAATTATGATAAAACCTTCTATTAACATTAGCATGTTATTGGGAGTATCAGAATGTGATGGTATAGTGTCTCTCTATTTATACATCCGTCATACTAATAACTCTAATTTAGAATTTACTGCCATGGCGGAGGGTGTATATTACTGACATACGTGTTATTATTATGTAGACTATTGTCTACCGAGGTCAAATTCATCAATAGCAAACTAATTTTACTTGTGACCAAAGCATGTCAGCTAGCCACCACCCTACTGTACTTCCCTTGTCCTTTATGAAAATGATAATGAATACAGGTATAACTTTTAAATAGACATATACATGTTGATGTCCTTGTAAAGAATGGTCCAATGATGACCAGCTTTGCATCAACAGCCCAAGGTGCCTTCAAATATGGTTACCCTTCCATGTTATTTTTGGGGTCAGTTTGCTTGTTTAGCTACCTCAGCAGTCACTGTGTGAATAATGCACATGGCTGATAGTGCTATTTTAGCAATCTTTCGTTACCAGAAGGCAGTAAAGGACAACATACTGTGACAAGGCTGGCTGAGTGATGACGTCAGACCCAGGAAAGGAAACACACACAGGACGGTGAAGTGATGAAGGCGCTTGCTTGTGCCGGTTTTTTGCAAATAAAAAGGTTGTACAAAACAGAAAACACAGACTAAACAAACAAAATGGCGCATTGGCCAAAGTAAATAGACAGACAAACAAAGTGGACAAACAGACAAACAAGTAACATGCTGGTGCTTCCAGCACGCAATAGCAATTGTTATTTCTTTTTAGTTTTTACCTCCTCTCCACACCTGTTCTCCACTCATGAACACACAACCCCGAGTGAGTAAAACGTGCATCTATATATATACTGTTATGCCGGGATTCAATTACTAATTAATTATTCACTTGAATCCCAGCACGTGAATTAATTATGTGCAACCCCGTACTCATATATTAGATACCTTAAATGCACGTGAAGTGCAATCCTGGTGCCTAAATACAATTCTACATTTTAAATCACTCGTGCTGCACACACCCATTTATATCCCGTGCAGCCATATCTATACACCTACATTAACACACCACACGCAACATACAGCACAGAAATGTACACAGGGGCGGGGCACATTGCCACACATACACATTAGTTTCATTATTTAATTTTAAGTGAAGTGTTCAGTTCAAAAACACACTTTAGCAAAGGGAGATTTATCCTCCACCTATGCTGTACATGTGACACAAGTGTGGTAAACAAGAAACAGATTTGTTCTGCTTGAAGGGTATTTCATTTGCTGGAAAAAGTTACATTTAATCAAAAACTCAACCATTTATATTTTAGCATATGATGCAAAGTGTACATATCTATTAATTTTTTGAGGGAGTTGGTCCTGAGTAGTTAAAAGGATACAGGAGAGGTTGCCTCATACTTCAATGACTGCTGAAAATGTAATTTATCCACAAGGTGGGTCTGTTGATTTACCAGGACTGGGACTTCAATACAAAATAATAATCCACATTCTAATTTTGACTAAACAGCGTGTACATACACAAAGGTTTTAGTGCATCTGTTTAACAGCATCAGTACATAACCATGACCAGAGCAGCTCGGGAGCCCCAGCGGAGGGCTGTGGCCATGGTGTGTCATGTCATGTGGCTGCCTGACTCCAGAAACAGGAATTCATCATACTATTGATCTGCAATCACTCTCACTCACTTTTTTGCCAGCGTTTACTGTGAGCAATAAGAGAGTGGATTCACAAAGCTAAAAATCAAAGATTTTCTGGATGTTAACGATGTTAGTATGTTATAACCTTATCAGCTCATACTTTTTGTTTCTCTTTCGCTCTTTCTCCTTCATGTGATGCCCGTCTCCTTCAAGTAGCAGTAAATGTACTGTGCTTAAAAATTAAGAGCATTATTAATCAGATTTAGCATGGGAGAGGGACTGCATGGCATTAAAATACATAACTTTAAGATATACTAACATTCTTATCCATCACAGATCACAAATTATATGATTTACTTTCACCTGCTAAATAAAATAAATGGTGTGATCATACTGTTCCTTTCTTTAGGTGTATTAATAACTGTTAACTGTATTTGATACAACAAATTCAAATTTTACTGGTAAGAATATGTTTTTAATACCAATAATTATATTTAGCAATCATTTCTTTTTTGCTTTTGGTTTTTCTAAACCTTTTTAAACAAAAAAGGAAACAAAATATAAAAAACTGTAGCATTGTTGGATATTAATGGAAAGGTGTGATAGCACAGACATCATTGAGTGTGTGGCGGGTCACCACTATGTTTGTTTATTTCTTTGTAATTGATGTTTTAGTTTTAGGACGGACCTCCCTGGTTGTCCTTTCTATCCCACCCTAGTTGCCAATGTGTGGAACCATTTCAATTAGCTGGGGGTGGATGTAGATGCCTGCTATGGTAAGCACCATTTTACACAGTTGCGGAATGTAAAGAGAGGGGTCGTGTGCGGTAATTAATTGGGTTTTAAAATCAGAACTGAGATAAAGAGAAGTGAGGCAGTGCAGGACTGAGATAGACAGATGTGCAAGACTGCGGGATTGTCGGCTCCACACATTTGTTTTGTGAGTATGCCCCGTTGACGGAGGTAGTATAATTGGTTTGAGCTTTCTTTTGGTCTAAACTGTTTCGTGCAGTTAAAGCATTGTAACCAGCCCATATTTGCTGTGTGAAAAGTTTGAGCTAATGTGGTATTTGACAGTCCCTATGGGAGTTAAACTTATAAACGTTCTATTCTGAGTTGTGTGTGTCTGTATTCCCGGAGCCTTGCACGTTGCCCTTTAGGAAGGAAAACGTGCATGTTTCTTTAGCTTAGATTACTAAAAGGGGATTGATTAGTGTAATTTTGGGTTAGAGTCAACTGGAGTAATTTAGTGCTTACTATATTAACCCATGTTAAGACGTATCCTCACTGAATGAGAGTAATACTGGTAAAAAGGTTATTGGAGAGTGATTTGCTATATTGTGTTTTTTCTTTTTGTTTGTTTTGGAGAAATGTTTTAATTTGTTTGGATTCTTTGTTTGGATTATTATCATTTTGTATGATATTCACTTTGTGTGTAGTGTACTAATTACTTTGTTGTCGTATAATATTTAATTGTTTGGAGTGTAGTAATTACTTGTTTTGCCACTATTGTCCTGATTCTATGAGCTGCCTGTTTTAATTGTACAATTACTTGTATAAAATCCAATTTTTAATTACTTCATTGATGCTAATTGTAACTTATTTGTATTGAAATTCAAGCATTAATTATTTCATAAACACTAATTGTAACTACTTGCACTGAATTCAATTTCTAATTATCTCATTGCTGTTAATTGTAGTTTACCTGTATTGAAATCTGACCTTTGATTATTTCATTGATGTTAATTGTAATCTACTCGTGTTACTCGTCTGCTATTGTAAGTTCTGTATTTTAGTCATGTAAATGTGATCTTTTAAAAGAAGCCGTGTTTTATTAATACACTGTTATACTTTTATCTTTTGGCTGTCGCTCCTTGTCTTTGCCCAGTATAATGTTTTAATTGCCCTATATAACGAACCTGTGTATCTTGAGTGATCTGTGGTGTAGTACTATCTCTTCTATCCAACTCGTTGTTACACCGAGTCCGGGGTGCTACAAGTGGAATACTTTTGTTTCAGCAACAAGATCACTGGTTAAGCTTAGTGCTTATTTTTGTCGCTGTTGTTGTTATATCTTAACACTAATATTGGTACATTTCCTTCAATCCTATTCAATGTCAGGTTAAAAGTACCTGCAATAGATGTTTTTACCCTGCCTCACTCCATCTACACCTCTAGCTGTTCCAGTGTTTTTAACTCTATAGGGTCCGCCCAATGGTTTTTAATTTAGTGGTCGCCAATTATTTTAATTGTTTTCTCCCCAATTTAGTAATGTCCAATTGTCACAAAGACGGCCAGAGTGGGTGGCGTCAGACCGGAAGCAGGAAGGAATACAGAGACAGTGGTTGTGATGAGCTGAGTGCAATGGCTGCACTCAGCGTTTATTAACAAATAAAAAGGTTTTAAACGGTACACAAAACAGGACACGGCACTACACGCCAAAATAAAAAGACAAACAAAACGGACAGACACTAACAAACAGGTACGAACAAACACGGTGAGTACAAACACTTCTAGATATTATTTTTACTACTTTTACGTTCTCCTTCTCTCTCACCCGTTCTCCACTCTCGAACACCCAACCCTGAGTGCAAGAAACGTGCATCTATATATACTGTTGTGCTGGGATTCAATTACTAATTAATTACTCACTTGAATCCCAGCACGTGAATTCATTACGTGAAACCCCGTGTTCACATATTATATTTTAAATGCACGTGCGTGATGTGCAATCCCGTGCCTAAATACAAATATACACTTTTTAAATACACGTGAAACACAGACCCGTTTATATCCCGTGTACCAATGACTATACACCAACATTAACACACGCAACATACAACACAGAACACACAAATGCACACAGGGGCGGGGCACTTTGCCACATATACCCCCCCTTGTGCGCAGCACACATGGCCTCAACGGCCACCTCCCCCCTTAAAAACCCAGCAGTCCAGGACAAAGTCTCGGGCTGGGAAGGGAGGCTTCAGTGGGCCCATGGCTGGCCATGCTGTCAGCACCCCTGCCGGTAGTGGCACGGCTGACAGCCTGTTGGTCCCGTCCTGCAGCGAAAAAGCTGCGGGGACAGGTGGTCCCCCGACCTCCCCCTTCTTCGTAGCCGGCAGCTCCCTCCTGTGGGGCTCCGGCCACAAGAACTCCTGCAGCGAAACTGCTGCTGGGGAAAGTGGTCTCCAGACCTCCTCCCCCTTCTTCGTGGCCGGCAGCTCCCCTTTCTGGGGCTCCGGCCACCGTACTCCCTGCGGAGGTACGGGCAGCAGAGGCAGCTCCTGCTCCTCTGCTCCGGGCGGTGGCGGAGGCAGAGGCAGCTCCAGCTCCTCTGCTCCTGGCGGTGGTGGAACCAGCAGGCATTCACCCTCTGCTGGTGGAGGTGGGACCAGCAGGTATTCACCCTCTGCTGGTGGAGGTGGGAGGGGCAAGCAGTCCTCCCACTGCGGTGGAGGTGGCGGAGGTAGAGGCGATGGGGCTGATGCTGGCCACTCAGAGGGAGGCTGTGGCGGTGCTGGCTCCCTCTGCTGTGGCGGCTGGGCATGTGCGCGCCGTGCTGCCTTCAGCAGCATAGCTAGAGGCTGCTGGGGGACACCAGCATCCTGCCCTTCTCCCCCCAAAAAATTTTCAGGGGGTTGAGCCTGTAACTCCTCCCCTTCTGGCTCTTGGGACGGCACCAGCAGGTATTCACCCTCTGCTGGTGGAGGTGGGACCAGCAGGCATTCTCCCTCTGCTGGCAGCTTGGGTCCTACGGCTGTGGAAGCCCCGACTTCCCTCTTTTTGGGCTGTGGATGCACCGACTCCTCCCTTTTGGGCTGTGGACGCACCGACTCCTCCCTTTTGGGCTGTGGACGTACCGACTCCTCCCTTTTGGGCTGTGGACGCACCGACTCCTCCCTTTTGGGCTGTGGACGTTCGGGCTCCCCCCACTCAGGCGTAGGACGTTCGGGCTCCTCCCACTCAGGCGTAGGACGTTCGGGCTCCTCCCACTCAGGCGTAGGACGTTCGGGCTCCTCCCGCTTCGGCTGTGGACGCTCAGGCTCCTCCCATTTGGGCTGTGGACGCTCAGGCTCCTCCCGCTCGGGCTGTGGACGCTCAGGCTCCTCCCATTTGGGCTGTGGACGCTCAGGCTCCTCCCATTTGGGCTGTGGACACTCAGGCTCCTCCCGCTTGGGCTGTGGACGCTCAGGCTCCTCCCGCTTGGGCTGTGGACGCTCAGGCTCCTCCCGCTTGGGCTGTGGACGCTCAGGCTCCTCCCGCTTGGGCTGTGGACGCTCAGGCTCCTCCCGCTTGGGCTGTGGACGCTCAGGCTCCTCCCCATAACTGCGGAAGGGACAGTGGGCGAACAGGTGATCCTGGTCGCAGAGGAGGCACCCCGACGATGGCTTGTTACATCGCCGTGGATGCCTGGCCCTTAGGCGGCACTCCTCCTCCCTGTCCTTCACCTCTTTATCTGTCTCCCGCTTGGGCTGTGGAGGCAAAACCAGCAGGCATTCACCCTCTGCTGGTGGAGATGGGGCCAGCAGGTACTCCTCTGCTGGTGGTCCTGCTACCTGGGCTGCTGTTCCGTTTATCGTTGCCTCCAGGTAGCTGAGGAGAAACTCCACACCTTCCTCCAAGGTGTTTGGGGTGTGTTCCTGCTGATAGGCCTCCCATCTCTCACTGTCCATCATCCACAGGGCCCGAACGACTATGGGCAGAGCCTGGGCCTCCAGCCCAGCATTCTCCAGGAACCAGTCCCGCCATTTTGTGGCGTCTTCTGCCATTATATATATATAATTTTTTTTTTTTTTTTTTTTTTTTTTTTTTTTTTACAAAACCCCTCCTGGTCTGACGCTTGGAGGCGCGGCTATCCCACGATGACACCACGTGTCACAAAGACGGCCAGAGTGGGTGGCGTCAGACCAGAAGCAGGAAGGAATACAGAGACAGTGGTTGTGATGAGCTGAGTGCAATGGCTGCACTCAGCGTTTATTTAACAAATAAAAGGGTTGTAAACAGCACAAAACAGGACACGGCACTACACGCCAAAATAAAAAGACAAACAAAACGGACAGACACTAACAAACAGGTACGAACAAACACGGTGAGTACAAACACTTCTAGATATTATTTTTACTACTTTTACGTTCTCCTTCTCTCTCACCCGTTCTCCACTCTCGAACACCCAACCCTGAGTGCAAGAAACGTGCATCTATATATACTGTTGTGCTGGGATTCAATTACTAATTAATTACTCACTTGAATCCCAGCACGTGAATTCATTACGTGAAACCCCGTGTTCACATATTATATTTTAAATGCACGTGCGTGATGTGCAATCCCGTGCCTAAATACAAATATACACTTTTTAAATACACGTGAAACACAGACCCGTTTATATCCCGTGTACCAATGACTATACACCAACATTAACACACGCAACATACAACACAGAACACACAAATGCACACAGGGGCGGGGCACTTTGCCACACCAATTATTTATTTTTTTAGGCTCAGCCCACCGCTACCACCCCTGACTGTCCTCCAAAGCTTGTGCCGTCAGCCAATCACTTTTTTACACACTGCAGACTCACCATGCAGCCACCCAGAGCTACAGTGCCGGAGGACAACGCAGCCCTGGGCAGCTTACAGGCAAGCCCGCAGGCGCCCGGCCAGACTACAGGGGTCGCTGGTGCACGGAGAGCCGAGGACACCCTGGCCAACCTCTCCCTCCCTCCCTCCCTCCCTCCCCTCGGGTGGCGCTCGGCCAATTGAGCGCCGCCCCCTGGAAGCTCCTGTCCTCGGTCGGCAAAGGAATAGCCTGGACTCGAACCGGCGACATCCAGATTATAGGGCGCATCTGCACTCCACGTGGAGCACCTTTACTGGATGCGCCACTAGGGAGCCCCAGGTATATTATCCTTTGTGTGCATTACCTTAATGTATTTACATCGCTGGGGTCAGTCTTCTTCCAGTTCTCAGAGCCTCATAACTTGTGCCAAGAAGCATAACCTATGGGCCTCATTCACTAAACGGCAGTAAATGACCAGAAGCCACACCGCAGGCAAAATGAACCAGCGATCGCTCCATTGAATAAGCTAATTATATGCAGAAATAAAGTGAGCTAAATGATTCATTTGCAAGTTGTCACAACACGCGGAATTCAGCACGCAGAATTATGCATGAGGCGAGAACATTAACTTCAATGGAACATTAGGGCTGGGGTCCCAAATCACAGCGTCCTGTGAAACAATCAAAGCAATTGTTAATGTAATATTTGTTTAACTCTGCAAATCAAATAAATATTTGGTTTGTTCAACTTGATCTCCCTCTGATTTATTTTGTAATATTAAATCAAAAGTCAGCAAAGCTCAGTCAATTAAAAGTTCACTATTTACATTTCAAAAGGTGTTTGGCGAAACGTCACTTTTTTAACATCAGATGCCATTCGATTGCTTGTATTTATGGCTGCATGTGGCAGGATGGCTTGCAGTGGTGAGGTGTGGTGACGTCACGGACCAGGAAGTAACAGAACCACAACAATGGATGGGCAGGTGAAACTGAATGCAACGGCGTTCAGCTGATTTTAATAATAAACAAAACAAAAAGATTTAAACAAAACAACAAAACAGAAACCAAAGGGCATGAGGGCCAAACGAATAAACAGACAAACAAGTAAGTAAGTGTCGTGCTGGCTAATCCAGCACGTTTTAGCAATTGTTATTGTCTGTCTCCTGTCTATCTCCCCATACCTCCTCTCTGTACACCCAACCCTGCAGCACGGACAGGTGCCGGTTCTTATACTCTGGCCGAGGGGTTAACTAGTTGTTAATTATCTTATTACCCCTCGGCCACAGTCTGCACGCGTTTGGTAAGGATGCATGACTGTCAGCTAGTTAAATAATCAGTAGCTGATCAGTCATGCATCCTCACGGGGTTTTTAAATTATAAATATAAAAAACAATAACAAAAGACGCAGCGCTTTTATAAGCGGCGCAAACAAAAATACAAATAATAATAAATAGGGGCGGGACACTCCACCACACTGCACCTCAACTCGCACTCTGTACATTCATTTATTGGACATGTACAGTTTCTTTTGTATATTTTAAAGCTATTTTAAAATATACAAAGCCTACTTAAATACCACAAGTGCATGGTGACTATAAATATATTAACATAGCCGAAGGTGTTGCGTATACACCTGCCTCGTAATCTTCATATATCCCGGACTGTCTGAGCATGTACAAGTACATTGTAACATTGGAACTCGAGTCGCTATTGAAAGAATCTTTTAAAAATAACTTTTGCTGGAAACAAGACTTGTTTAAAATGGTCTGTGTTGGCTGCAAAAAAAAAAGTAACAACCAGACAAAATAGATTTTTTTTAAAAAACAACCTTGAATGACATACGCAGTAACATTTTCGAGTTTTGTTAACCTTTAAAATATTGACACATTAATTACAATGACCGTGTAATTCCCATAGACTATTTTGCTGCCTTTAATCCCAGAATATTAAACACAGGAGAAACGTTAACTGCAAACCTTAAATGACAAAAACTAAGCTTTTGTGTTTTTCTTTATAAAAGACACTAGGGAGATACTCTCGTCACTGTTAGGCACGGCTCCACAATTCGCTGCACAAAGGCTTCCACGAATTCAAACATGTTGACATTACGTGTTTCTCCTCTTTCTGTGCTCTTTTTAAACAATCCTATCATTGTGACCTGGTTGTTCAGCAGTTGTTTAGCCTGAACTTCAAGTTTGATTATCTTGTTTTTGTGTACTGCTCTGTCAAGATGCTTGTCAATAGTACCTTTTCTTAAATGATTCAAAGACACATTACAAGTTGAGCAAAACAGAATCCCACCATCTGCATGCAACGTCCCCTTTTCTGAACGCGATCTTCTGTTGAAATTAATGTAGCTTTTTTGATTTGTCAGCTGTCTGCATTTTTAATGTTAATCATACATTGCAAACTAATAAATCAACACTATTTAAATAACCATATTAAACTTCCCTCCTCTGACTCACATGTTACGTCATTGTACAGTATGAGGAATTCACCAATCATGAAGCTGGTATTTGTTTGACCCCGTTGCTGTAGTAACCAAATGCACGACATTGACGCTGGACCGTGTACAGCTACTGTAGCGCTGCTTCTACGTGATAAAAGTATGAAATGAACAGGGAGGTGAACAGTAATGTGAAATACTAGAAGGAAAATAAAATGCATTTTTTTCATGGTAGGCAGTCAAATATGCGATTTCTGTGAAATTCGTGATATCGTGAATTTTCTGGGGCCCTACATATAAGGCTAGTATGTGCTCAATAAGGCTAGAATGTGATCAATCTGTATCTAGTTTTTACCTCTTCCTCACACAGCCCTAGTAACGTCTGCCTGGTCCGAAATACTCTCTCCCTAACTCTTCTTCTGGCTCTCTTGTGCAGCTTTTCTGCTGGTTCTGTGACACAGCCTGGTTTCGATAAGCGGTACTTTTAACACACGCTGAGGCACCTAGTAAAGTTAGCGCCCTTAAGTGAATATGGTTTGCATATCAAATACCTCCCTCACGGTATTTTGTGGTGTGATTTGCATACATTTCCAAACATTAACATTATTCGTTATATTTAAATGACTCGAACGCTTTACTTTTTCCGCACACTTTTTTCCACGTGCCAGGTTGCCTGCCGGTTAGTGAACACAGCAGGTGTACTAAGCATGCAGTAAAGAGGCTTACCACGTGCAAAACACGGTACCGCTGTTTAGTGAACGAGGCCCTATATGTGGCAATAAATCCTTATCGTTGCAGTACATTTTCCTCTTGTCTGCATAGGATGACATAAGGTCAAGTAGACCTCACTGAAATATGAGTAAAATTGTTCTGATTTATGAAGCATAGCAGTTATTAATTCAGGAATGCTAGCAAACTTTAGCCAGTTTGAAACTGACCAATCAGCAGGGAGAAGTATTTGCCCTCACTTTATATCAATGTGCAAGCAGCAGTGGACAATTATCCAGATCTCAAAAAACCCTATCTTTCCTCTATTCCTTTCAGAAGGGATACAAAGACCACTTGAAGAATGACAGAGTACATACAATTTCGTTGTATTTTATGAAAAGATTAAACGCCTGCATTATAATACCATAGGCGCTAACTATTCTGTGCACTGTGCAGAATGTTAAGTGTAGAGTATTATGTGTTATGATGACCTTGCCTAGTCTGGATATAGCTTAGCAAAACAGAAAAAAAAAACTGCTATTGAATCCAATATGGTTGCGTTGATGTTACTCACCATGTTGTGTGTTTACATTGATAAAACATATGGTCCCTATACCAGTAAAGGGTAAGCACCACTACCAGCCACTTTTACACATTTTAAATATATATTTTTCACTAAGTAGAAGACAGTTATTCAGTTGTTGGTTTTACAACTTTGAAACAAGAACAAGACCAAGACAAAGGCTTGTGCTTGGTGACTTAAATATGACCCAGCTCTGACCGACCCCTAGGTGGGGCAGTTGAAAAGAAGGGCCATTAAGAATGCTGAGAACCTTTTATACAGACAAATAATTTTGCTCATTAAGTTTGACTGAGAGCCATTGCCCTGGCCAAAAATCATCTATAGCTTTAATACAACCCTGCTCAATCACAAATGACACCAACTTTGTGTTTTGTTGGAGAGGAAACATCAAAAGGGTACTTCATAAATACACATAGAGTTGTACATCAAATACTACTGGAAGGTTAAAGTAAGAACATGAGAAACAACCATCTTGTGTATATTAGTACTGTGTATTTACACTGTGTAGGCCACAACATTGATGTCTGCCAGTGCCATGTATCAAGGGCCAATGATAGATACAAAATAAACTGCTTCAGAAACACAGTTTTATTGAAAGCAAGATACGATTACAGTCATTATTACATGGACAAATGTACAAAGCTCAAACATAGAAAGGAAAGGTTAAACACACCTGCCTCATTATCTGAAAATAAACAGTAATTTGTAAACCTTAGACTTGCCAGAGTTGCACACGGTTGCTCATACCATAGCCAATGATTTTATTTGCATTAGAGCCAATTTTCTTTCCAGCAGACAGATGATAAGACCTTCATGCCTGATGTGTGTCAACCAGGACAGGTCCTATCTTCTCATCCCAGTGATACTGTGAGCAAGCACCGTCACCTTTGGCAGTCATGCTTCAGGATGTGTTTGCATTCTGTTTCAAGGATACCAACACTCCACGTGCTGTATTCTTGTCTTTGGTTACTGCCAGGTTTCTACTATTTACAGTGTACCTGTTTTGGAAAAGTATATCTATATAGTATATGCTCTGTATTTTTATAGTGTAGTATACAAGAGGTGTGTGGTATACGAGAGGTGTAACTTAAGGCAACTGCATGTAATATTGAAAAGATTATGCTACACAGCTTTTAAAATTCACACTTGCGTCTACTCTTGATCAAACTTCAACTCAAAAACTTTAACAGTCATGTTAAGGATTGTGGAGACATTTTATAAATGTGTAATTGTTGTTGTTTTACATAACAATATCATATATCGGTTTCATGCATCCACAACTTTATTTAATACATCACAACAAATAAATATACTAGGGTTCCAAATGTTACAGATTTTTCAATTCAATAAAGACTTGTGATTCATAAAGGTATTACGTGCACAATATCAGTACCCACTCCTGTGCTGTTACTTTGACAAGGATCTGTTTCTTCTCAAAGTGCACCCAACTTGCGCTAATTGCTTCCCAAGTAAAGAGACTTATCATCTAAAGAGGGATCATTACTACTTTCAAAATAGCTAACCTGGCAGATCATGACATAGAATACAGTTAACAGGCGTTCTGTATGTATTATAGTAAGCTATCAAGTCTTTTCACAATGTTCATTGAAGAACCACTGAACTATAATGCATTTTCTCTGGAGTCACTTAAGTTTTAGTAATTAAGCAAAGGGTGTTTTTATTAGTTATCTTAGTGAATACAATGCTGGTAATGTTTCTGTGTTACAGTAACACTGGCCTGATTCACTGTGATGCATGTTAATAAAAAATAATGACAAAATATCAAATTTAGTAAAATAACAGTAAAAATATCTGGTTTTGTCCAATTTTGTTAAAATGAAAAAATCTAATCACATAGTTTTAAACATCGTTTTGGATAATGATTAATAAGAGAAAACAGAAGGATGTGGTTGAAATAACGAGGCTCTGCTTCCTTTAAAATGTTAAAACAATCAGTCAACAGCCAGGCTAGTTAAATGATAATAACGAATACAAAATGTAGAATTCAGCCAACACTGTGCTTGAGTGTGCCCACCCCTTGTACATATTAATTTATGTATGTATATTATTTGTATTGTATTATTAGTAGTAGTAGTCGTAGTCGTAGTAATCATAGTATTATTGTATGTATTTGTGTGTCGTTGTTTGAGACCAGCAGAAAGCAGGTCTTGTACAATGTGGTTGCAGGGATGGGGTTGAATCCCCATCCCGAGTAACTCGTGGGAATGTGGCTGGAGTCTTAATAAGGTAATTGTTTAATGGATAATTAAGGCTCCAGCCACAGTATAAAAGACCCACTCCTTGCTCAGAGCAGAGAGAGTTGAAGGACTGAGCAGATATTTATGTCTGCCTCTGATAAGCAGTATCGCTATATGCAGTACTTGATGTCAAATGAAAGGTGTAGTGCATATAACCCAGGCAATCAGGAATGATCCCAATGTTTTAAATAGTTTGTAACCCCCTCCACCCCCAATAAAAAATATCTTTTAAAAACAGTCCTGCTCAGAAGATATTGTTTATTTACATATGTGTTTGTTTGATTGTTTATTCAAATGTATACATTTTTTTTATTTTTAAGTCCTTGTGAATTTAGTACTAATAATGAGAAGTAAAGATCAATAGCACCTGCAAGACATACACTATACTGGCAGGTGCCCTGTGAGCTTCCCTTCACCTCTTTCAGTTTTCAGTTCTGAACTGAAGACCGCCTGTGGAGGACTACAGTTGCCAGTTGTCCCAGTTTTGAGTTTTGTATCCCTGGATTTCTTTATGCCTTCCATATTTAGTTTTTTCACTGCTTGAAGGCCATTCAAAAGCATCAGCAGTTTCACCCACATGCTGACAACAACAGCAATAAGAAATTGCCAGTAAGCTGACTATATTTTTTGCTACCCTATACACACACACACACATTATTTATATATATATATATATATATATATATATATATATATATATATATATATATATATATATATATATATATATATATATATATATATATATATTTTAGCTCAAAGAGCCAGCTGCCCAACGTTTCGATATGTTGTACATATCTTTCTCAAGGGAGCCTGTGTTTGAATCCAAACATTGGAGGTATTTATAGGTTTTTGATGGCATGACAACTACTTGTTATTGTTTACATTCAAATTCATGATTTATTCTTACATGATGTAATGGTGTTCTATATATTGTGACATCATTTTTACTTCTATCTTTGAATCTGTATTAATTCTAATTAACACTACTTTATATAAACCTATATTTTTATTATATCATGCAATGCTGGCTCTGAGGATCAGTCTAGATTTGGCCTCCCCAGCGCATCATCATGCACAACTTTTGAATGAATTTTGTTTATTTATTTAAATATTATATATTTATTGAAGTTAATTAGTTCATTCTTTTCTGTTGAGTCCCGCCGGCATAATCGTGTTCAGTCTATTTATCCATTTACTTTCTTTTATTCTTCTATATGTCGCATTGTCTAATTTGAGCTGTTCTAATACTACAAACTTTACGTCATTTATGTCATGTCCTTGACTGGTGAAGTGCTGTACTATTGGTTCACTCATTTTTTTATTTCTAATTAATGAAAGGTGGTTCTGAATTCTTTTATATAAAGTAGTTCCAGTCTCTCCAACATATTTGATTTCATCACATTTTTCACAGGCTATTCCATAAACGACATTGCTATTTTTACAGTAGGTATTAGTTTTTAGTGGATATGTGGTGTTCTTATGTTTAATTATATTTTTACTTTTGTCTATGTATTTACACACTTTACATTTACTGGTGCACATGTTCGTAGAACCTATTTTGTCAATTATTCTTTTATGTTTGCTGTGAACTAAAATATCACCTAAATTAGCTTCTCTTTTGAATGCTACAACTGGGGCCTTAAGAAATACTTTTTTTAATTTTTCTGAATTATGTAGAATCCGCAAGTGTTTCCAAACTATCTTAGAAATATTGGGCAAAAGTTTAGAGTAAGTCATTATTAATGGGACTCTTTTGACCTTTTTATCTCTATTTTTATAATCTAGTAGATCATCTCTTTTTAGTTTATCCACTTTTCTTAACTCCATCTCTATAATTCTTTCTTTGTATCCTCTTTTTTTAAGATTTGTTTTTAATACATTTCTTTGTTTTACATAGTCACTTTCTTTAGAGCATATTCTTCGTATTCTTATTCCTAGACTCTTTGGGATTGCCCTTTTAGTGTGTATCGGATGTGCAGAGGACATGTGTAAATACTGGTGCATGTCAGTAAGTTTACAGAAGAGGTCAGTCTCAATTGAACCTTCTTCAAGTTTTACTATGGTATCTAAAAATTATATTTCTTTCCTTGTCCATCGAAGGTCCACCTTAATATTACTGTGTATTTCATTTGCCATTTTATGAAACTGGAAAAGCGACTCTTCTCCATGTGTCCAAACCCCAAAAATATCATCTACAAACCGAATGTATTCTAAAGGTTCTCTTTCCGATTTTCTAAATAATTGTTCTTCCCATTTCCCCTTGTATGTACTGGCAAAATGCATTCCTAATTTAGATCCTATTGCGGTACCATCGTTTTGTTTGTAATTCTTATCAACAAATGTAAAATAACTGTTTTCTAAAACTATGTTGATCATGTTCAGTACCTCTGCTGTAGGTATTGATTTATCTAGTCTATTATCTAGTGCTTTTTGACAAGCTTCTAAAGTTTCTTTACGAGGGACACTTGGGTACAAGGATTTTACATCCATGCAAAATAAAATGGTATTCTCTGGAAGGTTGTGTTTTATTGATTCAAGTCTTTTTAAAAATTGTGTTGTATCCTTAACATAGCTTGGTAATTTCTCAACGTGCGACCTAAGTTGTTTTTCTGCTATTTCAGCTATTATGTGTGTTGGATTATCAATTGTACTGACTATCATTCGCATAGGGTGATTTTCTTTGTGCATTTTAGGATTTCCTCTTGCTAGGCCTGTTCTTGCATTATGTGGCTGCATGTATTTTTTTAATTCTTTTGATATAATGCCTTTATTGTATAGTCTCTCCGCAATTTCCTTAACCTCTTTTATCGATTTATTGATATTATTGCTTTTAACTTCTTCATATGTATATGTATTATTTAATTCACATTCTACAGATTTCATATAGTCATCTGTGTTCATTATCACTATTCCTGAGCCTTTATCTGCTGGTCTTATCAGTATATCATCATCATTTAACAACTCAGTCATAGCTTGTTCTTCAATATTGGTTAAATTAAGTTTAGATCTTTTCTTTAGTCCTACTATTATTTCTTGTTTAACTACTTCAATATACATATCTAACCATTTATCTCTTCCATCCGGAGGAGTCCATGTGCTTGTACTATTAACCTTAATCCCATGTTCATAATTACCCTCTGAATCCGAGATATTTTCATTTATATATATAATGCTAGCTGAAGTACCCGGTGTTGCCTGGGGAAATTCAGTATTTTAATATTTCATGCATGACAAACTGGGGAACGGTAGCCTTACGTTTTCCTATACGTTACCGATCTTGTCGCACAATGCGCTCATACCCCTTTTATTTTTTGGGGGGTTTTTGACATTTTTAAAAAAAATTTTTTACATTTTTATTCTTTTTATTTTTATTTATTTTTTGGTTTTGTGGGTTTCTTTAATTTGAGATACATGGCTACTGTAGTGGTCCAGCAATGGGGTTACTAAATAGAGTACCCTGGGGGTCAAATGCCAAGGAGGAGGCCATGCAAAGTTTGGTTGCACTGGCTCCTGCGGGGTCTGAATGCATAAAGGAAGACAGACAGACAAACCTACTTCTTTATATTTATATATATATATATTAAGGCTGTCAATTAATCGCAGTTAACTTCTGCAATAACACGTTCATTTTTGGGGAGATTCGTTTTTTAACGCACATTAATCATAACCCTCTGTCTTGTCCCTCTTAGCATACCGTAATTAATTTACTGCGGCACCATTTTAATACACCCTAATGCATGCCAGGATTGAATGAGTGTAGTCATCGTTTGCATATAAAATTAGTCACGGAAAGCATTATGTAGCAAAGCACTCAAACTGAAGGACTTGTGAATGAGAAGTTTATTTAAAAAAAAACTTGCTGACAGTTCATTGGATAGAAAGAGGGTTACTTGTATCTACTGTGAACGTGAGTTCCAGTATCAAAGAAGTGCATCTAGTCTGCTGTACCACCTGCGTGCTAAACATGCTTTCACTTCTCAAAATACAATTTCAGTAGTTCTTCAGCTATAGCCAACAAAAATACTACAACAAATGAAACCCGTCAGTTTCAACAGAATAGAAATTCAGGATCGCTGCAAACCCATGAATCAAACTAAGTACGATACTATAACCAGTGCTGTTGCAAAGTGGAGGGCTACCGAATGAAGACCTGTTAACATTGTAGCTTTGTTTTATTTCAATAACACGTTTATCTTTAAACATTATTTACACTTATGGAAGATATAACCGTCACTCAGTGAACGCTTTGTTTTATTTAAGCAATTTCAAGTTATTAATAAGAGAATTTTACATGATTATTATTATTGTTATTATTTAAACAGCAATGAAAAAAACATCTGTTTATGAGTAAAGAAAACTGCAAAGGAAACTGAAAATGCAGTAAGTTGAGTAATACACTGACTCCATTGTGATTTAACAGTTGGTTCAAACAATTTAACAACAAATGCTGGATTTTAAATAAATATAAAACTAGAATGAGAGACCAACAAATAGGATCCAGAATCCAGAAACAGGAAAACAGGGTTTTTATGCTGGGTTGTTTATTAGATATTATTATTATTATTATTATTATTATTATTATTATTATTATTATTATTATTAACAACATGAGTAATAAAACAAACTTAAATGAGATGGATGTACTAATAACTTTAAATCTCAAGATTAATCACAATACATTTTTTTTTATCGTTTGATAGCCCTAATATATATATATATATATATATATATATATATATATATATATATACACACACACCCACATATGTAGTAGGAGTATGCCAGCGATGGAATGGAACAAATTAGATCAATATTGTACATGATAAGTTGGAATCAGCTGTCCTGTTTTATACCGCAAGTATTTTATATATGTAAATGTATTTAATTTAGTTTATTTTGTAGAAAGTGGTTATGATTTACTGTAGCCTAGCAACCTGACAGGGATGAGTGGTAGTTTCTGTGAAGAAGCCCAAAAAGAAGAAGGAGCAGGTGCTGTCTGAAGTGTGTGTGTGTGTGTGTGTGTGTGTGTGTGTGTGTGATACCTATGAAGCCAAACACACCCATTTTATAATTTGTGCCCACTCTATTAAAAAAAAATCAGTACAATTTAGCTCTAAAACAAAGGTTTTGTTAGCTTTGAAGAACAGCAAACCAAAACTGTTATGCCTTGCCTGTAATCTACATTTCAAATGTGAATAAAGAAGAATCATGTTTGCCATTATTTTCAAAACCTTAGTGGCAATGTTGATTTATAGCTGGTACACAAATCTGTACCTTATTTACAGCGTGTTTCTGCTGGCAAACAAAGAGGTGGTGGGTTCAATTTACAGTCTCTGTTCTGAATGAGTTTGGAATAATTTTAAATCTCATTTGTAGATGTGTGTTATATCCAACACTCATGAAGCACATTCTCACAATGATAATAATCTATTTCTTTCCTCACACCACAGAGTCGGCGATGACCCTGACTGACCCAATTGAAATTGATTTTGGTGTTGAACTTCTAGCTGGTGCAAATTAATCTTAGACCCGCAGAAGATCATGGAAGCAAGACACAGACTACAAAGACCTCAAGTACTAAGGGAAGAAAAATGTTTGGAAGAAGGCATTTAAGTTGAGAAAGATAAATGGTTACAATGACTTACTGTGATAGAACATCTGTAGAAAAGCAGAGAAGAATGACAAGGGCTCTGAGAAAAAGCTGTAATTTAATAGCCTAATTTCCTGCCTGGCCCTACAGAAATATCTGTCTGCCACTGACAGCTGATGAAAATGAACCAGGATTTGATTTGCTCCCTAGTGTGGGACAAGTTCAGGCCTATCTCTCCCTTAGGGCCCTCAGGCTAACACTGCGGCAGACTGGTACTGTCTCCGGTTTCTACCTCCTGATTATAAATTCACCAGTAATTCTGTTTTTTTTTTCTTTTCAAATAGAATTTAAAAAAAGCTTCGCTGTCCTGTTTTATTATTTATCATCCTTTCTGTAAATGTTGTTATCAGTTTTACATTATGCATACTTGACATTGGTTCTTTCTAGTTTTATTGCTGTCTATTTTCCCTCTCTGGGAGATCTTTCTGTATTTAAATTTGTATGCTCTTGTTCTTTAAAAAAAATATTTTAATAACTAATATTTCACATCCTAACTAACATGGCTTTACATTAGACAACCATATGAATACAATGAGGTTGCTATTTTTTTCCCTAAGTATTTCTGGTGTCAACTTCATGCAGTCTGAGAATAACAGTGTATTTCAATCAGAAGCCCCCCAGGAGCCTCAAACCCATTGTATTTAATGAGAGATGCAAGATAGCACATGGCAGTCAGTGAGAGGGGAAATAAAGTAATTGACCCTCTCCACACCCCCCCAAAAAAGACAATGTAGATGTTGTATTATGACTGGGTATCATACATGGTATGACCTACAGCCACAGGAACAGACAGACCAATGCCTTCGCATACCCCAGATTTTAATACTCGCATATCCCAGATTTTAATGCTCGTATACCCCAGATTTTAATGCTTGTATACCCCAGATTTTAATGCTCGTATACCCCAGATATTAATGCTCATATACCCCAGATTTTAATACTCGCATACCCCAGATTTTTATGCTTGTATACCCCAGATTTTTATACTTGTATACCCCAGATTTTAATATTCGTGTACCCCAGATTTTAATGCTCATATACCCCAGATTTTAATGCTCGTATACCCCAGATATTAATGCTCATATACCCCAGATTTTAATACTCGCATACCCCAGATTTTAATGCTTGTATACCCTAGATTTTAATATTCATATACCCCAGATTTTAATGCTCGTATACCCCAGATTTTAATGCTCGTATACCCCAGATTTTAATACTCGCATATCCCAGATTTTAATACTCATATACCCCAGATTTTAATATTCGTATACCCCAGATTTTAATACACGTATACCCCAGATTTTAATACTTGTATACCCCAGATTTTAATACTTGTATACCCCAGATTTTAATACTCGTATACCCAAGACTTTAATGTGCTAAAATATGTCCAGACCAAGTACGAACGCCCACTTCCACTATCAACACAGCAATCATGAGGGCAAAAACTAAACTAAACATTCTGCATGATTGAATAGGCCAAGCTGACTACAACCAAGATACCATGTTACAACAGTTAAAAACAGATACAAGAAATATCATGCAATACAAATTCTAGCCTCAATTGGGAAACAATGAGAACATACTATTATTAAAGGACAGAGAACATAGATATATTTAGAAATACAGTATAACACTTCAAAGGTCTTTCAGAATAAGACCTCTTAATCCTTGCTATTCCTCTGTTCAACTCTACGTGGTCACTGGGTGCAGGATCAGTGTTTAAAAAAAAACTGACACCACAGAAAACTGAATAGAATCACTTCAGAACTCTGACTAAAATACTGTATACAACATTTTCATCCTGGTAAGTTTTTCAAGCCTTGTTTTGCCAGTACTTATGTCAGGTGACTTACAAACTCCTCCACAAGTGGTCATGAAGTCAAACAAGTTGTATGTATAATGAAGTTATAACCCCTTTCATACATGCCGTGGGAACAAATTAGAAACAAATGAGGTAGCGTTTTCAGATGGTTTAGGTTGAAATTCAATTAGCTTGGCCCAATTTGCATCTGGTTTCTTTTTAAATTGCAAAATGAGATTATTTTTAATTTATTCTGGAAAAAATAAATAAATAACAGTACACATATTACTTTGTGCACCAAACCTTATGATGTTCAGAAGCTGTTGCCGCAGTATGTTCCAGGTATAGATACTGATCAAAGCAAAAAATCAACCAATAAGTATTGACCATGTCTGTTGTTATGTCCCTCCAAGCCTCTACAGTGGTAAATGTACAGTCATTTTCTTGTCAGTCATGTTATTCCCATATTTATACTATGTATTTATATTTATGGTTAACCATATTTCTTTTACCATGCTTTACCAATCTTACCAGTTCCTTCGCTTTACTATGCTTATCTGTGATATACCATGCTTTTACTATGTTTGCATTTACTATGGTATTATGCAGCACATAATACGGCATTCATTCTTGAGTGGAAATATACCCGCATTCTGCTGTGTACAGTAATTCAATATTAGATAGCTGTAACTATAAATTTAAAAAGACAACAGTCATCAAGTGGTTATTTTATATGCAGCTTCTCTTTCTAATTACTAATTGCTACATATTCAAAAAATCAATAAGGTTATCTTGTTGGACAATATTGGCAATGCATATATACTATTATCATGCTATGTTTACCTAATCTCATAATGGCTATCAATACATTAATTACAAAGCAGGTCTGAGAGAGGAAAAAGAAGTGTAATTGGATTGGAAGGCATGCCTGGTTTCCCAATAGCAGTTCCATAAACAATTACAGTTAGCTGTCTGAAACATTTATTAATGTCTTGTAACACGACAGATGCTGTGCAAAGAAGGCAAAGGCATCTGTAAGATTTAAGATTGCTTTGCATTGGGGAACATGGACCTTTTTTTAAGGTTTGTTGCAAAAAGATCCTAGTTTGGATATTGCTTGGACCGAGGGCATGTGTCAGCATCCCATTATTGATATGGAAGTGTCATCCCTCAGGCGAGACATAAAACTAAGGTACAATATTCTTCGATAGTCTTTATCGCATGTACCATTCTGTTCGTCATGGAGACAGGAGCTCTTTGGAAATGGGCAGGTAATCACAAAGAGCTACCATATGTACAACTATACATTTAGTGAAGCCAATGACTCATAGATCACAACCACCAAGTGATTGAGTATGTATCAGAAGATACCTGAGAGATGGGAAGGAGAGTGTTAATAAAAACAAAAGCATCCAACACGAACCCTGGCCTCGAGGTTAACTGATACTGGAATGGTTCAGTTGGGCTTAGATCTATCTTGATCTAAAGTAACAACAATTAAATCCAAGGGGAGCAGAGTAAGGGGACTACAGTAATGGTCCACTGAATAGATCCATCAGTGAGTGGTGGATCTCAACAAGAAATGTCATGTTGTACTAATAATTCCAGTATTAATACTATATTCATCAAGGTTGACACTGTTTATAATAAGTGTTGGTGTTTCTAATGTATTTGTCTAATCATTTAAATTCAAAAGGTTATATTTATTATTTTATTAAATAAAATATTAAATATAAAAAATTAAATAACATATTAAATAAAATAATTATTGTATTTGATATTTATGAAGTAACTATTAATTAATGATAATTTGTACATCTATTCATATAAACATATCCTTGATCTGACACCTAGCTTTTGATTATAAGAGTGGTCAAATAGGTAAGCAAATGTAAATTCAAACTTGTAAGGCCCAATAAGTGATCTGTCTACAGTATTTTCATGAATGGATAAGTATCATATAATGGATAATGTCACACAACACCTGCCACGAGAGTAGCGGGGGGCCAAAAAGCAAAAATAGGTAAAAGGCTGTAAGAAACACACTTGAGATCCAGACCACACACTTTCATGGGAAAAAAAAAGTGTGAATGAAGATGTATTAATGGTAGAACAAAACAAAACAAAGACGATTTAAACAAAAATACAGCATACACCTTCTATCGGATGACTTTTTCAGACCTGCTCAATCAGCAGTTTGTTAATGACTTAATGAGAGGTTGCACCAGTATATAAAGAGCACCTGGCTCCACTTGCTCACATATCTCCAACAATCACAATATCATTTTCTTTCAGACACTTAATTAACCATTTTAAACACAGTATTTTACTTTATTTTACCAGAACCGTATTTTAACAATTATACATTTACCTTTCTCCAGTCTTAAATAAGCCACGTTTTAGTTTGACCATATAACTTTATAGATATCTAATGCATGCAGCGCATATCCCTCCATAACTGTCATGGTGGCTCTCATGACCAGCCTGTCCGCCAAAAAATGTCAGGTAAATAATGTTATTGTTTCTTTACACTGCTTCATCTGATATTTGTATATTTATTTAGTTTGTTGAAAAGCAATCTATGTGCACTTTGTTTTTACATATTTAGATATAAAGTTTGTGTTTTAATAGCATGCTCTCTATAAAAAAAATATAACCACACAGTGATTAGGTATGTCTGCCAACACACCTATGGAGATGATCTGGAAACCCCATTATGGTGCTGTTATTTCGGTTGTTAATTTCACTGTGTTTAATCATTATTTTCCAGTACATATCATTCTGTCAAGTCACGGTAGTAAGGTTAAGGTCATTAGGATGTAACTAAAAACACTTCTGCTCTGCTCTCTTAGTCAGCCAGTGCCTTAAGCGTTTCTCTGGCCAAGCAGATGATTCTATGCCAATTTGTAGCTTGACATTTTCACATCTAACCACTCCACATTGCATTACGACTTCTAAAAGTGTGCTTGTTTTTATAAAGCGGACATTCAGGAAGTAAAACTAATCCATCCCCGCAGACTTTTCTTTTTCCTTAGATTAGCAAGAAATAACTACTTTAGGGTACGGACTTTTCAAGCACACAGGAAATGACCAAGCCACACACAGATTACAGGCATTTTATCTGAGACGTTTAGTCTGAGTTTCTGTTACTCATTGTCAGATCACACCTTCCCCTCCTTCCCCAGACGTAACACTGTCACGCCCTTCCACTGAAAGCCATGAGACAACACGGCTGCCCTCTGTTCAATTTCCTGTTTAGCCCAGGGCCAAGTTGTGGACTTGCAGCAACGGGTAAAACATGAGCAGGAAGTAGAGTAAACAAAACACAAGAACTATTTTTAGTCACAAGAGTTTGGGAAATGTGAGTCACCCAGTACCAGGTGAAGTGAGGATGATTCAAACTCTTTTAGCCTGAGCAATCCATGATAAAAATCACAAGCAGGCGTCACAGTGTGAAAAACCAAAGCCACACACTATACCTGTGGGAGATGGTTTGATAACAGGTATCTGCACCCTGGAGGTAACAATAGTCTTCCCAAGGGGCATTTAATTTTCCACTATGAGCTGAGTCTGCAGTACATATTTAATATATGAGTCAGTCAAAATAATAAGAGAGGTAAGGTTGGATAGTAAATACGACTTCATATACTATATAAGTCTTTTATTATGCGTTTTTCGCGTATGAAAACAAAAACGTAAACATTTTTGGCACAAATGTCTTAGTGCTGTACATATAATGAAGTAATATACTCCTACCAGTGCAACAGGTCGCCAACATTTCTGGAGCAAAATAGGTTTTATGGGTGTGATTCTCCAATTGTTTTGGTCGCAAATATTTATGGCTTTACAGTATTTTGTTTAAATATCGCTGATACAGCATAAGTAAATAACTAAACAACATAAATAAATAACAGAAAATGTTTTTGAAGTTCATATCACAAGTTTTTTTTTTTCTTTCTTTTGTCGCATGTTTTGTTAAGTGACAGAATCAGCATTCAGCAGTTTTTTCATTAAGCCTTTATCTTATTGGAGTGGAGGTTGAGGGCATTCCTTTGAAAAGGGGCGGGACTGACAGTGATGTGAACCAATCACATGACAGATGGAGACAATGTTAGGGCAACAGTTCAGTCTATTTTTCCTCCAATGATGAGGTTTTAACTAATCACAGCCCACAATTTTCAACCATTGATTCATATAAACATGGCTTGGAAAAATAACAACCTCTGATTGGTTAAACAGCATCACATGACCGTGCATATATATAGCGTATAGCATGGCTTGCATACTAATGAGCCGCTTCACACTGAATAAATCACTATGCACCATTACATTCTAAATTCCATGACAAACTGCAATTTTATTGTTATTAGTTACAAATGTCAAAAATGATTTTGCTGTGGCTTCAGAGCAATGCATTCTACATCTCTCCTGAAAGCAGCCTCATCTTTGGCTCCATCTAAATCGCCTTAACACTTAACCCTTAGCGGTCCATTTATTCAGCGCGTCTCAGGCGCATCAGGTCCAATTTATTTTCACACGTACTGTTTATTTTACACGCGCTGTTTAAAAAGTATTTTTTTTTTCACAGTTAAACAGGTTTAAAAGGCACTGCATATCAACAGGACACTCAGTACTGCATCTCCAGCCCCGGCCCACCCCTTGTTCACTGTATTTTTCACATACCTCTTCATAGTCGTGCATACTGATAAATCATCTCCTGATCACTCGTTTTATCACCAAACTCCTCAATAATGCGATCCAAGTCATTATTTTATTACTATAACATCTCAAAAAGCTTTGCAAATGTCTGTGATATTCTTTGCGCGCTGGATGCAGAAGCAGCTATCTTGTTTGTTTATGACCGTGTTATCTCTGTGGTGCTGGGGCTGTGTGTATTGCTCAGATCTGCCCCCCCTTTTTTTGGCTTCTCTCGGCTCCTATCGGTCTGACTCAGCCATTGAAAGGTTTTCTCGGCTTTTTCCAGAGAAAAAACAACTAGAGACCTGTGCTTGACGTCTTTTTGATGATGTCAGACAGGGTCCGACATCGGAACGGAAGGGAACAATTATAATGTCGGACCTGGTCCGACATAGGACCGCAAAGGGTTAAAGACCAGCAACGATGTCCTATCAAATTCCGATAAGCAGCAACAACCTCCTGCAATCCCAAGGAAGCACTTCATCCAGCTTAAGTCATTTTCACTCACTTCAACAGTTCTCTGCTCTCTATAGCAGGTCACTGCCCACTACTGACGGCAGTCCACCGCACACTGTTACCGATCACCGCTTTAACAGATCTCCGCTCTCTATAGCAGTCCACCACACACTGTTATGATCTCCGCTTTAGCAGATCTCTGCTCTCTACAGCAGGCCAGTGCACACTACTGGCGGTAGGCCACCGCATACTGTTAAAGATCACCACTTCAGCAGCTCTCAACCTCCCACCTCCATCCACCGTCATTCTCTTTCTACCCAGATTTGCCGCAATATTATATATATATATATATATATATATATAAATCCAAGGAAGTATTGTTTTTAATACTGATGTGTTGTAGAAAATACGTAAACCGGGCAACTGAGTTTGCTTTAATTTTTATAGGTTTTGGGTTTATTTATTGCCCTGCCTTGCGTACATTGCATACATTGCATTGACTAATGCATTGGGCCATGTGTATTTAGCTCACAGACCAACTTGCTACAGCACTGGGTCCACCTTTTCCCTATTTGGCACTGTGCCAGCCCGCCCTGGAAGCTGGAACTGTAGCTGGCAGTGCGCCAGCCCGCCGTTTGCGTTTCCATATGTTTGATTGGTCTCACAGCAGTCTTGGGGAAAATAGACTGAATGGCCTTGCCCTGCTATATGTCCACAGAGACAAGGAGGTGTCCCAAGAAGTGTTAGATCAGTTCATAGGAGAATGGCAAACTATATTTAAAGTGAAGCCTCCAAAACCAGTGTTTTTAAATGTGGCATCATACAGTCCCAGTAGCCCTATCAGTCTTAGGACTAGTATCAGCAATCTTACCAGTCCCAGCAGTGGCAGCACCAGTCTTACGAGTTCCAGCAGTGTCAGCACCAGTCTTACCAGTCCCAGCAGTGTCAGCACCAGTCTTGCCAGTCCCAGCAGTGTCAGCACCAGTCTTACGAGTTCCAGCAGTATCAGCACCAGTCTTACCAGTCCCAGCAGTGTCAGCACCAGTCTTACCAATCCCAGCAGTGTCAGCACCAGTCTTACCAGTCCCAGCAGTGTCAGCACCAGTTTTACGAGTTCCAGCAGTGTCAGCACCATTCTCATCAGTCCCAGCAGTGTCAGCACCAGTCTCATCAGTCCCAGCAGTGTCAGCACCAGTCTTACCAGTCCCAGCAGTGTCAGCACCAGTTTTACGAGTTCCAGCAGTGTCAGCACCAGTCTCATCAGTCCCAGCAGTGGCAGCACCAGTCTTACCAGTTTCAGCAGTGGCAGCACCAGTCTTAAATGAAAGATATGGATTGTAGTGTACTGGTAACAGGAAAGCGTAATCAATCAGACTGAAACCACCAAACTTCTTCGTTATCTGAAGCAATTGCCTGAATCATTAATGCACAGAGCAACTACTTCTAGGCAGTTTTTTTTCATGTGAGCCGCAATATCTCCCCTCATGCATTATTTGTGCATGGTTATTAAAAAATATAAATTAATTATGAAAATGTTACTTTCAGCTAAAAGTACTTAAAGAATTATGACTGTTGAGTCACCTGAGCCCAGGTGTCTCCCTCACACACCTGTTACTCTCTTTAGGGTATTATAGGGAAGCTTCTGGTCCCAGGAGCTCGGCATTCATCTAAAACCAAACTCAAACTCTATAATAAGGTTGATTGTTTCAGAAAAAGAAAAGCGCTAATACATTGCCAGTCAGACAAACAGGGCTGTGTTCACCTATCAACACAGTGAATGGGCCATTAGGGCTTGAGGGATACAGTATTAGGATTAACATTTTGTCTCATTTGTGTGTTCTTGACATATGTTAAAAGGTCAGTCTGTTCAGAACATAAATGTACCGTATACATAGCAATCAGATTTTAAGGTAATTTTGGAATAAAAAGCATAAGTGACTGAAATATTGCGTTGCATATCACTACATTTTTAATGCTTTGGCATCCAGGATACATTGCAGTAGAATGAAGGTTTTTATCGCACTGGATATTTTAATGAGGGGGGACATAGTAATATGTATTTTGTACATGCCTAATTTGTGTAACACTATTTTAATTGTGTTGTATTGATATTTATCTTCTGATTTCTTCTTCTTCTTGTTTGTTTATGTCCGTGTTATCTATGTGATGCCGGGGCTAGCTGTATTCATGAGATACACCCCTTTTTTTCGGCTTCTCTCGCTCCTATCAGTCTCACTTGGCCATTGAATGGTTTTCTCGGGTTTTTCCCGAGAAAAAACGACCAGAGACCTGTTTTTACGTCTTTTTGATGATGTCGGACAGGGTCCGACATTGGACCGGAAAGGGAAAATTGCAGTGTCGGACCAGGTCCGACATAGGACGGCAAAGGTTTAAGAAACACAATTTGGACCCTAAAGTTCTCAATAACTATAGCCAATCTCCAGCCTACCATTCTTAGATAAGGTTAGAGAGAGAGCTGTTCCAATTCAATTATAAAAAATTCTAACTCTTAATGTTATATTCGAGAAAGTTCAGTATGGTTTTCATACTACACATAGCACAGAGACAGCCCTTGTCAGAGTTGTTAATGATCTTCTGATAAACTGTGACTCAGGCTTTCCATCAGTATTAATTATTCTAGATCTAAGTGCTGCCTTTGATACTGTTGACCATTCCATCCTACAGAATCATCTTGAAAACACGGTGGGACTGTCTGGCCTTGTCCTATCATGGTTTATATCTTATTTTTCTGATAGGTTTCAGTTGTCTCGATTGGGGAGGTTAAATTGGCATTATCAGAAGGTGTCTGTGGTATTCCACAGGGCTCCATTCTATGTCCCTTGCTGTTTTCATTATATATGCTACTGTTAGGTGACATTATCCGCAGACATGGAGTGAACTTCCATTGCTATGCTGATGATACCCAGCTATATTTGTCCCTAAAGCCAGGAAATTCTTCTGCCAGGGTGTTATAGCTACTTGCCTTAACAGACATCAAGCATTGGATGGCACAGAATTTTCTAATGTTGAATTCAGATAAAATAGAGGTTATGCTAGTGGGCTCACAGAATCAACTAAATGGAAATGTGGGATTACATGAGCTTGACCCTTGCAGTCTCTCATCAAAACTTAAACTAGAAATTAAGAGTTTAGGGGTCATCTTTGACCCTGATCTATCATTTGAGAAGTTCTCATATTAGAGAAGTTACTAAAGAATCTTTTTACCATTTGAGAAATATAGCCAAACGCTCAGCCCTTGGTACTTCGGTGCGCACGGTGCTTGGTGCACACGGTGCACTCGGTACACACAGTGCACATGGTACTTTGGTGCCTTGATGTGCATAGTGCCTCGGTGCTTGGTGCACTCGGTGCACGCGGTGCACACAGTACTCGGTGTGCACGCTGAAGTACCAAGGGCTGAGCGTGCACTGAGGAACTGAAGCACCGGGGGGCAGCTAATGCAGCAGTGCCTACCCTAACCATGTGTAGTTAGCCACCTGGTCAATGTGCAGTGCGCACGGTGCCTCTGTGCTCGGTGCACTTGGTGCGCATAGCGCCGCTGTGCTCGGTGCACTCAGTCAACACGGTGCTTCGGTGCCTCGGTGCACATAGCGCCTTGGTGATCAAGAGCTCCCCTGCATTGGTGGCCTCAGTACCTTCGGTGCCCTGATGGACTCCGCTGTAGGCTACACGCTGCCCTGGTTGTGTGACTGCACGCAGTCCAGACTAGACACCCTTGTCGAGTTTTCTGGAGTTCCCCTCCAGGGTAGCCGGCTTGCCACTTCCCTGGAATCAGAAACTCAGCTTCTGTGAACTCAGTTATAAATGCTGCATAGTTGCGCTGCATTTAATCTTTTTTTTTTTCAACCGCTTACATCACTTTGCAATTGTAGTCTGTTTTTCTAACTTACAGCACGGGCTGTTTTGTGTTTTTTCTCTGATATTGCTCACACGGTTCCGATCCCTACTGTACCGCGTGATGACCTGAGGCACTGCATTCAGGCTTCCACGGCAGCTAACAGTGATGGGAGGGAGGCGGACATGGGACTCCAACACAACAGCGATCTCGGAGGCAGTTCCAACGCCGCCCCAGGCAGCCCCCACAACGGGCTCCGCCTCAGCCTCAGCAGCCCCAGCAGGGTCCCTTAAGGCTTGCGGTTCAGGCGCACTTGCACCTCAGACACTTGGGTGCTTGCCACCGTACACATCGGTTATGCACACCGTCACATTCTCCAATCTGTCCAGCTGGGCGATTGGTTTTCAACAGTGGACTTGAAGGATGCGTATTTTCACGTTCCTATCTGTCCAACACACAGGAAAGTTTTCCGTGCTGCCATTTGGCCTCTCCTTAGCCCCCCGTACATTTTCGAAGTGCGTGGATGTAATCCTAGTTCCCTTGTGGCTGCAAGGGATCAGGGTTCTGGACCACCTGGACGACTGGTTGATCTCTTCCCAGTCGAAGGAAGGAGCAATGGCCCACACGCCGACAGTGACAAACCATCTAGCGAGACTAAGTCTCACTCTCAACGAAGAGTCAATTTATACCGGTGCAGAATACAGTCTTCTTGGGTCTCTGGCTGGATTCCCTCACCATGCTAGTCTACCTGGTGGATGTGGAGTAGACGTGGTATTGGCGGCTCTCAGTAAGGCCCCTTTTGAGCCTATACATTCCATAGAGCTGAAATATCTCTCTATGAAAGCCTTTTTATTGTCAGTGAACTACAGGCTCTGTCTGTGCACAGTTCCTGTATGCATGTTTGGGATAATGGAAACAGGCTTTCGTTGCACATGAACCCTGCATTCTTACCTAAGGTGATTACAGCTTTCCACTTGAATCAATCAGTGGAACTAGAGGCCTTCCATCCCCCTCCCTTTGATTGGAGGATGACAGGAAACTGAATTCCTTCTGCCCAGTGAGGGCATTGAATGGTTATGTGGATTGGACGAAAGCGCTGAGTCAGCCTGACCAGCTCTTCATTTGCTATGGTGACTGCTTATAATAATGCCGGCTTAACCCCACCTGGGAGGGTGGCTGCACACTCTGCCAGAGGTATGGCTACGTCATGGGTTCTCTTTCGAGGTGCCTCATTGACTGACATTTGTACTGAGGCTAGCTGGGCTACTCAGCATACATTAGCGACTTAACAGTAGAACCTAGGGATTATACTGCACACGCTGTGTACGTGCCTAATCATGCGAGATGTGATCAAATTCAAATTCAAAAACAGCTTTATTGGTTGTACACGTCATTGCACTTGATGCATTATCGTATTACATGCAGTCAGTTTGCCCTGAAATGATTCTTATAAGTGGATTGCTTGATTCTTACAGTATGCGGTTGATTCTTATATCAGTAATTCTTATAAAAGGAGTGCACTGTAATTCAGTACAGTGATTATTATTAATTAAAAACAGACTATTTTGGTAATTATCAGACTGTTTGGACATTCACTTTGTTGCCCACACCACTCACCTCCTGACAGGCATGTATACAAAGAGATAAAATAGAAAAAAAAGCACAGAATAGACGGCAAGACTTGACGTCCTGGAGCTGAAGTGGTTAATACACTTAATTTGTACAGATCTTAACCCAGCAATGCTAGGCTGAATGTATCTCAAGAATTCAAAAGATCCACTTACTGGATTGCTTAGAAAATACTGTTCATTTTAATTTAAATGCATTCATTCCTTCAGTTTTGAAATATGAGCAACATTTTTAACTCTGTTGTATTTCAGGAACTCGTGAATACTTGTAAGATACTTGCAACGCAAGCACAGTTGCATACATTTGCAGGGACAAAAGGCACAGTGCCATATGGATCTAGAGAGCTGACATGAATGGGATTTACTCATGTAAATTCTCTCTTTTGTGTCTTTTAAAAGAGTCACTTTCATTTTTACCTCTTGATGAAACAAAGCAAGTGCATTTGCAATCACTGCCCAGAGTAGCCAAAGTGTACAGACAAGAGCCCAAAGACCCTAATTCACATGAATTTATGCATCCAAACGGTTCACCCTTAAAGTATATTCCATAATCCCCTTCTATTCAGATAATTTTAATCTGAAACAAAACTACTTAAACCAGTAAAAGGATTTCACAAGACTTCCAAGCCAATTGGCTGACTGATAATGTGATTGAATGATTGATCTCCCTTCATGGCTAGAGGCCTCAAAGTGAGAAACGACTATTTAATTAAATCTGTTATTACTAAATTACCGATCAAAGCTTCAGCCAGAGAACTGAGGCTAGATTTTTATCCATGTCACTGCACAAAGGTATTTACCTTGCCCCTACTCTTCATGATATTTTCTTTTTTTTTAATTTAGTTGTTTCCAATGATTTTTACCTCAGTTTTCTCCCCAGCCGCTGCAACCCCCCGGCAACTCGGGAAACAGAGGCTGAAACAAGTGTCCTCCGAAATGTGTTCTTGCCAAGCCGTCATTTTTTGCACTGCAGATCCTCAGCGAAGCCGGAGGACAACATAGATCTGAATGGCTCCACTGCAGACCTGCAGACACCCTATCCGCCACAGGGGTCGCTGGTGCACGGTGAACTGTGGATTGCCCTGCCAATTGTGCACCGCTCCCTGGGAACCCCCGGTCACGGTCGGCAATGACATAGCCTGGATACGAACCTGCGATCTCCAGGCTATAGGGTGCCAAAGCATCAGCACAGTGATATTACCATCTAACAAAATTTACAATTTAAACTATAAAGTTACCACATTACTTTTTTTTCATCACGATTTAAAAACAACAATGGTTAAGTAATATTTGCTCACCTTATGGCTGCATCCCATCTCTAGTTAGTATGCACATCATCATTTCTTGTAAATCACACCCTTTGCCCTGTACTTTTATGCATTTCAAGCAATTATCTTTTATATTTCTGTCAAATACTAAAATATAGGGTCACCTTATGTTAAATTAAAGAGGGGGCCTGTTTCATAATTAAAATGATACATAGGTACATTGGCTGGTTTTATTATATACAGAGACATCCCTTTAATGGTATGTGGGAACTGTAACCCTATTTCTATGTAATGAGATGACGTGAGCAATAGGAGTTCATGCATTCTGGAAAAGCATCTAAAAGCAGCAGTGTGGAGTAGTGGTTAGGGCTCTGGACTCCTGACCAGAGGGTTGTGGGTTCAATTCCCGGTGGGGACACTGCTGCTGTACCCTTGAGCAAGGTACTTTACCTAGATTGCTCCAGTAAAAACCCAACTGTATAAATGGGTAATTGTATGTAAAAATAATGTGATATCTTGTAAGTCGCCCTGGATAAGAGCGTCTGCTAAGAAATAAATAATAATAATAATAAAATAACTGATGTCATCAAGAAGGTATGAAAGGGTGTTATTTAAAAGAAAGAAAGATCAAACATACAAAACCTCTACAGAAGACGGAAATAAAATTGTACAGTATAAACAGTAAGGCTGATTATGCAGTGATTACTGCCATCTATTTGTTTAAATATATCCTCACAGAAGTAAACCGTTTGGCAAAGAGCCACCTGGAAACCAAGAACATGAAGTCATAATGAAAATGTGTAATGCCCATGGTAAATCTCATGCCCTGTACAGGGCTGGCATAAAGTGACTCAATGTAGACTGCTGGATTTTGGCACAGAACAAGCCATGGGGAACATAATGATGTAATAAGAAAATGCCTAGGAGTGTTTATATCACAATGCTAAAAGAATGAGCTGAGGCTTCCAAAACACATCTTTAAAGGTGCTTAGATTTCATTTACTATTTGATATGCACATATAGGTTTCAACAGAGACCCCAGTGGGCCATTTTTCTACGAAGCCATCACACAACACTGCTAGTTACACATTTATTTTCTCTTATTTAACCAATTAGTATCTTTTCTTTATGAAATAATATCCAGGCTTCTATTAACGGTGTGCTTTTTAAAGACAGATTTGCTGTAACTGAAATAATAAATTGTGATATTATGTTGACTTTCCTTTGGTTGTAGATGACTGATGACCATCTGTGCTAATATTATGTAGTGTGGAAATAATTATGTTAACACTCTTAGAAGGTATATCCCACACCTGTTTTATGCATACACTTTCCAGGAGAAGAAGGGAAATTATCTGGTGGAACGCAGCCAGCACTGTAGGTGTATGAAATGTATTTTTGTTTACGACTGTAAGTCGCCCTGGATAAGGGCGTCTGCTAAGAAATAAATAATAATAATGCAAGATCCTATAGGGATTTAGATAATCAGCTGGCTAAGAACATAACTGTTCGGGGTATTACCAGAATGGTTTTCTAGTACGTGGTTCCAAGGGGGTCTGGCTGAGACACAGCTAAAACAGAAAAAAGCAATAGATGACAACACAGCATAAATTTAATTCATAGGGCTATTTGCTGAGCAATGTGTCACCACAGCTCCAGTGATGCTTGCTAGGTAAATGTCAAGGTTTTGTGGATGCATTTTTCAAACCGGGGTTCATGATTTGCTGAAAATGTTATAACACTATTGTAACTCATACATTTTTAATGAATGTAAACCATTTGTTTTTTAAATTGTATTTCTATTTGTATTTCTAGGTATTATTTATGCTCAATCAGTGTCTAATGTTACTCTGGGTCTAATGTGTGCTACTATATAGTGTGGTTCAAACCAGCTAGTGCAGTTTAATCCTATAGAATATGATAAACAACAAGCCTTAAGTGATCTTGACAGCTGGACACATGCTTTAAGAAGGTGCTTCTGTTGTCCACGAATAATGGTCCTCTATTTGTCTTCTGTCAGGTATGAGCTTTATTTTATTTGACAGCAGCCAGATCCTTTTGCCACGAAGGCTCATGTCAGACTACTTTGGCAATCAACTGAGATAAAGGTTGGAAAGCTCTTTGTAAGCCTCTATGGTTCCTTCAGGAATGATTCCTGCTGGATGATCTATCTTCCAACTGAAGACAGCTAGCAGCTTCTCTTCATTCATTTTGACATCTTCAGAAATATCTGTTTAAGCCTGCCAATTTCTGGCATGTTGCCCCACAGCATCAGAACGGTAGTTTATTAAACTTTTTTTTTCACAATGCTGATTGTGCTCTTTTTTCACATACCAGTCTGTGGGCTGGTATGTGAACACAACTATTTAGGTAACATATCATTGTATGTTTCAAAACAGTTGCAACATTTTCTAAAATAAATACTGACATGGTTGAAGATTCATAGCGTCTTATTGTATTATTCACAATAGTGTAGTGTAGCAACATATATATTCTTCAAATTATATATTTTTTGCATAGCAGATTGAATTCAATAAGAGTGCTAACACTTTTGGTTAAAATGCATCTGCTGTTTTTTTACATGTTCTGTAATTAACTTTTCGGGTATTGAACAAAAACAATACTGTTGACTTTTTCAAATTGCTAAATATTTTTCCCAGGGAACATTGTGACGCACCAATTAGTACCCTTGCAGGTTGAATTGCTGACTGGGACATATGTTATTGTGAATGCGACTGGTCCCTATTTTACCACACTGAAAACAGGACAGACAGCTTTTATTTGTACCACTGTGGCTCAATCAAGTATACTGTATTACAAATATGGCACAGTCCCTCTTGTGTGATTTAACCCTTTATAAAGGCTGAATAAAATGAACCAGAAATGTAGAATGCAAATAAAAACAAAGCACACCTGGTAGGCAAAATGCAAAGGCCTGGTCACACAAGCTAATTCTTTTGAAGGCCACAAGATGGACATTGTTTTTGCCCGCGTGTTGTAGATACTGTGGTCACATGACCTGTAATCATAATACAATAACAATAACACTCAACACGGACATGGCCACGTCTCCAGAGTGCGTGCTCTTATGCAGGTGTGGTGAAAGACAACAGTAGTGGTGCAGCAGTGCAGTGTAGTCCGAGTCTGAGTGGTAGTGACAGTTCCCAGTACGTATTAGCCGTCTAACAAGAACAAACAGTAACAGTTAGACGGATAAACAAACAAAACACTGAACACTCACGATACGTTTTTACTTCAGTTTCCTTACGGGTCCTTTCAGTAACCATAACAAAGGAACAGATTGCATCGTCACATCCCGTGAAATACACTTAGTCACGCCCCCTGCGATAGCTAGCTCAATCACGTATCTTCCAATCCATGACTGAAACATCAGGCACCGCATTAGGGCGATGACCCTGGAATTAACTGCCAAACCATCCAGGACGGGGCACACTGGTCCTGTTATATAGCGCCCTCAGAGGTCGGAAGGGAGATTGTTGACTAGGATTTATTCGCTGTCTGTCACATATCCCACCGCTCAGAGTGGAGCCGAAGGAACACTCAGCTGAATCTACTTTCCCCATTACACCCCCCTCCCTGGAAAAGTAATCAGCATTTTGGTGATCTTTCCATGGACAGTGTGTCATAAAATACATGAAGGGTTGCAGCGCCAGATACCACCGAATTATCCGGGCGTTGCTATCCTTCATCGTGCTTAACCATCTGAGTGGGGCGTGGTCAGTGACGAGATTGAATGAATGTCCCAATAGATAGTAGGGTAAGGTCTGAGTGGACCATTTAATGGCCAGACATTCCTTCTCAATAACGGAGTAGTTACACTCCTGAGGGAGCATTTTTTTACTTATGTAGAGGATGGGGTGTTCTACTCCATCGACAAGACAAGACTACCTCCAGACCAACATCTGAAGCGTCGGTGTGGAGGATGAATTCCTTATCAAAATCTGTGGTGATAAGGGTGGGGGCTTGGCAGAGTTTTTGCTTAATGGTATCAAACACCCCCTGACATTCTCCTGTCCATTTAAGTGCATTTGGTGCACTCTTTTTAGTGAGGTGTAAACTTTTACATATTGTTTTGAAATGTTTAATATTTATTTCAAATTATTTTTTGAGAAATGTTGACCATCCAGGACCAAAACAACAGCAATAAAATGACATAATCTCCTTCATCTACTGGACCTCTTTTTTAGTTTTAGAGGGATTGGACACAGAAGATACCGAATGTAGGGGCATGCATCAAGTATAAGCAATTCAAGAGATTAAGGAGAACATGCGTCAGGTCCTTGCATCGAGAGAACACTTTCCTGGGTTTACATGGACCTGAAAATCGACTCTACAGTCATGACTGTGTGACGTTGTCACGTGACGACATCGTGAAACAGCAAAAGGACATCCTTTTGACAACGTGACTTTAATGGCAGGGTCAATCGCTTTCTCACGATAAAAATAGCTGTAAAAACCCATGTGAACCGGAGCAGGAATCGTGCTTGTGGCTCACGAGATTTCAGCAGTCAAGATCCATTTCTTCTGACTTAATCTCACGTAATCTCCAGAAGAAAGGCCGTACAAAACATACTCACACCCCCAACACACACACACACACACACAATGTACATTTATGGACCACTTTAACACTAGAACCGCCGCGGTTATACTCATACCTACAACCGCTGACGGCAGTCATTATCACGGTACATTTTAAACAACATCAGTATTAAAATGAAAGACAAACTCTCGGATACAACTCAACATTTTTATTCAAGCACATCATATCAAACATCTGCACAGCTGAAACGCCATATTTAAATGAACAATTAAACATAAAAGGGTTTATTTTCTAACTTACCACATATAAAGCACTACTTCAAAAAATGAAAAACTATAATAAAATAAACATTTCAAAAGAAACTAGTGTGTAAACAGGTTTATGTACATAAACAACTGTACAAACAAAAGTAAAAGGCGGTTCTAGTGTTAATGAAATGTAACTTTTAGATGTCCCACAAAAACACACACAAATATAGATTCTAAGTAATAAAACTTGTACTAAGTAGAAATTATATTTTATATAATTTTGTGTGTGTGTGTGTGTTGGAAAGGTAACCAGACAAACAATGTGTGTCGTAATTCAGAATGTGCGCGACAACACGTGAATTCATTTCTCTTGTTAAATGTTTTTATCTTCATGGCAACGCATGAAGCTCTCCTCACGATATTCAGATATGTTCTTTTCCTACTTAGTAAGCAGACACAGACATTTAAATATCCCCTCCCCTAAATGACTATGAATTGAGTAATCTGCATTGGTACAGCCGATTTTTTCCCCTAAATCAGAACTGCATAGCAACGCATTTCCTGAAAAGTACGGCAAACACGTTGTGAGGAAAACTGTCATGACTTGTGCATGTAAACGCTGCCATTGATGTCAAATTTAGATTTGAGTTGCTTAAAGTTGACATGCCTGTGATGTAAGATTATAAAGCAATGCATGCACTCAAATTATTATCATCAGTTGATTGATTGATTGAATTTGTCACTGAGACAAGGTGCATGCATAAAGCAGAGACTCACTCTCAATTAGGTTACACAATATATGTGGATAACACATGCTGGTTTCCTGCCAGGTCAGCCCTGATTTGGCACAGAGAACATAGTGAAAGAATAACTTTGAAAAGCAATATTGGTGCACAGCAGTGTCATTGGAACAGAGTTGCTGTGCTTTTTGAAAAGCTTCTGGATCCTACACAAGACAAAAGAATGTTCAAATGATTACCTCATGTTGGCCTTGTTTATATTAGTTACACAGTCTTGTAAAACATGGGTCATGCTTTATAATCAACAGGAAAAGGAAATAGCATGGCGCTTACATTTAATTGTTTCTCAAAAGGTGGTCGGGTGCTTCCCCATAATGTGCAGAAAAGAAAAACACAAAAACAAGAAAACGCATCAGAGCAGTGCTTTCTGGAGAACCCGTTACAGAGCTTTGAGCTTGCCTGGCAAGACTACCGCAATCCACTCAAATCATGTGACAGTTTGACCTCTCTAAAGAATAGGTAGGCTAGAAGAGTTGAAAGGTCACATTGTCACTTGTTTTGATGAAACGAGGATGTCCGTTCAGTGCTGACATCGATTCTCTAGGCAAGCTCATAGCTAGAATGATTGGCGAAAATTAAAAACAAAACAAATAAATATATGAATTGGAAGAAAAATATATTCGTTTTTATATATATAATTTATTATCATGTCATCTTCCAAATAAAAATACTGTTATAAAAAATAAATAATACAAAAAAAGACATACTACCTTGAAAGCAGATGTCATTTTGAACAATAGATAGAGGAACTAAAGAAACACATTGTAAAAAAAAAAGTGTGAATGCATGTTTCCCATAAATGCATGGCTAACAAAATTAACACGCTGTTAATTTCTGTTGCAGCAGTGAGCCACTATAATGATCTCACAAAATAGCTTGCCTGGCATGTTTTATCTTATCATTAGGCAAGCAGGTTTTTCTGTCTTGTGCATGAAATCAGCAATCAGACAGTGAAAACAGGTCTTTGAGTAGCTGTTTTACTGCAGTGGCACTGGATTAATAATGCTATCATAAAGGGCCAAAGGGGTTTTAATCATACATTGTGGGCTGGGACAAGCACAGGAGACTCCAGAGATGCAAATACAGTAACACAACAGGACAACCCTGAAAACACAGCAGGACTCCAAGAAGTACTCCCAAGAAATAGTTTACATACTATTCCCTGTATAATGCATTCAGCAGCCATGGGGGAGGGATTAAATAAGACCACTTGGCGGCAATGTAATGTACATTGCCAGATATAACCACTATCATACATAAAAGCAAAATATTCTTAAACATTTGGGGGAAAACCCAGCTGTATTCGATACACAGGCAAACTACTGTATACGGTGCCAAAAGAATTTTCAAATATGATTTTTTTTCTTTATATTTGAAAACAATTTCAAATTATAAATATTAATAGATTAATTTCAAACATGAATACACGTAAAATAAATATTCCCTTTTGATTTATAAATATTAATAACTGCCTGCTTTATTACATTCATGTCTGATATTTAGACATTTTAAAACATTTGAAAATCAATTACTAATATTAAAAAACATGAATAAATTACCCTTTGGCACACCTCTGCAATTCTCTATGTACTATATGTCTCCAGTACTTGGATCCTCCTACAGTATTTCCTGCCAGTTAACCAACACAATTAAAAGCCAGAGAATGCCACTACATGAATTATACTGTGTATATATGAACCGGGATCATATTTATCAGACACATTAGGAATAGCTTTGTGGCCCTTACTCACATGTTACTTACACACGTAACAATGTTATTACAATGTTATTATATTCTTATAAATACATGTTATTATTATTTGTTTATTTAGCAGACGCCTTTATCCAAGGCGACTTACAGAGACTAGGGTGTGTGAACTATGCATCAGCTGCAGAGTCACTTACAACTACGTCTCACCCGAAAGACGGAGCACAAGGAGGTTAAGTGACTTGCTTACAAGCCCTTTTCTTTAACCACTGGACCACACAGTCTCCTTGAAATAAGTAACGTTTACCACATTATTATTATTTATTTCTTAGCAGACGCCCTTATCCAGGGCGACTTACAATTGTTACAAGATATCACATTATTTTTACATACAATTACCCATTTATACAGTTGGGTTTTTACTGGAGCAATCTAGGTAAAGTACCTTGCTCAAGGGTACAGCAGCAGTGTCCCCCACCTGGGATTGAACCCACGACCCTCCGGTCAAGAGTCCAGAGCCCTAACCACTACTCCACACTGCTGCCCATGTTAAAATGATTTTCATAAGATTGCCCTTTCCTTTCAAATAGGATGTGGTCTTTTAAAATGGATTGGGTGAATTGTAATTATTTCTGAACATTTCTGGGTAGGAATGTAATTTTAATAATATTACAGTAATAAATTGATTATCTGAAGAAATCGATTTTACAAACCTCTGGTCCCAATTAGTTTGGATAATTTACTGTAACATTATATGAAAATGCATTCCTTACACATGCTGAAACTGTTTTATTGCAATAAAATATGCCACTTATCCCATGAGGGAACAAGAGTTATGATTGTGTTTGATGTTCTAGATCATTAAGATTTACAATTGCATCAACATAATTAACGTGCAAAGATAGATTTTTAATGTTTATTATTTACTAATTTAACTATTCCTTTCTGAATATGATCCTCAACCACAAAGCCTTGCATGGAAAGCATGCCCTGCTCCAGTATATTGGATAGATCAACAGTAATTCATACATATATATATATATATATATATATATATATATATATATATATATATATATATATATATATATATTATAGGGCTATAGTAGAAAATTATTGACCTGAGGGAAGACTATTGTTACCCACAGGGGGCTATAATGCCGGAAGCCAAAATAATGAGAGGCAAGGTTGGATAGTAAATATGACTTTATATACTGTAAAGCCATACCTTTTACAAGGCTTCTATTATGTTTCTTTCATGCATGAAAAAAAAACTTAAACATTTTTGGCACGAATATCTTAGTGCTGTACATATAATGAAGTAATATACCGGTACTACTACCAGTGCAACAGGTCGCCAACATTTCTGGAGCAAAATAGGTTTTATGGGTGTGATTTTCCAAATATTTTGGTCGCAAATATTTATGGCTGTGTAGTATTTTGTTTAAATATAGCTGATGTAGCATAAGTAAATAACTGAACAGCATAAATAAATAACAACAAATGTTTTTGAAGTTCATATCGCAAGTTTTTTTCTTTCTTTTGTAGTATGTTTTGTAATTCATTTTCTGTTAAGTCACAAAATTGTCTTTAAGCAGTTTTTTCATTCAGCCATTGTATCTTGTTGTTGGAGTGGAGGTGGAGGGCGTTCCTTTGAAAAGGGGTGGCACTGGCAGTGATGTGAACCAATGACATGACAGATGGAGACTATTGTCTAGTGGTGTAAGGATGTTAGTACAATAGTTCAATCTATTTTTCTTCCTAAAATGAGGTTTTAACCAATCACAAGTCAGAATTTCCAACCACTGACTAACACTGATATATATAGGGCCCTATTTTGAAGCATGTGCAAAGGTATATTTTGTGCAGAAATCATCTTCATTCAGCTATAAATGTAAGTCATAAGCAGTCTTTTGCTTTTAGTAAAATGTAGCAGTAGTTGCAACGCATATGTGCTCTCCACTTGATTATTACCAAACTTTACCAAGTTTTTTTTTTTTTGCAATTATCAGTTT
This sequence comes from Acipenser ruthenus, assembly GCF_902713425.1. Lineage (NCBI taxonomy): Eukaryota > Metazoa > Chordata > Actinopteri > Acipenseriformes > Acipenseridae > Acipenser > Acipenser ruthenus. The sequence goes on from NC_081194.1 coordinate 75,515,654, forward strand.
GCTGCTGTTTCTTATTCAGTGACTGCTACAGTATATTGATTGTCGTTGAGCAGCAGAGCAGACGTTGGAAGTTCCTGCCAAGTGTCCAGAGGATCTCTGAACCCCGGTCTAAATGATTTAAAGAACTGGTGACAGGGACACTTCATCTTTTCACTTTGATTAGGCCGTAAAGTGGAGGAAAGCACTCCGCTAAGGTTGTGTGCGCTAGAGGGGATGTGTCATCGGGGCAACAACGTGTCACTGTAGTCAGACAGATGGGGTCAGCAAAAAGAACAATTAACTCACACTCAATCTGTTATTAGTATTATTAGTAGTCGTGTTAGTCATAGCAGTTGTAGAAGTCGTAGTTGTAGTCGTAGCAGTAGTATTTTATCCGAGTCTAAGTGACATACCGCTACAACTATTATTATTTCCATTAGTTTGGGTGTTGTAGATTTTTTTATCTATTTGTGTAGGCAAGAAATTGTCCAGATCAACTGAAAATATTGTCAATTACAAGGCTTTTGTTAAAATAGCATTAGTTATTTTAGCGACACATAAGTGTAACCTCTTCATTTTCAACAGTCCCTGATAGTGTAAAATGTCATTACAACAAAAACATTTTCTGAAAAACTATGAAAGCACATATTGTAGTTGTTAAAGTGGAGTTGCAAATCCCCAAATGAATATTCTAGCAATAAGACAAAATATTAGTTTGAATGGACACCATTCAGATCGATAACCTAAATTCTAGAACAACAGCCATTGTTACTCAATTTAGTATTAATTGTCCACAGCCGGTACTGAAACATATCCCCAACCTTTTATCAGTATAAAATATATGGTTAATTCAAGCATTTCTGAAAAGCATCCTGCAGTATTTCATTGTAAAAGAGAGGGATAGCTTAAGCAAAAAATGTTTGGAAATAATAAAATCTGAGAATGACTTTCTCAAAGTCCATCCTCTTAGTGCATTCCCACTGAAATGTTAATGACTGTTTAACATGGAAATATGATTAAATTTGATTCCAGCCTGACTAAGTTTTCGTATGGCTGTTCATCAGTCTAGTGATGTAATGCAATACCTCCAGTAGTGCTGTGATACAGTTGACCAAGCCTGAGAAAACAAAATGTAATCACCAGACCAGTTATAGAAGTTGAAACATTTGCTATGCAAGTCTGCACAATGTACTCATGAAAATGTCACTCATGTTCCAGCTGCTGGTCAACCAATATACATTTCATGAGACACATTTTAACTTCACAGGTTTAAAGTTTCTATACTTATGACACTTTTATAAAGGGTGGGTGTTATGGCAACAAAGCTTTAATTAAAAGCATGAATACTCTGATCCATAAAAGCTAGGACTTGTTCATTTGTAGAATGTATGCTGTCATACTAGACATTTCCCCTCAAAAGCCATCTTTTCATTATTATTATTTATTTCTTAGCAGACGCCCTTATCCAGGGCGACTTACAATTGTTACAAGATATCACATTATTTTTACATATAATTACATTATTTTTTACACATTATTTTTACACACAATTACCCATTTATACAGTTGGGTTTTTACTGGAGCAATTTAGCTAAAGTGCCTTGCTCAAGGGTACAGCGCAATGTTCCCCACCTGGAATTGAACACACGACCCTCTGGTCAAGAGTCCAGAGCCCTAACCACTACTCCACTACTCCACACTGCTGCCCTATATCATTCAAATGGACTTGTTTTAATTTTCTAACTAGTGTGAAACCGATATTACAAAACTGTACTTAACTATACTTAGCTAGTCTCTCCATGAGAAATACATATGTGTGGCCACTAAAATTGTTGTATGGTTACATTGAAGTTACATTGTACATACACAACAACATAGGTGAAAACGGTTAAATTACAAGACGCTAGCAAGTGGCAACATTTTCCATGTTGCAAATAAGAATCTTACTGTATTGCAACTTTGAATCCAAATGTGTAATTACTGTGTTACTGTAATGTAGTTAGTTACAGTGCAGCTAGAATCAGTTCATGTAAAGTGTAAAAAAAACCGAAATCAATATGATAAAACAAGTTAGTTGCAAGTAGGAGCAGTCAAATGTGTGTTATGACTTTGTTTATTAGCTTTATAACAGAGTTGTTGATTCCCTTCTGGGAAAAAAAAAAATGGGATAACCTTGCACTCACTTCAAAATAAGGGCCAAAGTGTCCACATCACAAAATGCATGTCTGGGTACATCGTCCAGCTCTGACAATTCTTAGTTGTAAATGGGCCTAAAAGTACAAAACAAAAATCAGCAGCTGCACCATTTATGATTTGTTTTGTCATCATAAGGTTTGTAGAGGGATGCTGGATAAAGAAAGAGTGGGAAGACCTACCACAGCTGTAACTAATAGAGTGTAATCATGTGGAGGAACTCATTTCTGAGGATCAACTTATTGGGAATGACACTGCTACAGCTGTATAGGAATTCGCATGGGATCACTTGAAGTCATATTTATGATAATTTGCAGCTTCAGAAGTTTAATGCACATTAGGCACTGTGGCGGGGTACAACTCCGCCCCTGTGCGTATTTTGTTTATTTTGGCTTATGTGTTGTTATTATTTAAAGTGAATGTTAGGTGTGCACGGGTATTTTAGGTTGGCAGGGAAGGAGTAATTAACTTTCCTGCCAAATCGCTTCACATGCAAAATGTGACTGGGCTCGGTGGATCAACTGCTTATCAAGGTTGGGTTGTTCAGAGGCGGAATGTAAGGTAAAGAGAACTAAAGAACTAAGATAACAATTGTTTGTTAGCTGTGTTTGTCTATTTGTTTTGGCCATCACACCATTTTGTTAGTGTGTTTTGTTTCCTGTTTTGTCTAAACATTTTATTTGTTTATATAATAAATCCACGCACTAGCGCTTCATACCCCATAGCACTGTGTGTGTCCATTTCCTGGTCTGATGTCACCACAAGCCACCCGGGTGACAGCTTCTTACAGATTAGATGGATGGTAAAAATTGTACAATACAGTACAGTCCTACCTTACATACCTTACTGTCTAAATCTCACCCTATCAGACTTCCATCTGTTTTCAAATCTTTAAATCTTCACAGACCACAGTTCTCATATTAAGAAGACCTGTTTTGATTTCCAGTCAATCAAAACCTTCTACAAAATCCCCTAAAAAGCCTTACGCCCAGAACAGACAGATGGGTGTGACAAAGCATTTTGCTGCCTGTATCGCTGCCATTGCTTTAATGTGATGTTGGACAGATTTGTGCTGGACGATACCGCTAGTCCTGCTGTGATGCTGAGTGGTGCCGCATTTTTTTCTGGCAGTCATGCGATACCGTCGGTGGATTACCAGGTTGTAGCCCAAGCGGTGACAGCGCATGCTTGACACAAAATATCTTTAATGAAACTGTTGTCTACGGGGGTGCCCAAGAACCCTGAAGTGTTTGATTCCTCCCATATTTCATACAAGGACAGGCAGGTCAGTATTTTATACTTCGCCCCTGATAAGCATCCTTCCTGTAGCCAATTTGATACTGTTATCACTTTTTGCCTTTTTTGATAATTTCAGTAGTAGGCTACTTGCTCTCAGCAACGTATTGTATGTCTCTTTGCTAAATTGATTGCTCATTTCATACACCTGCATATACATGACAGATAAACAAACCAGTGTTTTTATTTAGTAGATTATATGGGGGGCATTACAGCTATGGCCAAAAGTTTTGCATCACACCTTATAGAATTAACTATTTTTGCTTCATAAAGTAAAAAAAAACTGCTGAATAATGTTACGTTAACATATTGAATTACATGTCACGTTGTAGTTTTCCAAAAATTGAAAAATGTGACATTTTGAAATCTAACATGAAATACTGTACTACCATTTTAGTTTTTGATAGACTTTTGCGATATCATTTTGTAGTTTCTTTGATTGCATGATGTTATTATTTTTTTTTATTATTATTTATTTCTTAGCAGACGCCCTTATCCAGGGCGACTTACAATTGTTACAAGATATCACATTATTTGTACATACAATTACCATTTATACAGTTGGGTTTTTACTGGAGCAATCTAGGTAAAGTACCCTGCTCAAGGTAGCAGCAGTGTCACCCACCTGGGACTGAACCCATGACCCTCTGGTCAAGGGTCCAGAACCCTAAACACTACTCCACAGTGCTGCTGCTAATATCCTCCCTGCCAGAAATGTGTATTTGTTTATTAATTTGTTTAATTGTTCACCGTGTAACAATTTTTTATTTTTTTTTGGTTCCTGGCTAGAACTTTCCAGTAATATAAATAGTAGTATAAATACAGGGGCCTTAAGCCCACCAGTTCAGTTTAGTTCCAGCTGCCTAAGTGGATACATATCTGCATTTTTCTGAGATGGCATCAAGAGGCTGCAAGCATCCGGCAGACGCATTTTGCTATGTCTGCGGCCAATTTATCAAGACAAGAGCGAAAAAGTACTCCGTGGAAGCATCTGCTAAGATGTGTGAGGCCTACAAGGCATATTTTGGCATGCCTGTCGGGGATCAAGACAAACCCTGGGCACCTCATTTCACCTGCGAGCACTGCAAAAAAACTCTGGAAGGTAAGATGGACAATTGTTGCTCGGAATTTTATGTTATAAAATTTGTTAAAAATTTTAAAATTGTAAAAGTTTTTAATTTTAAAATGTTTTACAATTTTCAATGTTATTGAAAAAATATATCATATATGAAAAATGTTGCGAGAATCTCTTACACATTAGTCATGGGTGAAATAAATGTATTTTTGTAGGATGGTACAGAGGGGAAAAGAGAGCCATGAAGTTCGCTATCCCAAGAATTTGGCGGGAACCATCTGACCACTCAAGCAACTGCTACTTCTGCATGGTGGACCCTTCCAAACATCGGACTGGCAAGAATGCACCTGCTATCACGTATCCGGACCTTCCTTCATCCATCGCCCCGGTGCCACACTGCCATGAGCTCCCCGTACCCACTCCTCCGGAGAGAGAGTAGCCGTCTTTAGAAGAGAGCAGCAAGTCAGAGAGCGAGGAAGACGTTGTAGATCCAGATGACAATTTCAGAGGTGGAGCTGAGGAGAGAAACCCATACTACCCCAACCAAAAAGAAAAACTACTCACTTCTAAATCTTTTGTAGTCATTTTTGTATTACTTTAGTATAAATACATGTTAATTTGGATTCATATGTTGTTTTTTACTGACTTTATGTGAACGAAAAGACACAAATTCGCCCGTTTTCTCATTGGAAATAGGTAAATTTCAAAATATCACTGTCCTGGTCACAAAAGCAAAGTTTGTGGGGAATAATAGCCATTTTCTATACTTTTGAGGCATAAGCAATTAGGAAATAACACTTACTACCCAGGAACAAAATATTACACATGAGCGCTTCAAAACCTCAAGTTCCTGTGTCTGGGTATTTAAAGGGGCAATGAACCATGGAGAGTGCAGCCCGGTTTACAGTATATATTTATTTTTAAAGGAGTCAACTGTGGCTTTGCGTTTGTACACCTCAATTTGAAAGTTTTATATTTAGTACATTGTCTTGCTCATATTCTAAACAAAGTCACATACCTGTCTTATAAAAAGGAATCACTATATAAAAAGGGGATAAAGTGGAGTACTCCTCTTGTACCCACCTGATAGGGTCCCACGGCCGGGTCCAAGGGTTCACCTCCCTGCTTCCCCAGTCCCTCTTTTGGGCAGGTGCCTGAATGGGCGCATGGAAGGAGCAGCGCATGGCGGTGTGCCCAAATTTGTTACAGGTGAGGCACCAAAACCATGCTTCTTTTGGGCCTGGCTGTTCCTCTGCTTTCCCCTTTGGCTCCTTTCCCCATTTTCTCCTTTCTTCCTCCCAAAAACACACACAAAAAAAATGTTTTTTTTTTTTTTTTTTCTCAAAAACAAATTACCCGCAGTACTGTGCCTGGCCTGAGTTTGTGGAGGTGTTATATCCCACTCTAACACCACATGTCATGAATAGCTTGGGTGGCGACATCCGACCCAGAAGAGAATGGACACAGACAGTCAGTACTGCAGGGTATGAAAGCGCTGCTGCACATTTAATAATAAATAAACAAATAAGAAGTTTGAACAAAACACATAACACTGTCACTTCACTTTCTAAATTGTTTTGATTGTGTTTGGGGTCATTGTGGAATATAAATCCTGGATCAATTAGCCATCTTCCAACCCTGAGATGGATTTTTATTTAAAGAAAAAAAAAACAAAAAAAACAGCCTCTTGTGACAATGGTGCTTCAATCATGGCCAAATTCCTGAGCTAGGTGAAACTAGATTGGTAATGCACAAATGACCTTACCAGAAGAGTATTCTTGCTAACAAGTGATTAGAACAAACTTTTCCAGATTAGTCTGTAATTACATTGATTTTGTAAATTTTTGGAACGGAACCTATTTTCATCTATAAAAGGATAGCTATTATGGTCTTGCCCACTAAATTTGTTGTTAGACTTTTAAACAACACTGAAATTAAACAATGTGGAATGCATCACTTGCAGATGCAGTATAATCAATGAATGAACCAAGAACTCAATGCTAAACCACTTTCATTGTACACTGGTGACTGGTAGCACTAATCGCTGTAGCTTATGGTGTAAATTTTATGATGTCACAGTGTAAACAATCTCTCTCTAATTTTAAAATGCATTAACTTATTTTCATAATTTATATAAATTATGAAACTACTCCATAATTCACAGCGTGGGGCCTGACACTGTCAGATGGGGCTGCTTTGACGTTCTTCAACGTGAATTCCAGCGACCCCTGCTGTCAGGTGCCTCCTATGCCAGACTGGATAATAGGTCATTATATATTTGTACGTTATTATAGGGTTTTTATCTATCTGTCTAGCTTTGTATTAATGATTACAATTCAATAAACAATAAAACACAACCGGGTATAATCTACATTTTATGGGGGCGGGAAGTTTCAACATATCCCGCACATATAATTCAGACACAAAATGTATGCACATAAAATGAATGGGTGATGTATATTATTTCATCAGGTGGTGTATACTGTTAATGTAGCTGACCTTGCCTACCAGAATGTATTCCCTTAACCAGCAATAGTTCCCTTTCACAGCTTATTAGTTGTTGTTGTGTGTTGTGTGTTTGTTTTTGTTTTTTTTATAGTTCAACAAAATTATCTTTCCACTCCTTCCCCAAACAAAGGATTTCTCCCTGTTTTTATTCCATGTGGCTGGGTCTTAATTGATGACCAATTATTCAATTAAGACCCAGCCACATTCCACACCTGTATTCGGCAGGGATGGAGTTAACCCCATACAAAAACACATCCCACACTATTTACACCAGCAGGGCTTCTGCCCTGCCACACCAACATATAGTTTACATGGTCTGGATACCAGAATTCAGCCTTATGCACCACAAGGATATTAAGTTGTTGTTCATTAGTTTAACTAGGTTGAGTTTATTCAGGTATGTGTTATACAAATAGCCAATATAATGGGTTAAATTCAAAAGAAAACCAATAAAGATTTGTGTATCACAGCTTGCAAATCTGAAGCATTGGCTTGTAATAAAAAAGGTAGCTGCTGATGCCAGAGGGGTGCCTCATAAAAACTGGACAGGACATTTCAATGTTATGATAGTTATGATAATCACGTCTGTGGCACTATCTAAATTACCCTACAAGGGCTGTTTCATTTAACCTGAGGGTTTAAACGATGCTTAGAAGTATGCAAAATAGTGTGTTTTCATCAAAATAGACTGCAATTTGAGAGGTTGTAGTGTCCGGGTACTGTAGTTCCAAGCTACTGATCCACATCCTAAAATGCTATATTATTTAGTGTATGGTAGGCTTTTACATTGATTAGATTTTTTCCCTGATGTGTCACCTATTTTATTTAAGGTAATCACATTCTTAGTTGCTCAATTAAGAGTGTTAACCGATTACCTTGATAAGACCTGATGTTTTTTATTTTATTTTTTTGCTATATTTTTGGAGAGAAATAATATGAGAGAGCATTGCTCTCTCTTCACCCCTGGAATCGATTACTGGACATCACACACCAGGCATCACTTCCTCTGATATATTTATGCTCCGACCTTTAGTGTTTACAATAGCTTCAAATGCTTTATAGCTTTTCTACTACAACCATCTGTTTGATAGTAATCTGTGTCATTTTACTCTGCAGGTGCATTTCATATTAAGGTATATGATAGACAGTTTAGTTTTTTAATGCTGATAAATAATTCTTCCAGGAGCAACTGTCCAAAACATGGCCCCTAACTACACTTTATAATACAAAATAAAGAGATGTCATGTCTTTAGTATTGATTCTGAATGCTTGCGACCTCGCTTTCACGCTATACATGTACAGTTATGGCCAAAAGTTTTGCATCGCCTAGGATTTTAGGATTGAGACAAAATAAAAACATTTTAATTGATCTTTTTTTAACATCATGTAATCAAATAAACTACAAAATGATATCGCAAAAGTCATAATAGTATATGGAAAACTACAACGCGGTGTGTAAGTCAACATTATTCATTGGACTTTATAGGCCATATTCATAAAAGATGGTGGCAATACACCAATCCCAGAATGGGGTTATGCTCTGCCCTCTACTAGTTTCCCCCTAGCAACCGCAGGACCTCAGACAAGCTACCAACATACCAGCATGACAACCACCACAGATGCCAGTGTTTTACCCCCTCATTTTGGCTTTTTTCGCGATCCTGCCATCTCCCGACACTGCAAAGAGCGAGGATATAATTTTTTCATTAACGGATGCAAACATGGAGTGAAGTTTGTGGTGTCAGGGAATGATGGTGTGACAGTGACAAAAAAGATTAGTTACCATATGTATGTGTGTTGCTTGGAGCGACCGAGAAAATGGCCGCCAGAGTAACCTACAGTTGTTGACATGTGTCATGTGATACAAGGGGCTGATGCCATTGGCTAAACACAAGGATTTGATTGACAGTCAGGATCGGTCTATTTCCGGCCATTAAAAAAAATTACCAGGCAGCATTTAACACACGATTTATAAAACTACTGCCTGGTTATTTTACCGGCCAGTAACGGGTTTAGATGTGATTCATCATCACGGATTGTTACAGAGAGATTTTATCTAACCAATTGTCAGAGGTATCCAAATTAGCCATGTCTCCTACATAAGACATCAATGGCATAGACCGCCTGTTTACACGTTTCCTTTGTCTTTGCAGCACACAAGAAATTATAGAAGGCACTACAGCATCAGCAAGCTTTGGTTATTTTTCTAATAATATTATGTTTGAAACTTTCATTTGAATGATGAACGGCACAGAAAGACAGCACCACACAGTTACATTAAAATACAATTAATTTAAATAGGGTGGGTGAGCACAGCATGGTCGTGTTCATCCCCTATGGAAAGGATTTTGTGTGCTGCAGCAGTTTTGAAATCAATGTAAAATTATCTCAGTAATCATCAATTGAAAAACATATACATATATTGATATAACTTTTTGTCTGCTACACATCTGTCCTAGTATATTTAAGTATGTTTGGGTTGTTTTACGTTTAACAGAGGTCGCTACAAACTGTAAAATACAATGAAACCTGTTATATTAATAGTATAATAATTTCACAAAATATAATATAAATCTCACCGTTTTGAAATCGTTCTTTTGATTGTACTGTTCACCTAAATTACATTTGACTAAACAAAATCAATTTTTATCAAGTGGTTTTTATGACAAGTGTCAGAATCAATTTTGGGACCGGCATTATTAACGTTTTGGTCTCCCTGTTTTGACCTGACCGCTAGCCCCACTTCATATTACACATTGTAACAGGGTAGCTTGGGTGGTGACGTCAGACCAGGAAGTACAGAGACAACAGAGCTGGGGTAGGGAAGCACTGCAGCGCATTTATTTCAAATAAACAAAAAGGTTTTCAACAAAAACACAAACAAAAAACAGCTCAAGGGCCAAAACAAACAAAACACAAAATAAAACGAACACTAAATCCAACAAGTATCGTGCTGGTTTTAGAGCCAGCACGAGTAGCAATTGTTTTCTTTTCAGTTATTTTTCTTTAACTCCTCTTACTTCCATTCTCTACTCCTAGACTCTCTACTCCGAACAAGGAAAGCTGCAGGCTTTTATACCGGTGACCATCTCCAGACCAGAAATAGATTAATGAATTACTTAATCTGGAGATGGTCACCTTCTGCATGGGGTTTTTAATATTTGCATAGTCAACAGCAACTCTGTCTATAATTAAGCCGCTGCTGACCATGCATTTTCACGAGATGTCTGGCAGGGATGAACTGCTAACTATCGCCCCTGCCAGACCACATCCAAACCAAACAATAACAAACAAAACGGCTTGTTAACTAAACACACCATACAGTCAAATCATACAAAACAATACATTTCCTTATTAAATAATAATACACCAATACATTTTTTAATCATAACCATACATTCACCCGTGATAAATAAACACATTTAAACAGCAGGGTTTTGCCCTGCCCCCTCTCATTATGTGCAGGGCTTTTCCTTTTCTCTCCACACACACAAAATGCTTTTCAATCAACGTAATACCGGTATGTGCTGGCTGTAAAACATACAAAAAAATGTATTTAAATATTTCTAGATGGTATTTCAAAGCCATAACCACCTACCAATCGACAAAGAAATGCTTCATTAGTTAGTGCTATGTGTCAGGAAGACAGACTTCTTTGAGTAATTATCCTATCAGGTGTGGTTTTATAAGATATATGGGTTGGATTAAGTGACGCGCAGCAGTCTAGTCTAGTTGAAATTCTCTCCCAATCAGACAATGGCCCCAGCGACTGCTGTGAGTGTAAAGCCTCGGACACACATGAGCGACGCGGCACCGTTTGCGGGGAGTGAAGCAGGACAGCGCGTGGCCGTACTGCTTTGCTTGGTGGACACACATCAACGTTGTGAAGCGGCGATAAAAAAAAGAAAGACCGTCCACCACCTTGCAGCACTGTACAACAACCCAAAAAATGTATATCATTCTTGAACTTTTAGTGCTTGAACCCAGAGTGAACGACCATGTCCATCTCCAGAAATTTTTATCAGGATCTAACGTTATAAGTTCCCGTATCAGAACACCACTCAGAAATATTTGCCTTTTATTCACCTAAGGATATGTATGTAAAATATGATATTTATTTGGGGATACAATGTGAAAGCCTATTATATATCCAGCACCACAGTTAGCAAGACTGGACTGTGGTACTGTATCTGTAGTTATACATTGTATAGGAGCTGCTATTATTCAGGAAAAAAGGGATCACATTCTTCGCAAGTGTATACACAATAATCAGTCGGCTGGCAACCGGTTAATTACTTGACGTGTATATCTGACAAATGATACAGGATGTCAAGTAACTGGATTCATGCGGGGTGTAAGCGGTTAGTATTTGTTTTGGATCATTCAATAGACCCATAACAAACGTCCTTGAAATTCTTATTTTTATAATCAAATAGCTCGGGATGCTGAGAAACTTCAGCTATCAGTAGCTCCTCCAAGTTGATGGATATTCATGTGATATAATACTACTCGGGTTCATAACAAAATTGGGTTAGAAAACGTCACATATTTCTTGCAATTTTTCTTGAACTAACTAACAATCCCATTTGACACAAATCTGTATTTTTCAATATACAGCTATGCCGAAAGCTTTACATCACCTAGAATTATAGCATTGAGACAATTAAAATATATATATATATATATATATATATATATATATATATATATATATATGAACATAATTTAGATATTTTATTTAACATCATGTAATCAAAGAAACTAACACATGATATTGAAAAAGTCTACCGGAAGCCATAATAGCAGTATTTCATGTTAGATTTCAAAATGTCACATCTTTCAATTTCTGTCAGTTTTTTGTTAAGTATATGGAAAGCGGTATGCAATTCAATATGTTAACGTAACTGTATTCAGCATGTTTCATTTGACTTAATGAAGCAAAATTAGTTAATTCAATAGGGTGATGCAAAACTTTTGGCCATAGCTGTAAATAGTAAACACACGTACGTGCTGGGTGGTGTAATACAATATAATTTACTTTAATATTACTTGAGTTGCCTCTGTCAGTAGATGGAATCCTATGAAAAATATGTAATGCTAAGGCCAGTTTCAGATGGATGCTCTAGAGGTGTGCTGAACTCAATTCAAGCACAACATTTTGATTAAGTCCCAATTAGGTACATGAGTAGAGCGCTGCCTGAAACAATTAAGTTCTCCTCGACGCTCTTTTGACATGATCACACCTTCCTCTGCCGCTCCAAGCAGCTCGGGTGCACCTTGGTTTCCTAAAGAGCTCCAGCGGCGAACCTAACTAAGCTGCACTTAATGCTAATGTACACAAATGATATACAAATGATATGGTGAAGAGTATTGTGTATCCCACAATACTACGCTAATCACCTGCCAGAATCAATCATGGCAGAACCCACAGAGGAGCAGCGATCCAGATCTCCAATAGAAGTAGAGGAAGACAGCGCATTGGAAACTGGGTACGTATGAAAATATATTTGAACTGTTTTTTAGATTTCATGTTCCTAATTTAAATTAATGTAAAAATTAGGTTTGGTGCAGCCTTTGTTGCGATTTACCGTTTTCAGTTTGGGTGCTTAATGTGTTTTTATGCAGTCATCCGCCTTTACGGAATCAAACCATTTATTTCTCCAATACTGAGAAATAATAATAATTTATTATTATTATTATTATTTTACAATAAAGGCGACAGAAATGATGGTTAACATGATTAAAACTTGTTTAGCTGTGTATTTGTTTGACACAAGCGAACTGCGCTGTGTAGGCCTACTGTTCTCAAATAACTGAGTTTTTCTTTATAATAACCATATGTCATCATTTGTCTACAATGCAATTTTACAATGCACTGTGTGAGATTTCTTTGGAATAAATGCAATATGTTTTTGGTTCGCCAGTATGAAACCAATTGGTTCATGGAATTTAATGCAGTGCGGCTCTAACGCATACTTAATTTCAATTGAGTTTGGCACGCCTCTGGAGGATCCGTCTGAAACTGGCCTAAGTAGCCTATTAGCTTTCTGCGCACGGCAGTGATGAATATACTGTAGGAACCAAAAATATTGAGTATTATGTTTTTGTTTTTTACCTGCAAAACACATTAACTGAGTTAATAACACTATGTAACACAATTTTTGTTCCTGGGTAGTAAGTGTTATTTCCTAATTGCTTATGCCTCAAAAGTATAGACAATGGCTATTATTCCCCACAAACTTTGCTTTTGTGACCAGGACAGTGATATTTTGAAATTTACCTATTTCCAATGAGAAAACGGGCGAATTTGTGTCTTTTCGTTCACATAAAGTCAGAAAAAAACAACATATGAATCCAAATTAACATGTATTTATACTAAAGTAATACAAAAATGACTACAAAAGATTTAGAAGTGAGTAGTTTTTCGAGATTTACGATTATACTGTAAATCACTTTCATGAATCAGCCCCCAAATGTAGTCTCCCATCATGTTCTCGTTATACTGTCCTTGGTAGCGGCGTTCAAAGTCCAGTATATCCTGGTGGAAGCGCTCGCCTTGCTCCTCCGAGTACGCTCCCATGTTCTCCTTGAATTTATCAAGATGAGCATCAAGGATATGGACTTTGAGGGACATCCTACAGCCCATTGTGCCGTAGTTCTTCACCAGAGTCTCAACCAGCTCCACATAGTTTTCGGCCTTGTGATTGCCCAGGAAGCCCCGAACCACTGCGACAAAGCTGTTCCAAGCCGCTTTCTCCTTACTAGTGAGCTTCTTGGGGAATTCATTGCACTCCAGGATCTTCTTTATCTGTGGTCCGACGAAGACACCGGCTTTGACCTTTGCCTCAGACAGCTTAGGGAAGAAGTCTTGAAGATACTTGAAGGCTGCCGACTCCTTATCTAGAGCTCTGACAAATTGTTTCATAAGGCCCAATTTGATGTGCAGTGGTGGCATCAGCACCTTCCGGGGGTCCACCAGTGGCTCCCACTTGACGTTGTTCCTCCCCACAGAGAACTCGGTCCGCTGTGGCCAGTCCCGCCTGTGGTAGTGCGCCTTGGTGTCCCTGCTGTCCCAAAGGCAAAGATAGCAGGGAAACTTGGTAAAACCGCCTTGGAGAACCATCAGGAATGCCACCATTTTGAAGTCTCCTATGACCTTGATGCCATCTCAGAAAAATGCAGATATGTATCCACTTAGGCAGCTGAAACTAAACTCAACTGGTGGGCTTAAGGCCCCTGTATTTATACTACTATTTAGATTACTGGAAAGTTCCAGAAAGTTCTAGAAGTTACTCCAAGTTTACTCAGCACTGAATCTATCTGGAATGTTCTGGAAAATAGGTACATTTCAAAATATCACTGTCCTGGTCACAAAAGCAAAGTTTGTGGGGAATAATAGCCACTTCCTATACTTTTGAGGCATAAGCAATTAGGAAATAACACTTACTACCCAGGAACGAAAAAAAAAAAAAAAAAAATTGTTACACGGTGTAATACGCATTAATACAAGGACAGACTTGTTTCTAGCAGTTCCACTCTTCAGTACATGTTAGTTCTCCAAAAAGATGACTAAGTGTGCTCCTGTTAAATCGATACCTGCTACGAATCACATCATCAGATTAATACAGAGCAAGTCATAGCTCAAATCTGCAGGGTCTTCTCACTGTTCTGAGAGGATCATGTTCCAAGATATCTCTCTCCTCTTGATGTACAGTCCACACAAGCACACCAAAGCCTGGCATTTTCTTAGAACAAGTAGGATGCAAACGTGATTTATGTTTTCCAACCAGTAAGTAACCTATCCTGTTTAGACGAGTTAACAATGCAATTTAATGTATGTGTTGCAAATAACAAATTACTTAAATTACGTAACTATTGGATAATTAAACATAGACTTTTTTATTACTATTGGTTTAACTACATGTTCCTAAATGCAGAAATTATGCTAGGAAATGATACCGTTAAGACGCATCTCATTCCCTGCCTGGTCTGAGGCACGTGTTAATTATGATGCCGGTAAAGGTCAATTAACAACACAATACAGATTATATTCTAGCATCACGATGATTTAAGTTTTCTGACGGTAAATGTCGTTTATGCATCACCCGATGAAATACTGTCATGTAAACACTATTACTGGCACGATAAAGGAGACGGTAAGTTTTATGAATATGGGCCACTGAAGCAAAATTAATTACTTCTAAATGGTGATGCAAAACTTTTGGCCATTTCTGTAGAGTATAGCACATAAGGGTATGTGTTATACAAGGGGTTCATGATGATGTCATGTGGAGGTTTGGAATTAGATTACATAGCGGATAGAAGTATAATCTGAATATAAACATCGACAGAGAGTCCCATACGGTATATGTTCCCCTTGCTAGACTGATTCAGCTCTCGCACCAATTCGTCTCACAGTGGCGGAGAGTATCAGTGTCTCAAAGCTGATTAACTTGTTTACATAAAAAAAGGAAAAACACTGCTTAAAGCTGTAAACAATACAGGCAGCTTTTTAAATAGATACAGATCCCAGATTAATTAGAAGACAGTTTAAGATTGCAATGTACAGTAACCATCCTTATCAGCCTTGTTAATCAGTTGCAGGTAATTAAAAAGATGCTGTGTAACAACAAGAAAGATCAACAACAGATTAATGCAAGTAATTATGTACAAAGCCTGTTATTTTTAAATAATGTGCCCTTTTTATATTAATTTCTGGCAAACTCCCTTTCCTTGATTAAATTACTTATGCATACATTTGTCATGAGGTCCTGTGGTCCTGTTGCTTCTAAGGCCATGTTAACAGTAGTTCCAGAAAAAAAAAACATCAACTTCCCAAAGACCAGATGTGACTATGCAGACAAGCCAAATCCACACTCTACATTGTGTGTTCAGTGCTTAATCCAGGACCCACCTTTACAACCTAAGATTCCTGTCTTTTGTCCTTTATCTTTCTATATGTGTCTGTGGTGAATTAGGGGCTTAACACCATTATAAATGATGGCTCACCTTCTCATCAGAACAAGCCATTGGACCATGTTGCTAGCTTTGACCCATATATATATATATATATATATATATATATATATATATATATATATATATATATATATATATATATATGGATGGGTAAATCTCTATGGAGTACTCATTTTAAAATCTAGTTTGGCTGAATGAACACTGATCAGGCTGTGAAACTACAGTTTCCCAATCAAAAGCCACCTTTGCTAACCACTAAACCATTTGATTGTTGAAGAAAATCCTCCAGATAAGCCATGCACTTTGGACATTGCAACTGACCAATCAGCAATTTTGTGCACTACGTAATTTGCATCAATTTGCTTAGCAATGGCCTTAACGACCATGAACCCAAATAAACCAGCAACATGGCGTCGCCAGTAATTTTTTAATGCCAAATAATAATAAAAAACAATTTTTAAAAAAACCTGAACTGAACAAAAATAAAATTCGAAAAATTAAAGCCCTACTTACAGTATATGAAACAGCTTAATGGGGCCTCAGTGGTAAAAACATGAAGAAAAATAAAATTTCCATATTAATACATTTTGTATTAAAAAATCACTATTTTACAGAAAACAGATACCCCTGAGATGTTCTATCTTATCAGTATGGCTGTCCTGTCATAGACAGCAGAGAGAATTAGAGTAACTAAGGACAATTCTTGGCAGATTCCACACTTCCTCATATAAAGGACCCTGATGTCTGTGGCATGATGAGGTGTCCCCAGTCACATGGTTCTTATATGTTATTGCAGTTTTTCAGGAATAAGGCAAAAAATATAACTACCCCTGCATGTAAATTGGTTCCTGGCTCCCTCCATTCCAGCCATGTGAGAATGTAGCTGGGATGGAGGAAACTGGGGGCTTTGATTGTCAATGTACTGCAATTAATACATTGAGGATTATATCTACCAGCAAAATGTAGGTGATTATATAAGACTGTAGCCAGCCTATCTGTTCAGTTCAGGAGGGACTGAGGAGTGAGAGCACGGATGCTAGTGAGCTCGCAAGTCTTTGCTGTGAAAGTTGTTTTTTTGTTAAAAGCCTACGGTTAGTTGATTTTTTTTTTTTGGTATTTTTTATTTATTTTGTTAATCTTGCTGCCTGAACATGACCACTCAGCCTCGCCCTCTCACAGACAATCCATGGTCTTGGTGAATGCATTTAATGTTTGAGGTGTAATATGCAAAAGGGTGGAGTAAATTAATTTTTAGTGTTCAGTACTTCAAATGAGTTCAGTTGTAATTACAGAGCAGTTACTAAGTAATTATATTGTAATAAATCCCCTTAAAGGGGATAAACAAAGTTATCCTAGTCATTATTTCAAATATAGAAAACCAAGACACATTTGGAAGTTGCGTGGAGTCATACAGTACCCAGAAATTTTTATTAAGGGTGGGATTAGTGTCGGCAACGTGGGGTAGGCACCATGAGGGGGCTTAGTTATTTTTTAGTATAATTGTAACCTGACACTTTGTGGTGTGATATTGTACACCTGACATGTTACATTATTATGATTATAACATAGCTGGTATAGTAAGAATATAACTCTGTAACATAGCTGTATTGAGGTGGTGTAAAATTACTTTACTTTATTACAGTTATTATTATTTCTTAGCAGATACCCTTATCCATTATTATCACATTATTTTTACAAACAATTACATTATTTTTACATACAATTCCCCATTTATACAGTTGGGTTTGTACTGGAGCAATCTAGGTAAAGTACCTTGCTCCAGGGTTACAGCAGCAGTGTCCCCCACCTGGGATTGAACCCACGACCCTCCAGTCAAGAGTCCAGAGCCCTAACCACTACTCCACTCTGCTGCCCGTACCTAGTTTGTAAAGCTAGGTCTTCAGATAAAGTCAATGGAATAAAAATAAATAAATAAATATAAAAACTGTTTAGATTAGTGATAAGCCAATAGATACAAACTTTTAAAATGAGATTTTCCAAAATAAATTGTTAAACGTGACTTTAATTTACCAAATTTTGAAAGTACATTCCCAAGTAAGTAATAAAACACAGCTTGTGTTTTAAAGGACGTATTAATAAGAACAATGACTTCTGGTATCGTGGCCGTGGCCCCGCCTCCTTACTGGATGGCCGGCTTCCGACTGACCCTGGAATGAACTGCCAAACCATCCATTACAGGCACTCTGCTCCGGTTATACAGTGCCCTCACGGATCGGGAGTGAGATTGTTGACTAGGATCCATTCGCTCTCTGTCACAATCCTACTCTGCCAAAATCCAGGGCAGCAGTATCCAGCTCTAAAATACAGCAGCTATCTTGGCTACTTGTACAATCAGCCATGTTTATTTAACAATCTACAGAGAGCCAGCAGAATGACTGGTGCATAAGAAGATCCCCGTTCAGCCGTTCATTGTTATTTCTCAATCTCGGTGAAGTGGGTCGGGAGAAGGTTGTTTCACAATTCTGAGTGCTGCCATGGTAAGAATGAGCTGGTAGCACACAGGGTCCTGGGAACACTCCTGTGCTGAACTTTTGTGTCTTCAGAGTTGTAGCCGTTCGTGTTTCACAAGGCCCAGCGGGAGGCTGAGGGATGGGGGATAGCTCTGACATCGCGGGCCGCTAGCTAGGTGGCTTGCTGAGCTTGAAGATAACAGCTGTCACTCACTGAATCATTAGCAGTGAAACAGAGGCAATGAAGCTTGTGCTGTCCTCATTTTTTATGTTTTCTTTTTTTTTTTTTTTTTTAAGAAATTGGCCAAAGATCAAATTGGCTTGAGTAGGGAGCATGAATCAGAATGACAAGTAATCAGGATTTTAACTTTCTTTTCACTTCAGGTCTTTCAGTACTTCCAGAGATCCGTCATCTGGAAGATCATATATATATATATATATATATATATATATATATATATATATATATATATATATATATATATATATATATATTGTATTTGTTGTTGTTGGAATAAAGTCAAGTTTCCAGTGTCAATTCACAGAGGCTAAACAGGCTCTTATAATTTACTGAGAGCACAGATGGGCCTGAAGCAGCTTGGCATACCTGGCCTCAGTTGACCTAGTCAAAAGGCCCAAATCTGTTCTGTTATTTAAAAAAAAAAACGATTGCTGTAAGGAATGACATCCTGTTGATAATGATGTTCATTGGAAATATTGGTATGCACGAAGGCACCATGAACAAGTCCATACAGTGTTTGTAATATAAGCAACATTTTAAATACTAAACATTTTATCATACTGTGGGCAGCACATTTGATCTTAGATGGATATGGAATTCATTTTTTACTGTATAAAATAAAACCTTGTATAAAAAAAAAAGAAAGACCTCAAAGAACAAGAGATTGTGGCTAATAGATGAGGTACTTCAGTGTGTTTCAGACATAGTATTGGAAGTGGTTAAAGAAAAGGGCTTGTAACCAGGAGGTCCCTGGTTCAAATCCCACCTCAGCCACTGACTCATTGTGTGACCCTGAGCAAGTCACTTAACCCCCTTGTGCTCCCTTTCGGGTGAGACGTAATTGTAAGTGACTCTGCAGCTGATGCATAGTTCACACACCCTAGTCTCTGTAAGTCGCCTTGGATAAAGGTGTCTGCTAAATAAACAAATAATAATAATAATAATAATAATAATAAAAAGTGCCACCCAGGACCCCTTGACAATGAGTGATCACAGCTTAAGCATTTAATGCTGCTGGTGACATGGCAAGGTGCTCTCAGCAGGTTTTGAATGCAGCATCACAGTAGTACACAGCAGGCCATCCAATACCTGGCACATGAATGAAGGGATTCCTCCGGCATTCTGAAATCTCTGAAAAACAATTATTTATTGTTTTCTAAACATAATGGTGGATTGATCATTGAACTAAAACTGCAGGACACAAATGGTTTAGCAGTTACAATTGTACAAGTTACAGATTCAAATAAATACATGCTGTTTCGTTTTTTGCTCATTATGACATTATGCATAACTGGGCTAAAATGCAAACTATAAAATTGCTGGAGTACAACAACACCGTAGCTACAAAATTCCCAAAACTTAGAAAACACCTGAGGTCCTATTATAAGTGACTGTGCAGCAGAGTTTACCCCCTAGTCTCTGTAAGTCCCTTTGGATGAAAGTGTCTGCTAAATGATGAATTAATAATAATAATAATAATAATAATAATAATAATAATAATAATAATAATAATAATAATAATAATAATATTGCAAAACCTGTTACTTACGTGTTTTTGCTATCCGAGCCAGAAAAAGATCCTGTTAAGCTGCAAATTTGACTGCACAGTTTTAAATGCATTATATTCTGCACTGAAGGATGGTATTCTATTGTACATGCAAGTGCTGTATTCTCTTTTCTCTGTATTTTGGAACCTTTTCCAGAAGTCAGACTCTTGAAAGAATCTTAATCATCCCACACAAACATGTACTCAAGTCCCCAAACACCAACATGCAATTTTAATACTAAATAATGTTAATTGGTTTCCTACTCATGGTAATTTTAAATTTTCCCATGCTTACTGTATACTATGAATTTACTGTGCTTTACTGTGGTATACACTTTTTGTACAGTGCTATGATTTTACTATAGTTTACTTTGTTATGTTTTTACAATGGTATACTGTAGTTCAATTCTAACAAACAAATTAATTTCACACAATCATGTCAAGGAGGCAAGTGTTTAAGCTGTTGGACAAAACGGACAGAAGACAAAGGTAGATAATAAGATCACTAACCTTCAACTAGGGAGGGTCGTTGATGCTGGGCAGCAAGTTGTGCTAAAATGTTCATTGGCACTAAAATCAGTGCAAGGTGAACAAGTGACCTTTCCAAAAAGAGCTGTGAATGGTAGGCTTGTTCACAAACGCAATGATTGAAGAGTGAACCTTAACATCATTAAGGAAACATTTGACCTCAAATTACAGCCAAATATTTGTCTTGGATTAAAAAAAACATCTTTGAGTGCTGCTGCACTATGCCTTTATACTTCAAAGTGTTATGTTGAGATATTGCTACTAAAGATTAGCAATGAGGAATATGAGAATGCACCTTTAATCATTAGCTCTTAAACACTTCAGAAACATATTTGTATGTGCAAATGAGAAACTAAAACAAGCTAGTGCAAGGGGGAAAAATCTATTAAAATAAAACTAAAACTTGGCTGGAGTCACCAGATTCCTTGATCTTATGTGCTCCAGGATGCTGGCAGGTCTGCAGTAATTGTGCTGTCAGGTATATAAGCCTTCATATAAAGCGGACATTTTTGTGGAAAAAATATATAACATGGTTACCTAGAAATCCAAATTCCTAATAAATTAGAGTAGACATTCTTTTCTCAAGTTAATCCTTCAGTCCTGAATTATGTCTGTCAAAATTAAATTATATAATTCAAAAAGGATCTCCTTTATTGAGAATATGAGAACAGGACAACATATTTTTATATATATTTATATATATTTTTAAACACTACCTTAGACTGGGACCTAGGACTCCTGTGACGTTCCAACATTATTTCCGATGGCATGTTAACAGCGCTAGGCGGGACCTTATAATGCATTTTGTTTTAGCTCAGTTCCAATCAGAGCTATATAACTGCAGTGACATACCTGTGCTGATATCACCAACCAGCCTGAGAACAATTCCTTTGTAATAGTAGGAGCGTATTGCATTAACCCTTTGCGGTCCTATGTCGTACCAGGTCCGACACTACAATTTTCCCTTTCCAGTCTGATGTCGGACCCTGTCTGACATCATCAAAAAGACGTCAAGCACAGGTCTCTAGTCGTTTTTTCTCCGGAAAAAGCCGAGAAAACCTTTCAATGCCGAGCGAGACCGATAGGAGCCGAGACAAGCCGAAAAGAAAAAGGGGCAGATCCGAGCAATACACATAGTCTCTTCACCACAGGCATAACACGTACATAAACAAAAAAGATAGCTGCTTCCGCATCCAGCGCGCAAAGAATATCACAGACATTTGCCAAGCTTTTTGACAGTAATAAAATAATGACTTGGATCCCATTATTGAGGAAATTTGGTGATAAAACGAGTCATCAGGAGATGATTTAACAGTATGCACGACTATGAAGAGGTATGTAATAAATACAGTGAACAAGGGGTGGGGCGGGGCTGGAGATGCAGTACTGAGTGTCCTGTTGATATGCAGTGCCTTTTAAACCTGTTTTACTGTGAAAAAAATACTTTTAAACAGCATGTGTAAAATAAACTCTGCGTGTGAAAATAAATTGGACCTGATGCGTCTGACAGGCGCTGAATAAATGGACCGCTAAAGGTTAAACTACTAATGTGCCTCCCTTGTCCTTGATGTCCACATTCTTAGGGGACGAGACAGTTGTTCTCTCTTTAGTCCTGGACCCATCTGAGAAGTCTGCAAAGGCAACCATAAAAAAAATAAAAAAAACATTCACAATTTGAATCCTAAACATCCATACCGGCTACATCAGTCATCCAAAGAGCACCTCAGTGCAAAAAAGGCTCAACCTGTTTCTGTGGCAGTCAATGACACCTATAACCTCCTGGTCAATTAGAAAGTGTGCTTCTCCCAGACCAGTGTTTGAAACTTCCATAAAAGTTTATGTTTCAACAAAACTGCAACTTTATCAAATGTGAAAGCTCATTTGGTTCCAAGACTGCATGTCTTGTATTAACAGCAAATAAATTAGGATGTTTGAAGTCTGTGGCCGTATCCAATTAAGGATTTATCAGAATTGATAATATTGTAAGCGTGAGTATTTATTAATGACTCTGATGCAGACGTTAATCAGTGAAATGGGTTTTATTTAACCAGAAATAGGCTTTTTATTCGTGTACAATTATCGTCTCTTGCAACAGTTCAACTTTCTCTCACATCGCCATCTTAGATCTCAATCAACAAGACAGGAAGAAGGAAGTAACGTCCTGTCAATGTAATGCAGTAAACTAGACAACTCTACTTTTAGAGTGAGCCCCCCTAGCGAAACCCATAAGGTTCATATTACAAAAACAAAAACGACTGATTCTCTTATATAAAATATACAAATAAACCTAAATAAATGCGGTTCATCTAATAACAAACACACTGCTGCTATACATTGCTCAGCATTAAATTTCTGCTATACATGTCTCCCTTGGGGGGGTTAGAAATGTCCCTGTTTCTATGTTACAAGAAAACAACATGCTTAGAGGTAGAGACAGCAAAACTAAACAGTACTAAATAAAGAAATATAGCAGCAATTATTACTTTCATGAAAATATACAACCATATGTTTTTTTTTTCCATGTATACTGGTAACTGCTGGATTGCAAGGACGGTATATAATTAAACTAATAATTAAGTTTGCTGGTGGTCTAACAGCACGGCCAGACCGAGACTTTTTCTCAAAGTCCAAAGAGGTGTTTCTGAGTGGCACATCAGTGTGGCTCTCGTCCACAAATTGGGAAGATTAAGCGGCAGGCTGGGCTGGAACTACCGGAACAGGAACAGAGGAAGCTTCTCGTGACTGCCTGGGATCAGCACTCTTGCAACCTGAAAAACAAGAGGGTAAAGAAGGGGCAGAAGGAGGTCCTTTTCTGGTCTTCCAGTGAGGTGACAATGGTAAGGCACCAGACAGGGCAGACAATGGAGGTGCCTGATGTACAGCTTCAAGGTCTTCACGCAGTGGTGAGAGTGTCCTGGAACCAACTGGAGAATCTTGTGTTGGATTCCACAGGCCATAGAAAGGCTTCAGACGATTGTGGTTGTTTAGGCTGTGACTGCAGCCTACTGGGATCCATTATTTTGTAGAGAAGAGTAGGTCCATCCTCATTTGCAAAACAGCGAATGATCTTGTAAGGTCCAGTCCATTTTGGTGTGAGCTTCAGGCGCTGGTGAGCTGGGTCATCAAGTAAAACTAAATCTCCTTCTTCATATGAGTGAAAGTTCACCTTGGAATCATAATGAGCTTTCTGATGCTCATGTGCTACATTGTTGCAGTGGGTTGCTTCAGCTAAGACAGCTTGTAAACAATGTTTCAGTGAGTGAGCGTATGCACCAGGCGTGCCAGGTGTAGAGTGACTCTGATCTGTACCACAACTAAAAAGAACATTCACAGGTAGTCCAGGTTCTCTACCATGTGCTAGGTAATATTGAGTATGACCTGTGCTAGCACCCAAATAGTGCTTGAAATATCTTACTACCCACACAATGGCAAAGAGCTCCTTGTCGTAAGTAGACCATCGTTTCTTTGAAGGTGTTAAAGCATGGCTGGCATAAGAGATGACTTTCTCCTTGTGAGCCTGAATTTGAGCTAGCACAGCACCGACCGCTTGGTTGGAGGCATCACAGTAAAGAAGGAATGGACAGTTGAAATAAATGAAGGAAACAATAATAGGTGGGATCAGATAATGCTGCTTTAAGATAGGTGAATGCCTCAGCTGCTTCAGGTGATCATTGGAAGGTCACACCATTCTGTGTTAGACGGTGGAGTGGTGCTGCAATTTATGCAAAATTGAATATGAATCTCCTATAGTAAGAGCAAAGACCTATAAATGCTCTCACTTCCGTTGGTGTTGTGTGTGTTGGCCAGTGTGTAACTCGCTCCACATTCATTGGGTCTGGAACATGACCCAGAAAGATGACATGGTCACGAGCCAAGAGGCACTTTGTAGGCATCAGCTTCATACCAGCAGCCCGAAAATGCTGAAATACTTCTTCAAGGTGTTTCACATGGTCCTGGAAAGTGGTGCTAAAAATGATGACATCATCTAGGTAGATCAAGCAAGTTGTCCAGCGGCAGCCAAGAAGAACTAGCTCCATCAATTGCTGGAATGTGGGAGGGGCGTTGGTCAAGCCCATGGGCATAACCTTAAACTGGTACAGCCCACTGCCGGTGCTAAAGGCAGTTTTCTCCCTATCTTCTTGTGCCATTTCAACCTGCCAGTAATAGTAGAATGACAGACAGCACTACAGTTCTGAGGTGGGAGATCCTGTGAGTGCAGTAATGGAACGCTGCTGTTCAAGAATTTAAAACAAGAAGAGCTAGCATCTATAATTGCATGGTGATGTTTCAGGAAGTCCCATCGAGAAGAAGACTTTGGTGAGCAACTTGCACATCATAGTTTACTCTGTTATCACCTATGGCTAATGCAATTGTCAGAGTACCCAGTGGGTCCAGCTGTTCTCCAGTTACAGATTTAGCTAAAATATAGCTTTTAATCAAGGGCTTGCTCTTCAGGGATGAAATGGACATGTGCAGTTTCTCATTTATGAGTGAAATTTCAGAGCCAGTGTCAAGAAATCCATATACTGAAGTGTCTTCCAGTAGGGCAGGAACATAGACTGTGGTGCAGTCAGTCATCACACACTTAGAAGTAGGTGGAATTTGATTAGGTGTGGTGAATAACTTCTATGATGTGACACATCAGGGTGTGGTTTGTCATAATCAGGGGGGCCATATTTGTCTCTGCTATATGGAGAGGGATTTTGTTCATGGTGCCTGGTGCCATATCCTTGGGATCCAGGTGGACTGTGCTTGTACTGCGAATGACTTTAATCAAACGTTCATCACAAGTTGTGGTAGGTTGAGCAGACTTTGTAGATGTAAATGACTGTATGTTGCCAATAGCTGCTTATGAGACAGTTGGTACTGAAGTGACTGTATGTGGCCAACAGCTGCTTATGAGACAGCTGGTGCTGAAGTGACTGTATGTGGCCAATAGCTGCTGATGAGACAGTTGGTACTGAAATTGTGAAGTTTGGTGTTGTCATCTGTAAAGCTTGTTGTGCTCTTTCCCACTGACTGGCTACAGTCAGGGCATCTTCTAGCGCAGAAGCAGCATGTTCATGGCATTTTGATTGTAATGCTGGCTCCAAACCAGCATCAAAACATCTGAACCTCTCCATTTTAATAGCAGCTTCACCATAACCTGGAAATGCTTCTTGTACAAGACGTGTAATTTCAGCTGCATAGACTTCAAGAGCTTCTTTAGGAAGCCTCGGGCGTGCATTTACAAAGCTCTGAAAAAGTGTCAGATACTGTTTTCTACCAAACACTGCATTCATTTTTTCAACAGGCTCCTTATAATCACGCTGAACGTCAGAAGGTAGGGATGTAACACCTGCTCAGTTACAGAAATGGGAGAATAATTTATAGAACATTGCAGACTGACTACGCCACTGGGGAATTGCACTGGGGAATATATATATATATATATATATATATATATATATATATGAGGAGGTTAGCACTAGGTTCTTTGATTTGGGCCAGAGGAGAAGGTGTGACCAAGCACAGCACAACACAGAATAGAAAGCCAGGATGTAAAAAATAATCACATTTATTTAAAACACAAAGTTCGTTTCAGTTCTCATTATATTGCACACGTTCCTATAAAGTTTCTCTTAAAACTGGGAAACATACTGTATATAATCACGAATGGCCATAATTCCAGTAGGAACCGAATTCTTTAAAATAATTAAAACAATGTTTTCACAAACTAGTGCTGTCAGTTAGTTACAGTCAAATCCTTCATTTGGTTACATTGTTTCAGTTTAGTTCCACCATTCTCTCAGGCATTAAACTGTTACATAGTTTAATATAGCAGCAACTCATTTAGATCAAGAATACATTGATTCATTTCACTCTCGTATTCAGACACATACACACACAGCACTAGCACAGACAGGAGGTTCCCAAATTAAACACAAACATAAACTAAACGAAACAGACAGTGCTCAACATAAAAGTGACAACAAAAAGGTAGGCTTGCCCTTGGAGTCAAGGATGGCAGGGGAGCTTTCTTTCAAAACCGAGTTCCTCAAAAAAAGGGCTGTATGCTACAGACATCTCACCGCTATGGATACCCAAGATGCACAACATCTCGCAAACAGGTGCTTTCCAACTCAGCACATACATTGCCTCTTAATCGCTCAGTTGCTTCTCTGCAGCCATCCGCTCCAACCATGACTCCCAGGGCGAGTCTAAAACACAAAGGGGAACTGCATGGAATCTTTTCCCGGCAAGCTTTTAAAACAAAGAAAGTTACAACACAAACATCTAAAATAATTAACGAATCACACAAGGACTACCACACCGTCTGGAGAGCTTTTACTGCAAGCTCTAATCGCGTTTTCCAAAGGGAGAAGCTCTCCTTGTCTTTGCAGTCCCCGTGAAAACAAGGAGGAAATTTGACACGGTAATGTATAACTCTGCATGTTGCTGCCGCGTCAGCATTTGCAGTGTCACCTGCATCACTTTCATTGTCCGACATGACTGTGCTCTTCGGTTTAAAAATACTGAATAAAATGCTGTCGTATGCAACAGTAAAGAAAATATGTGAAACTCACCAAGCAACCTTCGGAAAAACAGGTTGTTTACTGTAGGCCAGCGGTGGCCAATACGTGGATCGCAACTGATTTATCAGTGCGATGGCTTCTAGTTTCCAGACAGTTTGTCAAACCAAGATGAGGAAAATAACAAATTCATATATGTCGGCATCTTTACAAGAAATGAGCAATGCAGGTATGTCAGAAGATGAAAGCGAACAGGGAACTTCGAGTTTGTTACAGCGTGTTCACAGTTGTAAAATACAAGTTCAACCAACTGTGGCTAAAAGATTTCCCCTGGCTTAAGTTTGACAATGTTAAAAAATCCATGTTTTGCATGTTTTATCATGAAGCAGGGGAACTGATAGCAGGCAAGACTGCATTTTTAACAGGGAGCCAGAAGCTCAAACATGAAAATATATTAAACACAGTGCTTCAAAACGGCACGCAATGTGCGGAGAGGCAGGCCATCCCGCTACCATAAACAGGCAAGAAGCACATTCTGAGGAACATGCTACCAGGCAGTTAAAAAAAAGTTGCCCATTTTAATTTTGTTGATGCAAAAGTATTGAATTGCACAAGTGCTATGTAAGAAAGGAAGGAAAAAAAAGATCTGTAGATATTCAACAATACATTTGAGCAAAAATTGTATTATTATTTTTTGTGTGTGTTTGTGTGCCCCTAAATTTTTCAGTGCGCGTCTATCTTTTTTTAAATTTTTTTAAACTTAGGCGCACATGTGCCTTAAAAAGTTAGCTTAGAACGTTGTGGTTGTTTTGTTTTATTATTGCTGTCTTACGTATTGGACACTATTATATTAAATCCCGCTAATAATTGTTGGTCATAGCTTACTGGTGGATCATGGAGCCCGTTGAGATCCACCAAAATGGATCGCAGTGTTTGGTGTATTGGCCATCACTGCTGTAGGCAGACTCTTGCATTCTCCACCCATCTTTCACTGGTTAAGACAGGAACCCGACACTGAAAACGGTAAGTCCCCCTTTTTTTCTTTTTTCGTTGCTGTTTTCTTTCACTCTGCCACCAAAATATGTAAGCGTGGGTGTTTATTAAGGACTCCGATGCAGATGTTGATCAATGAAATGGGTTTTATTTAACCAGAAATAGGCTTTTTATTCTTGTACAATTACCGTTTCTTGCAAAAGTTACATTTTCTCTCACATCGCAATCTTAGATCTCTCCAATCAACAATGCAGGAAAAAGGAAGTAACGTCCTGACAAACACTATAATGAGATGTAAGGATATTGCCTTGCACTTGGGCAATTGCTGACCCTCCAAAAACTTTACACCTCCTCTTACAAGGTGCAAACCATTGCAGAAGTGAGTAATTAAGAGCTGTATAAAAGCACACACCTTCAGAGACATGTCATTGGCCTCAGGATGGCTGCTGTGGTACACATGCGGAGATGCTTGGCTCTTGTTGAGGACAGGCAGGAAAACCTTCGGAGGAGAAGGACAAAACAGAGAAGACCTTGCATATTCAAACCCAGGGTCACTTTGTTGAAGTTGTCGATAGCTGAATTTCACCTTTTCATCACCTGGTTGACTGTCCTCCTGGTAACTCCGACAGCATTGACTTTCTCCACTATAGAGGACCATGTGGCCTCTTTGGTAGCATAGCTGAGGTTGGCTGAGGCTTTTCCAAATAACTCATATGATGCTGAGTGACCTCAGCCGTAAGGACTCTCAGCTCCTCAGAAAACTTTTCTGTGCGCCAAGAGGACTTTGGTGCCCTTCCTCCGAGATATCTTTTGTCTGGTTTGATTTTCATGCTCCACAAATCTCATACAGTGCCTACTGCTCTCTGTACTTTTAACTTGCCTCACCTCTGGGCTCTAAGTGTGGCCGCCAAATAGCTTGATGCACAGGTGGTGCTCATTGCGACCCTCATTATCATGATTGCGCTCATTATATGTGTGTGTTGAGTAATTCGCATTGCTCTTAAGCTTACATAAGCTGCAATGCAAAATAATTGCCTGTCTGCAAGGCAATTTGGATTACTTTCCTAACCTTTAACCTTTAGCTTCTGAGGCAATTCTTAGGGTCACTGGAGCGCTACACTGAATTCTGGTTAAAATCTACTGACATCTTTGATAGATCTAGGCCAATGTGTGTTTGTTTCTAATAACGCCATCTGCATAACAAATGATAGAAGCAGAGGAAGTGAAAGCTAAATCCCGGTTCTTTAGGTCAGGTCAGAACAAACAATCCTTGTGCAGTGCATGCTCTGATCACAGAGTGGCCTGTTCTATGGTTGCTGTAGTTATTATATTAAGGTTGCTTTGTTTTCCAGCTTTACTGACCCACACAAAGCAACTATTGGCTGGTTTTCTTTTTCCTTTTTTGTTTAACAAACTCTTCTTGCCAATGATACTGCAGATGTTTATTATGATTGGTCAGTGTAATGAGAAAGTGACCCTGCCACCTGGAGCACTTAGAGGCTGGTGTTAAACTCTGGTTATAAAAACCTCTTTGCGGGCTATTGATTTACTGGCAATGTTTGATTGTACCCCAGGGGCAGATGACTGCTAGGGCCGACAGCGCTCTTACTGTTTCACAGTCTCTATTACACAAAGCAAATAAATCTTCTATACATTAATTTTCCACCCGCTGTTACTGTGCAAAAATCGGGTCTGTGTACTGTAGCAGTCAGTTAGCACATGTAGTCATGTAGTGACTACTAAGGTATTGAATGCTTTATTATTATTATCATTATTATTATTATTATTATTATTATTATTATTATTATTATTATTATTATTATTATTATTATTTTGTAGTCTATCCTGCTGTTTATACTGATGGTCCTCCTTATAATGATTGTATAAATGCCTTGAAAGACTTCTCTATAGATACTTGATTGCCTAGTGCTCAGCTGACACCAGTGTATTGTCACAAATGGTTCTGGCACGTCCCTTTTGTGCTATAAGTCATTAGATCCTTTTGCATGGAAGGCCTCGGTTGCAAGGATGTGCGGTTCTTTGATGGACCCAGATTCAGTTAAAATGTGTTTGCCCACTGACGATGGGAACGAGAATGTAGAGATAGGAGCCCAGCTAACAAGATTTAAGTTTTTGCAGGTATCAAGTAAAGACCCTTGTCGCCCACACCTGTGATGTAAAACGCTGGATGCACAGGCCTGTTGTGGTGTTCGCAGAGCCACTTTGAGCTGAGCTAGGAGGAGAATTTGAATCTTGTTGGAACAAGCTGACTTATTAGATATCATTATTATTATTATTATTATTATTATTATTATTAGTTTATTTAGCAGACGCCTTTATCCAAGGTGACTTACAGAGACTAGGGTGTGTGAACTATGCATCAGCTGCAGAGTCACTTATAATTACGTCTCACCCAAAAGACAGAGCACAAGGAGGTAAAGTGACTTGCGCAGGGTCACACAATGAGTCAGTGGCTGAGGTGGGATTTGAACTGGGGACCTCCTGATTACAAGCCCTTTTCTTTAACCAGTGGACCAAACAGCCTCTTATTTGTATTACTGTATTGAAGTATTAATGCTGTTAAACCCGTAAAAGCACTGGAGCGCCCAGATTGCTTATTACTTGGGATTAAAGCATTTAATAAACCGAAAAGGGCACTACTACTGCTCTGATTCATTAAAACTTCAAATTAAATGAGTCTGTGTGATTTTCTTGATTATTAAAAAGTTGTCTAGACATATAGCACACCCAGTGCATGAAAAAAAACACTTACAGGAGTATAAAACATCTCTGTCCTCCTTAAACTTCTCCCCTGAGTTTAAGAGTGTGCTCAGAGCATATATATATATATAT
The DNA here is from genome assembly GCF_902713425.1 of Acipenser ruthenus. Classification (NCBI taxonomy): domain Eukaryota; kingdom Metazoa; phylum Chordata; class Actinopteri; order Acipenseriformes; family Acipenseridae; genus Acipenser; species Acipenser ruthenus. Next base: position 75,546,828 of record NC_081194.1, read on the forward strand.
ATATATATATATATATATATATATATATATATATATATATATATATATATAGTATGTGCAATTCTGACAGTATGCACGTGACTGTCTTTTGGAAGAGCAATAACATCATATCATACATTTAATTTGTTCTTACACATTGAAGATTAAATTATACATGTTTCAGAGCAGGACTACTGATCCAGTCCATAACAAGTAGAATTATTCCTTGCCACATAGTAAATTTGATCATTTAGATCTTCATTATTATTTTTTTTATTTCAAGTCCACAATATTGTTAAAATGATTATGATTACTGGTATTATTTTAATAAATGTTGACTTTGTTACATGCTATAACATCATGTTGAATAGATTAATTCAGAATGATACAAAGAAGAACCTGATGCACTGTTTTAATATTTGCCTCACTTCGGAAAATGGCAGCTTATAAAATGTTAAATAAATTGATCATCTTTGACCATTTACACATTCAAAATTTTCGGGACACCAGCAGACACTGAACAACAACCTGGCCTCCAGGGAGAGGCCCTTTTAGGCATTGTTTAGAATATTGATAGTGAAAGAAGATGCAGGACGTCTGCTATGCCACCTAGTTCAAGATTCTGTTTATACATGACGATCTCACTACCTGTTATTAACATGGAAAGCTGAAAGGGAATCTCAACACTGGAGGACAGCGCATGTAGTGAAGACATGCTTTGTCAAACACTTGGAAAGAAGAAAGAACTAGCTGTATTTTATTCACTATCATTAAATAATGCCTACAGCCATTACAGAGGTGCTGCTATCAAAAGGATCAATGATATATTTTTTTCACCTGAAGATATAAAAGATATTTGCCAAACCACACATATCTAATCCTCAGGTTAACCTTTGTGTGGTCCTTGAAGCTAACACCTTATCATGTTGTTCCCGTTAAGATGCATGTTGGGTCTTATTTCTTATTATGACTGCCTGCATTTATGAGGTTAGTCTGTTTCTTTGCTTTTTCTGTGCAGGTTGTCTGAAAAAAGAAAAAGAAAAACATGCACACACAACATGAATCCTGTTTGCATTCTTTATAAATTTGATGTAATGTCTGTATCATAGTAATATAGTATTTATTAGACAGATGTATTTGTTCAGCATTGCTGTTGTTAGAAAATAATAAAAATACATTCTTGCAATTGGATTCCAACCCAAGCTCATTACATTAATTACAGATAGTTACAATTTACTGACAATTCTTGTACCACATTATGGGGGTGATGTAAGGATACACATGCTGTTCACCTGGTGTTCTGCACCAGCCATAAAATGTGCACTTTGCCATCATTAATCCATTACAATTATATTGAAATGTTTTCAAAGGAAAAAAGAGCATGGAATTTGGTGGTATCTGGATACTAAGCTGGTGCAAACATTATAATGTGGTGTAAGGATTTTGCCTTGCACTTAGGCAATTGCTGCCCTTCCTCTAACATATTTTTTTTGCTTTGTATTTTCGTGCTTCACAAATGTCATACATTGACTACTGCTCTCTGTACTCCTAACTTTGCAAGTGCGGCCGCTAAATAGACTGGTGCAGATCATTATTTGTGCATGTTGAGTAATTTGCATTACATAGGGCACAGTGCAAAAGAATTCCCTGGCCGCAATGTAATTTGAATTTTTTGCAATTATTTGCACTGCGCCTATACTTACATCACCCCCTGTGTGTGCAGCAAATTACTCCAATATAAAATGAACCTTTGCATTAAATAATGCAGATAGCTATTGATTCAAAACTGATTTTATTTCCTGCACCTCAAAAACAGCCTTGATTTTACTGGTGCGTTCTAGCACCTCAGAAAGCATCTTATTTGCTATTGGGTGCAGCCTTTATAGGGGACAGAATGGAAATTCAGTAGCTCGTGCTCCAAAAGGTAATGGATTAAGAACTTGACAAACATTTATTTTTTAATTAAAGTGTGATGTTACTGTTTTTATGAAGCTAGAAAAACATAATTGTGGTTTGTGGTTACACCTGTCCTCATTTAAAAATAGTCAGTTAAATTAAAATTAACAAAGGCAGCATTTACATGCGCAAGTCATGACAGTTTTCCTCACAACATGTTTGCCATACTTTTCAGGAAATGCGTTGCTATGCAGTTCTGATTTAGGGAAAAAATTGGCTGTATCAATACAGATTACTCAATTCATAGTCATTTAGGGGAGGGGATATTTAAATGTCTGTGTCTGCTTACTAAGTAGGAAAAGAACGACCCTGAGGAGAGCTTCATGCATTGCCATGAAGATAAAAACATTTAACAAGAGAAATGAATTCATGTGTTGTCATACACATTCTGAATTACTTGCTTGTCTGGTTTCCTTCCCATCACACACACACATGCACACACACAAAATTATATAAAATATAATTTCTACTAAGTACAAGTTTTACTACTTAGAGTTTATATTTGTGTGCGTGTTTGTGTAACATCTAAAAGTTAAATTTCATTAACACTAGAACCGCCTTTTACAATACATGATTCTATTTTGAATATAACCTACAATATTCTATTTTTTTATATATACAAGCCTGTTGTTATCTCTACTGGACCTGGCAGCCATCAGTTCCTTCATTTTGTACAAGGAATGCACCGGGGAAAATATCAGTAGAGATTTCATCTTGAAGCTAGCCACCATGCATCAGCAGAAACATTTCAATCAGAAAACTGCAAAGCTGCAGGCTGCAGCAGCTCAACCTGGATTCTGTGCTGCAAGTGACACACATGCAAGAGAAATCATGTTACTTTCATTTTAGATTAAAAACTACAATTGTTTTTACAGTTTTGTATGTACATAAACCTGTTTACACCTGTTTACACACTAGTTTCTTTTGAAATGTTTATTTTATTATAGTTTTTCATTTTTTTAAGTAGTGCTTTATATGTGGTAAGTTAGAAAATAAACCCTTTTATGTTTAATTGTTCATTTAAATATGGTGTATCGGCTGTGCAGAGGTTTGATATGAAGTGCTTGAATAAAACTTTTGAGTGGTATCCGAGAGTTTGTCTTTCATTTTAATACTGATGTTGTTTAAAATGTACCGTGATAATGACTGCCGTCAGCGGTTGTAGGTATGAGTATAACCGCGGCGGTTCTAGTGTTGAAGTAGTCCATAAATGTACAGTGTGTGTGTGTGTGTGTGTGTGTTGGGTGTGTGTGTGTGTGTGTGTTGGGGAGGGGGGGCGGATTGTGTTTTGTACGGCCTTTCTTCTGGAGATTACGTGAGATTAAGTCAGAAGAAATGGATCTTGACTGCTAAAATCTCGTGAGCCACAAGCATGATTCCTGATCCGGTTTACATGGGCTTTAACAGCTATTTTTATCGTGAGAAAGCAATTAACCCTACCGTCAAAGTCGTGCTGCCAAAAGGACGGCCTTTTGCTGTTTCACGATGTCGTCACGTGACAACGTCACACAGTCATGACTGTAGAATCGATTTTCACACGCATGTAAACCAAGCCAAAGAAAAGCCATTTTGCGACATGTGAGTAAATAAAATGAATTGTATAATGGGATTCATGAAAGAATATGCCAGTCCAATGTATAAACTAATTGAATTAATTTTGTATACTGCTGTAAGCATTGGCTTTTGATCAATAAGCATACAGTGAAATAGCAACTTTATTGAATGGGAGACTATTATAATAGCTGAAAAAAAGGTAAAAAATATAAAATAAGATTTGGCACTAAACAATGCGAAATGTATGGAAAACTATACAAATGCAATTACTCAGTCACTATAGTCTAAAATAATTGTAATATGAGTTTTCATATTTTTTTGTCCGGACGGGGCACTAAATCGGTTAAAAAATGTTTAATTATACTACACGGTTCAAGAAGTATGAACTATTACAATGATCAGCAGTTAGGGCTCTGGACTCTTGACCGGAGGGTTATGGGTTCAATCCCAAGTGGGGGACACTGCTGCTGTACCCTTGAGCAAAGTACTTTACCTAGATTGCTCCAGTAAAAACCCAGCTGTATAAATGGGTAATTGTATGTAAAAATAACGTGATATCTTGTAACAATTGTAAGTCGCCCTGGATAAGGGCGTCTGCTAAGAAATAAAAAAATAAACAAACAATAATAATAATAATAATAATAAGACATTTCATACTGTTGTAGTGCTCTGTCCTGGCAGCCTGGCTTTCACCCACTCCCCAGATAACAGAAATTCTGTTTCAACTGTTACACAGGATCTAGATAATATTTAAAATATATATATTATGATTTGAAATTTGAGTTATTAAAGAAAAATCTCTCAGAGCCAACTACTTTAACAGCGAAAGGGCATCCCAAACTATTCCCATGAAGGTTGGGAGCGCGCTGAAAACATCAGTGCCACCAACATCTGTGTTTACTTTGTACCAGCATCTGAAACGGAGACTAAAATGGCACATCAGCATCCTCTGTTGAAGCTGCAGACATCTTAAAAGAGGGAAAGTGTTGAGACACAGGTATTTATTATCTTAAACATATTTAACAATGAATATATATATATATATATATATATATATATATATATATATATATATATATATATATATATATATATATATATATATATATTTGCATATTACAGTATCTTTTTTTCATTTAAACAAAGCTTAGTGAGCTCTAAGCTCCCTCTTGATATCAAATCCTCATATTAAAATAGGATTTTTAGCTTGTTTGTGAATTGTTAATAAGTGAAGTCAAACACATTTTCCCCCAACATTACGATTAGTAGAAAACATATATATTTTTTTAATTTTGCACTTGTAGGTGAACTTGCATAATTATTCATAACTCCTCCTTGTCCGAGGCAGAATTGAGAGGATCATATCCTCCAACTGCCCTTGCAAAACTCTAATCTCTTGAATATCTGGCCCAGGGACAGCGTCACAGCCAAGCTGTTACCAGCAGGAAGAGAGATTCAGAACACAGAAAGCTGTGCATTTAAAGTGCTAAGGCGCACATTTAATATAATAAAACAACAAACAAAAAGACAGGAACAAAATAATCATTTAAACAAAACAGTACATATACTGTGGTTTCAGGCCGAGCCACCACTTACAATTGAAACAGGGCTTCATAAAACTCCCCTGAACACCAAGGATACTTCTCTCTATTTTTAATCCCATAGCACAGCACACAAAACACGTACCTCCACCTCCAACATGAACACCCTTTTTATACACCTGTGACTGGAGCCTAATTAATCATCACTTATTCAATTTACGGCTCCAGCCACATTCCTGCCGTCCCTGCCAACCCAATTCCTCCCCCCCCCCCCCCTCCCCAATACACACACACAGCAGTGCATTGGCAGGACTTCCGCACAGTACCAAACAAATTATGAAAAAAAGGCTGTTTAACTTTGTACATCAAGTTGTAAAAAAAAGTTGCTTTTAAAAAATGGACATAAACAAATGTATTATCAGGGTGTAGCAAAATATATCCTCTTGCAGCTCAAAGCAGTGCAGAAGACAAAGTATGAGTTTGTTTTTGCAATAACAGCCTAGTCTTTAAGAATACATAAAGATGTATGCAAAACATAAGCCCCGACTGTCTTTTTTTATCTAATGTTGTTAACATAAATGGAGCAGGTTTCATTTGTCCATGCTTTTCAGAAAATATGGTAAGACTAACTATACCATGCAAACCTCACACTGTCTGCAGTGTAGCTCCTAACAAACTGACCTATGGATCAGATGCTATCTGGAACTAAACAATCAGCTTTAACATAAACAATTGGGAGGTAACGTATGTAGCTTTGGGTTTGAAGGGCTTAGACAGCAATAGAATATCACTAGCTGCAGATTAGTTTTAAATGCTTTTCTATGTGCATCAGTATACTTGTCCAGCCTACTGCATCCAATTTCTGTTAGTTATAGTCTAGGATCTACAGACAGATTGCAATATATGGTGCCTTGAGTATAGAGATAATGCATTAAATCCTCATTTTGGCTACTTCTTATTCATGTAGCAAAGGGCCTTTACCAGCGCTGCTTGTAAGTCATTAATCTGTGATTTATTAAACATTTACTGCAGTTAGTCTTACTATAAGTAACAGGCTGCGATTTTCTAACCCCTGTTTATCTGTATCAATTTTTCTTCCTGTGGATTATGCCTTTTCCTGTCTCTCAAATCAAATTAAAATGAGGCAACTGTATAGTTGCGATGGGATTTCCCTAAAAATATGACATCATGGAAGCATTGTCATTGTATTATTTATAAAGGTGTTTACCCCAATAACTAATAGTGAATATGTACTGATGTGAATTTGTGCTTCTTAGAATTAGCATGTGGGTTGTCTTACACTTCAAGGTCAATAATCTGTATAATAGATATCCGGAGAGGATTTCCAGCATTTTTGCAGAAGCTCGGTGGAAAATTGGCTGCTTCTCAGAACCGACGATACAATGTGTTTACATGCAGACATTATAAAGCATCACCTGCTGTGTGGCTAATGTATAATTGTATTAGTATTCCTGGATTATCTCTTTTTTCAAGCATATTGTTCCATTTGCCATGTTATTATGCTGTTAAAGAAATATTCTGCAATTTTCTTTTTTGGAACTCCAAACACTGTATCTCTCGTGAGTCATGCAATTAGTATGTAACTACCGTAAGTCATACAACCAAAACATTGTAGTACATTCACCAGGATACCTGCTAACAGTCCCTCATATTAATAATACACAGTAGCCCTTGAAGTTAGATAAATATTTGGAAACCTGATGGCACAGCATTCTAGGTAAGACCAGCTCAAACAGTGTGCCAGTATCAGTTTTATGCCCTTAAAACCTATAATGGAAGCAAAGTAAAAAGTAGAGATCCTTACCTTTTTATGACATTTGCAATGTCTGAGTTCTGAGCGGTTCTTCTTGCAATTACTCAAATTTTGCATTTATTTAAATTTGTACATGTACACAATACCTGTTCATTGGATGGCACTGGCTCTTATAATGACACATTACTTTACTAGTCCAGCCTGTGTGTGGCAAAGTGGTTAACTGTGTGCAGGTGAAGGTAATGCAGCAGTGATTAATAAACAGACAGACAACAATAATCCATGTGCAATGTTGTTTAATGTTTTTTTTTTAATCTAATGGCCTGATGGCAAAACAACAGTACATAATAAACAATGGTAATGAAGCAACACAGCTTCAACAACCCTGAAATAATAACAGTCCCGTTTTTAGTTCACCCACACGTAACACAAACACAAACACAAACACCCGTCCACAGTGCTCTGTTGCTCGTAGTGAATACAGTTCTTTAGTGCAAACAAAGTACAGTGTTGATGATCTGGGTTTAGTACTGGCCTTTGGCGACAGCTCTGGATCGTGTTAGCCGTCTAAATAACAACAAACAGTATTTAATAACAACAAAACAAATGCTCGTGATTATCACAGCACAGTTCTCCTTTTAGTTACCAGTTTTAACCATTCACAAGGAACAGATCACATCACTGCATCCCCTTATATACCGTCAACCATAATCCCTTGGTTAACGAGGGCATCCGCTCCTCCAATCCACGGATGCCACTCCGTTTCCCGTCCGGGTCATTGATTTAGTGTACCATAGCTCCGTCCCCTTTCTAGATGGCTGACTTCCTCCTAACCCTGGGAATGAACTGTCGGGCCATCCAGTCCAGAGTACTCCTGTTCCCTTTACACAGCGCCCTCGCAGGTCAGGAGGGAAATCTAACACCAAGAATCATTCGATCTCTGTCACACTGTGTTACAAATATCTGTTGTGAAAGTTTGATTCCTAGAGCTGTTAACAAATTCCAAAAACCTTAGCACTGAGTCTAACAGAAATTGAAATAATTACAATATTTGAGTAATTGAAATAGAAATCATAAGAATGATAAGAACTATGGCGGCTCGTTGAGGACATGAAAAAAAATCTTCATAATGCCAAGATCACAAGATCATTTATCTCTTGATTTCAAGAAAACCGTTCCATTATCTCATGATCACGAGAAAAACATTCTGTTATCTTGTGATCTCAAGAAAACCATTCTGTTATCTTGTGATCTCAAGAAAACCATTCTGTTATCTCGTGAACTCATGAAAACCATTCCGTTGTCTCGTGATCATGATCATTTATCTCAGGAAAACGGAAGTAATGATAAAATAATTCTTCATTATATCAAGATCACAAGATAATTTCTCGTGATCACAAGGGAATAGTTTTCTGATGGCCTCAACGAGCCGCCGTAAAGTACAATAAAATTAAATATAAAAATAAAATGTGAGGCTTCTCATAATGCATTAACACAAAATTACTGTTAAAGTTCAAGCAAAAAGCAAATAATTAAAATGAATTTGTGAAACATACAGCAATGCCACCAGACCAAAAATTATGTTTGCAATAGTCTTATTAGACTTATTTGCCTGCCTGGAAGGAGTGACATCACAAATGGAAGGTGTTTACAAAGCATTAAAAGCTCTTGAACACATTATTACACTGTAATGAAAGTGGCCAATTAAATCTTTACTTGAAAGTGCTTTAAGTGCACAGCACTTATCCTGAATTCTGTGTGGCAGCTGAAGTAGGTTTAGTGAGAGGCTATGCTAGTTTATTGTATATTGAGTATATGAATTATACAAAGTGTATCTAAACAACAAGAATAATATAACAGATAAGATAACCCTGATATTTCAAACCCATGCTCTCAAAGACATAAAATCACCTTCCAGTCCAACAATAGAACCCAAAAAAGAGGACTTTACCGTCTTAAATGATTTTATGCAGCACTAGTTTTTATTGCTAATGAATGCAAACATTTTTTTCAATATTCCATGAGAAATATGGGTTACTCAGAAGTCCATGTGTAAGTTTCAGTATGTAAGCTACCATTCGGTCCTAAAATGTATCAGCAAATGTATTTTTAAAATGTTTTAGTAATTAAAAATATCTAGTAGTCTACATGTGTTAATGCTAACTCGTGGACAGTGTGCTTAAAGTTTATTCAAAGCCTCCTTCCTGGCATTGTTAGAGAAGAGAGAACCGTCCTGTGTTACTGTGATATGCTGAAATAACGTTGCTGAAAGTAATCAGACTGCATCCAGTTGTTTGATTTCTTCAACTCGTCATTCAAACCGGAGACGAGTTGCTGTTATGGTGACTGTATTGCCGCTGACAGCAAACACTATTCTCGATTTATTTTTAAACTTTATTTTCTATACTAAATTTAAATAGATAGATTGAACGTATAGGACAGTGAGGAAGCAGACAACATTCAGAGGCTGTGTTATGTACTAGAACAGATTTTCTTTCATCAAGCAGAAAAAAGGTCAAATACATGAATACTGTATTAACGTATTTTCTGGCAGATTGATTTAGAATAGAGATTAAACATAGAATGATAACATTCAATGTCCTTTTACCAGAGATTAGGAACCCTGTATTGACCAATCAGGTTAAAGGATCTCTTATCCATTTTCTAATTTACTTTAGAATCAATTCAGATATATTTTTTGTTGTTAGCTCAGCTAATTATACATAATATGTTTTAAATGCTTATTATTTTTAGCCAGATTCGGATCATCAATGAATAAATACAGTCATGGTAAGGATGAAAAGTTCATGTTACTTTACAGTAGCTACACATTTAATTTATTTATTATCAACAGTTGATTCTATTTGTTCTTTACATCTCTGCAGTTTCTAAAAAAAGAAGACAGCTTTTCAGTTCTAGTTGCCTGCCACAGACAAATGTAATGCAAACTAAATCAAAGTCTCTTTATTAGTAAGTGCCAGCACCATCTAGTGTACAGCAGTGTACTGCCAGCAAAACAAAATGAAATGTCATCCAAAGTGTCAGATCACAAGGCACTCTTTCTTCTCCAAAAACACTTTGGCAGATCTAGTCAAGTATCTACGGCAGGTAATTAAGAACATAAGAACAGAAGAAAGTTTATGAACGAGAGGAGGCCATTCGGCCCATCTTGCTCGTTTGGTTGTTAGTAGCTTATTGATCCCAGAATCTCATCAAGCAGCTTCTTGAAGGATCCCAGGGTGTCAGCTTCAACAACATTACTGGGGAGTTGGTTCCAGACTCTCACAATTCTCTGTGTAAAAAAGTGTCTCCTGTTTTCTGTTCTGAATGCCCCTTTATCTAATCTCCATTTGTGACCCTTGGTCCTTGTTTCTTTTTTCAGGTCGAAAAAGTCCCTTAGGTCGACATTGTCAATACCTTTTAGAATTTTGAATGCTTGAATCAAATCACTGCGTAGTCTTCTTTGTTCAAGACTGAATAGATTCAATTCTTTTAGTCTGTCTGTATATGCCATGCCTTTTAAATCCGGAGTAATTCTGGTCGCTCTTCTTTGCACTCTTTCTAGAGCAGCAATATCCTTTTTGTAGCGAGGTGACCAGAACTGAACACAATATTCTAGATAAGGTCTTACTAATGCATTGTAAAGTTTTAACATTACTTCCCTTGATTTAAATTCAACACTTTTCACTATATATCTGAGCATCTTGTTGGCCTTTTTTATAGCTTCCCCACATTGTCTAGATGAAGACATTTCTGAGTCAACATGAACTCCTAGGTCTGTTTCACAGTTCCCTTCTTCAATTTCAGTATCTACCATATGATATTTATAATGCACATTTGTGTTGCCTGCATGCAGTACCTTACACTTTTCTCTATTAAATGTCAATTTGCTATGTGTCTGCCCAGTTCTGAATGCAGTCTAGATCATTCTGGCAAACACTGCAACAGTGTTTGCCACTCCTCCTATTTTTGTGTCATCTGCAAATTTAAGTGATTAATGTAGATTAGGAAGAGCAGAGGACCTAATACTGATCCCTGTGGTACTCCACTGGTTACCACGCTCCATTTTGAGGTTTCTCCTCTAATCAGTACTTTCTGTTTTCTACATGTTAACCACTCCCTAATCCATGTGCATGCATTTCCTTGAATCCCTACTGCATTCAGTTTGAGAATTAATCTTTTATGTGGGACTTTGTCAAAAGCTTTCTGGAAATCTAAATAAACCATGTCATATGCTTTGCAGTTATCCATTGTCGATGTTGCATCTTCAAAAAAACCAAGCAGGTTAGTTAGACATGATCTCCCTTTGCTAAAACCATGCTGACTGTCTCCAGGATACTGTTACCATATAGGTCATTTTCCATTTTGGATCTTATTATAGTTTCCATAAGTTTACATATAATAGAAGTCAGGCTTATTGGTCTGTAGTTACCAGCTCCTGAAGTCAGATGAAAGCAACTTAACACACTTATCAAAACAAGACTCAGTAATTGCAATAAGAATCACTTAGAATTATTACAAGCATCATAACAATATGAAGCTAATTACACACACACATGCACGCACGCACACACACACACACACACAAACACACACACACACACGTACATCTACCCACATGCATCAAGGGATTAAGAATACCGTTCAATAGAATGTTATGTAAAATGCACTCATTGACCCTGTTTTGCTCACACTCAGACAGACACATGCTGTTTATCTTGATCTTACAAACCGCTGGCCTTGGTAAACTCACAGCAGATTCCCAATTCTCTCATTTCACTCAAGAGGCCACTGGCCCAGGGCTTATCAAGCACACAGGGGGGGCCTAAAGCCAATATCCAGTCTCTTTCAGACCCTCATTTGTAAGGCAAATGATAAGGCCCAAGTTTGCAGGAGGAGCTTAGCAACCCCAGGGATTTGCATTTAAACGCCCTGGAGTAATCTCTAAGCTTTTATTTAAATCACTGCAAGAGATAACAAAAACTACACTGGGAAGATCAGAAATCCACCACCATTACCCTCCCCAAAGTAATGCAGAATAAATCCTTAACATAAATACTGGTGAGTTGAGATTTATTTCTGATAGCCTGCATACTATCAAGTGGAATTGAAATTACTGAGAATGATATCTCTTAACACCTGAACTTGCCAGTTGGGAACAAAGGCCTTAAACAAAACTGGTGATGAAAGATCATATTGAGGGAGAGGCTGATATTGACATATTTTCTTGTACCACAATGAAGCTGTGGGTTTACTCTCCAGGGAAATATTTAACCCTAGAGTTTTAAAATCAGCTATGTATGTGTGTTTGTTTTAATACTGCATGTATCACATTTTAACGGTGATTATTCTTTTTCTGTCCTATTGCCGGTTTTAGAAAAAAAAGTGCCATATCTCACATTATTGGTCAGTAGTTACGTTTTTAATCATCAGCTTAAGATCTACTCTGCACAGCGCATAATTTATAACTGTTTGAATTCTACACACAAAGGGGGTTATTTTCAAAGGAGATCTGCTGGAGGATAGTTTTATACACCATTATTTCGACCGTTTTTTTTCTGCATGTCTGTTTTTCCCACCAATTTTTTATTTTCTAAAGCTGCAGAAAAATGTTGCGAATCTATCCGCTAGTTTGGTTCATTAGTTATCCTTTCTTTTTGGTGGGATATATAATGATCTAATAATCTGTGCCTATTTTTCAAAGATCAAAGTGGTAGATCATTTAAACTTCCACCAGTTTGCTTTCTGTCTGCTTCAGAATGGTCAATAGTCTATCTGCCAGTAAAGAGAGTGACAGCACTTCAGATCATAGTCCATGCCCCCTGTGACTTTATCAGGCACCCTTTATGTCCCCCTCAAAATTCAGGATGTCCCATTTTTATGGGAAATCTGCTGACATGAACCCATGTCGATTTTTTTATAAACCGTACATAGAAATGCAGAGGCTCTGAAAAACAACTTCATTCATTTCACATTTTTGTTTTTTATCCAAGAAGTGGTTAACCTTTCAGTTTTCACCTTCTTATTTACACTGTAGCCTAGACCCCCCTATTCATAGTGTGTACTGTTAACTTTGACCTAGACAAACACAGGTGTACATAAAGCACTGTAACCTGTATTTTGTGGATACGCTACAATGAGGTCATTTGTATTTAACACCGGGAAGAAATTTGAAAAAATAAGCTACCATTTGGATTATAACTTTTTGATCCTTATGAGGAAAGAGTTAAGTGCAAAACAATGCTAAATGTATTATTATTGATTTAAGTAAACGATGAACTGTGCCACCTGTATATGTTTTATTTGTTGCTACAATATTTACAACATGCTTACCATAAAGTATTTAGAGCAAACAAATCATATCTTGTTATCCTGCCTATAAAGTTATATTGAGATTCTTGTAAGAAGAAGAATTCTCTTGTAACAAGAAAAAATGCTGAGTTATACCAGCTGCACAATAAAAAAAATCTTAATTTCTCTTGGTGTAAGAATTCTACTAAAAGTGATTTCTTGAGATTCTTATAAGAAGAAGAATTCTCTTGTAACAAGAAAAAATGCTGAGTTATACCAACATCTCCGGGAGAGCATATAGTGCCTATAAATAAATGTTTGGGATGCTCCCACAGTCGGAGCCTATGTGAAATGTATATATGTGTCTATGGTCGTCCTACATATTTTATATATTTTTATTTAGTGGTATTATTATTTATTTCTTAGCAGACGCCCTTATCCAGGGCGACTTACAGATGTATTTAGTGGTATGTTAAAACATTACTTTTTGGTTATTGGTGCATCTGCATAAATAATCATTACTTGAGGAAGATATCATTTTGATAGAAGCAGATGGTTTACGATCACACTTTAAATTTAATAAAATATTATACAGTTAAGGACCTAAATCTTTTATACATAGACAAATATTGCTTCCTGATGTATTTGTGCCCTTTGATTTGATCCAAATACTGTAACTTTATTGTAATTGTTAACGTGGATAGCGGTATTGCTTCTGGCTGCCAGAGTAATGAACGGCAGTGATCATTTGTATATGCACACACACACACATTTGTATTGGTAAATTTGAGTACAGTTGCCAGTATATTATATATGTGACAATTTACATTTACTAAAAACAAACAATCTGCATCTGCTTTTTGATGTTTTGGGACAAGTTTCGATTGTAGAACATTAGGGGCTTGTAAGCAGGGTTAATTTGTTTTCATTAGTTTTAAATTAATGTAATTAGATATTTTCCCTCAATTTGGAGTAAAAATAAATAAATGGCCTAGTAGCATTTAGAGCTTGTCAACATATTTCTTAGCTGACACAAGATAATGCATTTTTTTTGGTGGGGATCTTCTTATGACAGCGTCTAAGTAGGAAAAAGTTAATGAACCTTATAATAAAATTCTCTGTTAAAGAATCTATAGGAGTGCCATCAGGAACAGCGTGCAAGTTAAGGGAAAACACTAACCTGTTTTACATCAGGCTTGGCATCCTGGGTGATTTTTCACATAACACATTTAGGAGCATGAAGATAGCGCAGCTTGATTCATATTAAAGCTGTTGCCCTGGGCAATGATTCAACAGTAAGAATCAACCCTAGTTGACAGTTACAATTATGTTGTGCAGAAAAGTACCACAAAAAAAAAAATAAAATAATAATAATAATCCTTGCTGCCAAACTGCTTGTGTGAATTATCAAAAACAGGCTAAGTTCTTAAATTCCTGTCACTCTGTGGCGTACAATTGCCACTAAACTAAATCCTGCTCACTCTTCTACTCCTTTTTTTTTTAAATCAGCTATAACTATCTTAATGGCTGACTGCTTGACATAACCCTGTCTATCAGGAGAGATGTAGGTCACAGTTGACAGGTATGTAATTGCACAAAAAGCCCTGAAAGACAATGTGGATGGTTTTAAAGAACTGAGTCAGATATCAGCAAGACAGGTGGCTGATTCCCAAGAATGTCTTGGTGCTGAACTGTTGTATTAACAGCAAACCAATTGACTGTGTGACTCTCTCTTTGGCAGTAGGATATGGGGCCTATGACTTCTGAGTCACCTGTTCAATAAAAATGAGGGTCTGTGACACCTGCAGTCAGTCTCTCTGTATCAGGCAATAATGCAACTTTCTGATATGAGCTGTCCACAGCCCAGTTCTATGTCACATCAACACCATCATAGAACAATAATTTGTAATGCCATTTGCACAACAGTGTTTAGGGTTAGGATGTAGCAGTTTACTATGCTTATACTATGTATTTACAGTGTTTTACCATAGTTAATCACAGATTCTACCATACTTACGTCTGATTTATCATGCTTCCATGTGCTATGGTCTCACTGTACTTTTACTGTGCCTTACTGGACATTTTGTATGGTTTTACCATGGTGTACAACAGATGGAATAATATAGATATAAAAAGTAGCACTATTAACATCTGCACTGCCACAAATACATCCTCCTCTGTATTTGTCAGACTTCTCTTTCTCCTTGATCTGTGCATTATATTAGCATGTTAGGATCCAGTTAATGGAATGCAATGTGTTTTTGCACGAAGGTAAAGGATGTGTGCTTGGGTCCCCTATTGATTGATGATTGATGATGCAGAGTTACTCAGTTCATTATCAGTATTGCAGATACAGCAGGCACCGCACAGTACATTTTGGTCAATAGGTAGAGCTATTGTAGCCAGCACTCTATTCACTCAAATTGTGCAAGGAAGAAGATCTGTTTCAATTGCTGTGGCTGTGGGAAAACTAAGCATTTCATTTCTATGCAAATACCCATTTATTGCAGGCCAGTTACATACCGTATTCCTTCGAATTTAAGACATAGCCCAAATTTTCCACCCTCAATTTGAGGAACAAATAAAACATCAAATAAAGATGCATTTACAAAGATACAACCTCAATTACATATATGAGCCATTTATACAAAGGAATACTCCATGTTTTGCAATGAAATGCTACAAACAACGAATCTCTCCTAATCATCATCCCCTGAGTTGGAGGAGTCCTCTTTATTACTTGACATCTCCAAGACAATGACTCCCTCTTCTTTGAAAATCAGCTGCCTGTATGCAGACTATCAATGTACGTATTTGTATTTGTATTTTTTTTTTTATGTTTTATTACTCCAGTACTAACTGATAAACTTTAATGACACAGCTTTACAAGTGATCTCTTTGTAAATGGCTACACTATTGTACCTGGCACACTTCAAAACAAATTGACAGTTAGGGTTTATATTATTGAGAGTGATATCTGTCATAAATTGGTATTTAGTTTATCATGTTAGCTCAAGCATGAATCATTGTACATAGAACAACTGTCTAAACTGGTAGATATGTGTTTTCTAATAGTAATCAGACCTCTGCACTCTGACTGTGATGCTGTATAATAATACTATAAACACTTGATCGCTTTCAGAACCTGGACCTTGCAGATGAGTGTGTACTTACTGATATTGAGATAAATCTTCCGTAGAACAGTAGACAGTCTAGGAAGGGGACAGGCTCTTATATAAGTTCACTGTTTGTTCTCTCTGATTTGATTATGTTTACCAGTAATTTTATCTGTATGACATTGTGTTTGCTCCAAATGCATCAAGATAATGGATTACAGATTCATTTGCATAGCTTACATGCACAATTATTTTCAAATCTAAAGTCAGTGACATATTGTGATAAAAAAAATCCTAGGTTGTGTTCTGTCACATCTGCCACTAAGTATATGCAACTGCGACACAAGATTATAATGTTAAAGTGATCAAATGGAAAATAATATCCAATAGGCTTTTATTAAACAGGGTTTTCTATAATCTCCAAATGGCCATATAAGTCCATGCCTTTATATTGCCACATATATCTATATCTATATATATATATAGATAGATAGATAGATAGATAGATAGATAGATAGATAGATAGATAGATAGATTCAGATATATAGATAGATAGATAGATAGATAGATAGATTTAAACATTACTATGATTGTAATGAATTTGCTGCAGTAGGGAGGTATTTTCTGTAGTAATTGGGACTACCTTTCATCTCATCTGACAAGAAGAGTGGTGTGGCTAAGGACTAAAAGGGAGCTGTGCTTTCTTTCATTTCCTGGCTGAGACAAAGGAAAAGTGCCTGCTGGAGCTGATACATGTGTGATCAAAGAGCGAGAAGTTGTCAGAAGCCAGGCAGGCTCAGCAACCTGATTGCTCCTGGATAGATTCAAACCTTTGATCAGAGGGCTTTCTGACTGCAGGCACTGGTTATGCAAAAAGAGTAAAAAGAAACTCAAGTCAGAACGATCATGGAATAAGGGGCGGAAGGAGAGGGCTGGGGGCTGCACTGTTTCAAGCCATGCCATATTCATTCATGTTAAGTATCCAATGACTCAGGGTGGTGTTTTGGAGAGAAAGGGTGGGTGTCATGCAGTTTGGTGGCAAATATATCCCGAGACATACCTCTCATTTCCTGGTTTCCTAATTTTAATGAGATCACCACCTGCCTGAGAAATGTGTCTCAGGGCCAAGACTGACAAACTGAGCTGAGAAAAAACTGACAAGACAGTGCTTTCAGTGCAAACTTCTTACAATGGAGGGATGGGAAACACAACAAGTGTCATTATTTTTCTCTCAAAAGGACAACCAGTTTTTTGTTAATCTATGTGCCTCGGTTGGAAAAAAGATTAAAATGGAAGAAACTGTGAGGAGAAATAATCTTTTGTTCAAGACTGAATAGATTCAATTTTAGCCTGTCTGTATATGCCATGCCTTTTAAACCCGGAGTAATTCTGGTCGCTCTTCTTTGCACTCTTTCTAGAGCAGCAATATCCTTTTTGTAGATGAGGTATTTTCTAGATGAGGTCTTACTAATGCATTGTAAAGTTTTAACATTACTTCCCTTGATTTAAATTCAACACTTTTCACTATATATCCGAGCATCTTGTTGGCCTTTTTTATAGCTTCCCCACATTGTCTAGATGAAGACATTTCTGAGTCAATATATTGCATATACTGTAGACTAAAATATGCTTACCTTGTTGTTGTACCATGAGGCACATATCCCTGTTCAATCTTGTTCAGTAATATTGCTCTTATTTCACTTGTGGGGTCTCAAAGATCAAGTTGGCTGGGGAATCCACAGTGAAACATCTTTTAAGTGGGCATTCCCCCCCATATGAAAAAATAATATATTGCAGTGTCATCTCTTTCCTAAATATATGCTGTATAGTGCAATATATTTTTAAATATATTCTCATACATTTCAGAAAACATTCAAAATATATTGCAGTACATTCCTACAAGAATACAAGATATATTTTATAGATGGCAGAATACTAAAATATCAAAATATATTGCAATACATTCTAAAAAAAATGGCTGAAGAAGTTTAACACTTTATATTATCACACACAAGTCATTATTGTCTTGACACAAAACAACCTTATAAATGACATTACCTCACAGTACAAGGAATCAGGGACCTAATTAGCATATGGCCGGAGCGGGGCATGCTGGGACCAAGCGATTGTTATTGTTTCCCCTTGTGTGTACCACCGTCCTGTCCTGTCTGGGTTATGTGTGATGTGTTACCGTACAGTGTGTGTGAGTCGTTTGGTGTGTCCCCCTATCTCTCGCAACTATGTGTTTAATTCCCTGACCTGTCTTCTGCTCTGTAGCTGTATGGATTGGGTGAATAAAACTTGGTTGATTTAACTCTGTTAACAATTTGGGGTAGAATGGATGTGTAGCAGTAATGTTATGATATGTTAGGAAATATTATATAAGTCAAATTGTTGTAAAAATATATGGAATCATACTTTGAAATATGTTACCTTATATTTTGTTTTATTGACATTTAAATATATTTTTGGCATATATTCCCAACATTTCAAAGTATATGGAAGCATATGTTCCCTTATATTTCATACTATATGTTGAGATATATTTTAAAATATATGTCAATGTGTGTCTAAAATATATTTAAATATATACAATTATATATTTTTACAATGTATTTCAATATATTTTTGCAGCCATTTTTTAATATTTCACTATATGTTTTTATATTTTTGAAATATGGGCCAGCAGGGGATTGTAATAGCAAAACCTGCATGGAAGGCAATTTCCAGCTCTCACTCATATATTATTTCTTCTTATAACAACCCAATCACTTCAGCTACAAACTTTTTATTATAGGTACAGAATTAGTTTTACATAAAAGAGACTTCAAATGGCTGGCAGAGGATTGCTTTGAGAATTAAACTAAGGGTTTATTTAAGTATGTAAATACCTCATCTATTGCAATTAATGTAAGGAGCTCCTTTAAGTGGCGTATGCATCTATGTTGAAAATAGGACAATTGGTTAGTTAAGGATTAACATATCTGACTGCTGAATTTGGGTCAACAAACTGAGAATTTAGGTCACTTCTGACAGCTGATGAAAACAGAAATCATCAGTGGTCCTATAATTATATATTTATAAGGTACAGGGACATTAGGGTAACATGGGAGCCATATAGAGAGGACTATTAGAGAACAGGCAACATCCATTAATTATGAAGTGTTCCACTGCTGTTTCTCGGCTCCCTGTTGAGTATTGTAAATCTGCTGAAATGTGAATAGTGCCTATTTGTATAAAAAAAATACAAGTATACAGTATTTAAAAAAAAAAATAATAATAATGGTTATTTGTCTGAAAATACAGTAGATTCATACCTATATACAGTGCCTTGCAAAGGTAGTCAGACCCCTGACCAATTCTCTCATATTACTGAATTACAAATGGTACATTGAAATTTCGTTCTGTTTGATATTTTATTTTAAAACACTGAAACTCAAAATCAATTATTGTAAGGTGACATTGGTTTTATGTTAGAAAATATTTTTAAGAAAAATAAAAAACTGAAATATCTTGCTTGCATAAGTATTCAACCCCTGTGCTGTGGAAGCTCCCAGTTTACACCCATGAAAGAAATTGCTCTAACGAGGACACAATTACCTTACCGTTGGCCTCCACCTGTGAACCATTAAAGTTGCTGTCATGTTTTCTGGATAAAAACCCCACTGTTGAAGGATCATTGGTCAGGCTGTGAATCTGAAGGAAAATGAAGACCAAAAAGCATTCTACAGAAGTTAGAGATAAAGTAATACAAATGCATAGATTAGGGAAAGGGTACAAAATAATATCCAAGTGTTTGGATATCCCAGTGGGCACAGTTGGATCAATAATCAGGAAGTGGAAGCTGCATCACACCACCCAGGCACTGCCAAGAAAAGCCCGTCCCTCAAAACCCAGTGCTCAAACAAGAAGGAGACTTGTGAGAGAAGCCACAGAGAGGCCAACAATCACTTTGAAGGAGCTACAGAGTTCAGTGGCTGGGAGTGGAGTAATGGTGCACCAGTCAACCATATCAAGAGCTCTGCATAACACTGGCCTGTATGGGAGGGTGGCAAGAAAGAAGCCGTTACACAAAAAGTACCATCTGAAAGCACGTCTGGAGTTTGCCAGAAAGCATGAGAGTGACCCAGCTGCGATGTGGGAAATGGTTTTGTGGTCCGATGAGACCAAGATAGAGCTTTTTGGCCAAAACTGAAAGCGCTACGTGTGGCGCAAACCTAACACTGCCCATGCCTCAAGACACAACATCCCTACAGTGAAGTATGGTGGTGGCAGCATCATGCTGTGGGGATGCTTCTCATCAGCAGGGACTGGGCGTCTTGTTAAAATTGAAGGAAGAATGGATGGAGCAAAATACAGGGAAATACTGCAAGAGAACCTGCTTCAGTCCACTAAAAAAAACTGAAGCTTGGGAGGAAATTCACCTTTCAGCAGGACAATGATTCCAAGCACAAGGCCAAAGCAACATGGGAGTGGCTCAAGAACAAAAAGGTGAATGTCCTACAGTGGCCCAGTCAAAGTCCTGATCCCAATCCCATTGAGAATCTGTGGCACTATTTGAAAATTGAGGTCCACAAGCGTCGTCCAACCAACCTGAACAACCTGGAGCAAATCTGCCAAGAAGAATGGGCCAAAATCACTCTGACACTGTGTGCAAAGCTGGTACATACTTACCCCAAAAGACTTAAAGCTGTTGTTGCAGCGAAAGGTGGCTCTACCAAATATTAATGTGTGGGGGTTGAATACTTATGCAAGCAAGATATTTCAGTTTTTTATTTTTCTTAAAAATATTTCCCAACATAAAACCAATGTCACCTTACAATAATTGATTTTGAGTTTCAGCGTTTTAAAATAAAATATCAAACAGAATGAAATTTCAATGTACCATTTGTAACTCAGTAATATGAGAGAATTGGTCAGGGGTCTGAATACTTTTGCAAGGCACTGTACACTGTACAAGCCAAGTACAAGGCTGTCCTGGAAGAAAACTTGCTTCCTTCTGCTCTGACAATGTTCCCCAACTCTGAGGATTGGTTTTTCCAGCAGGACAATGCTCCATGCCACACAGCCAGGTCAATCAAGGTGTGGATGGAGGACCACCAGATCAAGACCCTGTCATGGCCAGCTCAATCTCCAGACCTGAACCCCACTGAAAACCTCTGGAATGTGATCAAGAGGAAGATGGATGGTCACAAGCTATCAAACAAAGCCGAGCTGCTTGAATTTTTGCGCCAGGAGTGGCATAAAGTCACCCAACATCAATGTGAAAGACTGGTGGAGAGCATGCCAAGACGCATGAAAGCTGTGCTTGAAAATCAGGGTTATTCCACCAAATATTGATTTCTGAACTCTTCCTAAGTTAAAACATTTGTATTGTGTTGTTTAAAAATGAATATGAACTTATTTTCTTTGCATTATTCAAGGTCTGACAACACTGCAATATTTTTTTGTTATTTTGACCAGTTGTCATTTTCTGCAAATAAATGCTCTAAATGACAATATTTTTATTTGGAATTTGGGAGGAATGTTGTCAGTAGTTTATAGAATAAAACAAAAATGTTCATTTTACCCAAACACATACCTATAAATAGTAAAACCAGAGAAACTGATAATTTTGCAGTGGTCTCTTAATTTTTTCCAGAGCTATATATATATATATATATATATATACAGTGCCTTGCGAAAGTATTCGGCCCCCTTGAACTTTGCGACCTTTTGCCACATTTCAGGCTTCAAACATAAAGATATGAAACTGTAATTTTTTGTGAAGAATCAACAACAAGTGGGACACAATCATGAAGTGGAACGAAATTTATTGGATATTTCAAACTTTTTTAACAAATAAAAAACTGAAAAATTGGGCGTGCAAAATTATTCAGCCCCCTTAAGTTAATACTTTGTAGCGCCACCTTTTGCTGCGATTACAGCTGTAAGTTGCTTGCGGTATGTCTCTATCAGTTTTGCACATCGAGAGACTGAAATTTTTGCCCATTTCTCCTTGCAAAACAGCTCGAGCTCAGTGAGGTTGGATGGAGAGCATTTGTGAACAGCAGTTTTCAGTTCTTTCCACAGATTCTCGATTGGATTCAGGTCTGGACTTTGACTTAGCCATTCTAACACCTGGATATGTTTATTTGTGAACCATTCCATTGTAGATTTTGCTTTATGTTTTGGATCATTGTCTTGTTGGAAGACAAATCTCCGTCCCAGTCTCAGGTCATTTGCAGACTCCATCAGGTTTTCTTCCAGAATGGTCCTGTATTTGGCTCCATCCATCTTCCAATCAATTTTAACCATCTTCCCTGTCCCTGCTGAAGAAAAGCAGGCCCAAACCATGATGCTGCCACCACCATGTTTGACAGTGGGGATGGTGTGTTCAGGGTGATGAGCTGTGTTGCTTTTACGCCAAACATAACGTTTTGCATTGTTGCCAAAAAGTTCGATTTTGGTTTCATCTGACCAGAGCACCTTCTTCCACATGTTTGGTGTGTCTCCCAGGTGGCTTGTGGCAAACTGTAAACGACACTTTTTATGGATATCTTTAAGAAATGGCTTTCTTCTTGCCACTCTTCCATAAAGGCCAGATTTGTGCAGTATACGACTGATTGTTGTCCTATGGACAGAGTCTCCCACCTCAGCTGTAGATCTCTGCAGTTCATCCAGAGTGATCATGGGCCTCTTGGCTGCATCTCTGATCAGTCTTCTCCTTGTATGAGCTGAAAGTTTAGAGGGATGGCCAGGTCTTGGTAGATTTGCAGTGGTCTGATACTCCTTCCATTTCAATATTATCGCTTGCACAGTGCTCCTTGGGATGTTTAAAGCTTGGGAAATCTTTTTGTATCCAAATCCGGCTTTAAACTTCTCCACAACAGTATCTCGGACCTGCCTGGTGTGTTCCTTGTTCTTCATGATGCTCTCTGCGCTTTAAACGGACCTCTGAGACTATCACAGTGCAGGTGCATTTATACGGAGACTTGATTACACACAGGTGGATTCTATTTATCATCATTAGTCATTTAGGTCAACATTGGATCATTCAGAGATCCTCACTGAACTTCTGGAGAGAGTTTGCTGCACTGAAAGTAAAGGGGATGAATAATTTTGCACGCCCAATTTTTCAGTTTTTTATTTGTTAAAAAAGTTTGAAATATCCAATAAATTTCGTTCCACTTCATGATTGTGTCCCACTTGTTGTTGATTCTTCACAAAAAATTACAGTTTCATATCTTTATGTTTGAAGCCTGAAATGTGGCAAAAGGTCGCAAAGTTCAAGGGGGCCGAATACTTTCGCAAGGCACTGTATATATATATATATATATATATATATATATATATATATATATATATATATATATAATGTAATTTTCTATTCAGCTGAAGAAGGGCTTTTGTCCGAAACGTCCTACAAAAGGTTTACGTCCTAATAACGTAAACCTTTTGTATACATCCAAATTATATATATACTTAGAAAATCAGAAAGAGAACCTTTAGAATACATTCGGTTTGTAGATGATATTTTTGGGGTTTGGACACATGGAGAAGAATCTCTTTTCCAGTTTCATAAAATGGCAAATGAAATACACAGTAATATTAAGGTGGACCTTCGATGGACAAGGAAAGAAATAGAATTTTTAGATACCATAGTAAAACTTGAAGAAGGTTCAATTGAGACTGACCTCTTCTGTAAACCTACTGACATGCACCAGTATTTACACATGTCCTCTGCACATCCGATACACACTAAAAGGGCAATCCCAAAGGGTCTAGGAATAAGAATATGAAGAATATGCTCAAAAGAAAGTGACTATGTAAAACAAAGAAATGTATTAAAAACAAATCTTAAAAAAAGAGGATACAAAGAAAGAATTATAGAGACGGAGTTAAGAAAAGTGGATAAACTAAAAAGAGATTATCTACTAGATTATAAAAATAGAGATAAAAAGGTCAAAAGAGTCCCATTAATAATGACTTACTCTAAACTTTTGCCCAATATTTCTAAGATAGTTTGGAAACACTTGCGGATTCTACATAATTCAGAAAAATTAAAAAAAGTATTTCTTAAGGCCCCAGTTGTAGCATTCAAAAGAGAAGCTAATTTAGGTGATATGTTAGTTCACAGTAAACATAAAAGAATAATTGACAAAATAGGTTCTACTAACATATGCACTAGTAGATGTAAAGTGTGTAAACACATAGACAAACGTAAAAATATAATTAAACATAAGAACACCACATATCCACTAAAAACTAATACCTACTGTAAAAATAGCAATGTTGTTTATGGAATAGCCTGTGAAAAATGTGATGAAATCAAATATGTTGGAGAGACTGGAACTACTTTATATAAAAGAATTCAGAACCACCTTTCGTTAATTAGAAATAAAAAAATGAATGAACCAATAGTACAGCACTTCACCAGTCAGGGACATGACATAAATGATGTAAAGTTTGTAGTATTAGAACAGCTCAAATTAGACAATGCGACATATAGAAGAATAAAAGAAAGTAAATGGATAAATAGACTGAACACGATTATGCCAGCGGGACTCAACAGAAAAGAATGAACTAATTAACTTCAATAAATATATAACATTTAAATAAATAAACAAAATTCATTCAAAAGTTGTGCATGCTGATGCGCTGGGGAGGCCAAATCTAGACTGATCCTCAGAGCCAGCATTGCATGACATAATAAAAATATATGTTTATGTAAAGTAGTGTTAATTGGAATTAATACAGATTCAAAGATAGAAGTAAAAATGATGTCACAATATATAGAACACCATTACATCATGTAAGAATAAATCATGAATTTGAATGTAAACAATAACAAGTAGTTGTCATGCCGTCAAAAACCTATAAATACCTCCAATGTTTGGATTCAAACACAGGCTCCCTTGAGAAAGATATGTACAACATATCGAAACGTTGGGCAGCTGGCTCTTTGAGCTAAAATATATATATATATATATATATATATATATTGTAACAAAGGGCTGATGCTTGGACTTTGTTGTTGTGTGTGTGTGTCTGTAGAACTGTGCTTGAACTAGCAGAACTGTGTACAGGACTGAGTTGCAGAACCCTGCACCTGTGCTCCCCTGCTTGCAGCCCCACTCCCCATTCTGGACTATTGATGCAACTTTGCACCAGCACTGACCCCAACCAAGCATGGGGAAAAGGCACCCCAGGGATCATTGAGAGTACCTGGCAAGAGCAATTGGAGGGGGACGGATAACAGCCTACTGACTGGCCAGGGTTTAACTACATTGTTGCAGAGTTAGGGGTAGCAGCCTGTGATTAGCAGAGGTTCAACCACAATATTGCACTGTTGATTGGGTTGTGGGCTATAAAAGAGAGCCTGCGAGCTAGCCGTGGTTGGGGGACTCAAGTGAGTATAGAATTGTGCTCAACATCTGCTTGCCTTCTGCTGAATAAACAAGCTGCCATTTTGAGAATACCTGCATCACATTTTATATGTGTATAACTGCTATGGTAGCATTTATTAGAGTATAGTTAGACACTTACTATGAAGTGAGGTGAACAAAAAATATGTGGACAGTGAACATGGTCCTGGTTTCACTTGCAGAGACCATTTTGGACTTGTTTTAGACAAAAAAAATTACATTTCCATCTTGATTCTCTGAGATGCCTTAAAATAATTGTAATTAAATAGAATACAAAGTCACTATTCACTTGAATATTTAAACAGTGGAGGGGGTCTGGTTTGGGATATTTTGAAAGTGAAAAAGACAGCACTTACGGTATGGATTTAAAAATCTACCCATATCTAATGACATTTGTGACCATGAAAACACATTTAAAAATCTCTGTAAGTGTCTTTTTTTCGTAAATATTTAATGACCCCCATTAGTAGAATAACATGAATAATATATATTACCCCCTTTGAAGCAGATCAGGAGCAGTGGACTATACAATGGTTAATATATGCATTTGCAAGAGTGGCAAATGCCCCTGGGAGAAAGCTAAGATATGTACATCTAAGACCCATATTCATTTGTGATTTCCTAGAGGTCTAACATACAAAATAAGGAATGACAAGAAAAAAAAAAAAAATATATATATATATATAATAAATACAAAAATGCATGTCAACTGTCAAATAGGTGTTGTGCAGCTTTTTTTTCAATATGGTACTTTAAAAGTAGTAGGCCAAATTAGATATTTAATATTATTGTGTTTTAAAACTGTAACCAGGCTTTTTTTCCCCAATGTAGTTGTTTAGCTGAACCCCAAGTTTCCACATGCTGCCAGTACTAGAATATCTGGTTTGTGTCTGGCTCTATTCTCCAGTTGATTAACGACCCATAACATATTGGGGGTTATTTTCAAAGGAGATCCGCTGGAGGATCGCATTATTTTGACCATTTTTTTTCTACACCCGTTTTTCCAATTCAGTATTTTCTAAAGTTGCGGAAAACACAGCGGGACTCTTTCCGCTAGTTTGGTTCATCAATAATTCTGATGGTTTCTTTTGGTGGAATACGTAATGATCTAAGAATCTGTGTCTATTTTCTAAAGACGAAAGTAGTGGCTAATGTAAACTTCCACCAGCTAGCTTCCCGCCTGCTTCAGCACGGTCAATACGACTATCCGCAAGTAAAAAACAGTGACAGCAAGTCAGACCAAGTCTCCCTGGCATTCAGCTTGGATCATATGTTAGAAGAAGCTGTGTGTGTGTGTGTGTGTGTGTGTGTGTGTCTGTGTGTGTATTACGATCCCCAGCTGAAATACAATCCCATTGCAACGCACACAATTCTCTTTATCTCAAGCCGATCTGACCAATCCCTTCATGTCAAATTGAGACTAATTTGAATTATTCTCCAGGGTAGCCGCAGATGTGTCAAACTATAGGCTAAAGTTTCATTTTAGAAAATGAAAAAAACAAACAAACTAGAACAAAAAAAAAAAACGTTAATGCGACGATGCTGAAGTTTGCTTCTTATTCGCTAATATACACAAATGTAACTAACATTGAATAAGTAACTGGGGTATTTCAGGGGATAAATCATCTCAGGCTGCTCATTTCAAAGTTAACACAAACACAGGGGAACCCTCTACGTCATCCATATGTATTTATCCCGGCCTGTGGAAGGGTGAGGGTATTCACTGACACAGGAGACAGAAGATTTTATTTGGAAACACCGCACAGGTGCCCAGATTTATTTATTCTTCTTATTGCTTGTTTTGTTTACTTTAGCCCGCAGAGGGCGCTGTTGTCCGTGGTCTGGATACTGCCGACAGTAAACCAGGACCACGGGGTTACCAACACAGGTATCCCAGTCCGTGCACCTTCAAGTGCTCAAAAATAATAATGAAAACAGAAGGCGAAAGGAAAAGGGAAAATAAAACACAGTAATAAAACTACAAACAAAAGTGCTGCTTATGCAGTGCCCCCACTGCCGCTAAGCCGGTCAGCACGGGTCTCCGTCCTACACTGTGCTTATACACTGGGGTTGGCCAGGGTTCCCCGTATATCTATACACGTCCCCTCGGGTACGTAATTATTTCTTTTATTTCTTTTTTTTTAAATTATTTTTACAGAAGGCTGTCCCCTCAGTCGGGCTCGCCTGCTCCTTATTTCACGCTGGCCTCTTCCGCCAGCGACACTGTACTTTCCCCAACCCGGCCACCCGAGTGCATCACCAAACCAGTTCTTATGGGCCGAGCAGTCTCCCAAGGCCCGCCCCTCAGCCACTCAGAGAGAGGGAAAGCACACACACACTCTTCCCCACCTCTCCGTGTCATCACCATGACCGACAGGCGGATCCCACGAGACTGCTGCCCTCTACCTGCAGTAATACGGATGTGCCAGACAGTCAGTCCAGATCTCCCCTGTTACACATCCTCCCCCCCAGAATGGCACCACCGGTCCATTCGAAAATCCTACAACCCAATGCCTTCCCGAGAGAAAAAGTCTGCGTTTTGATGCAGTTTCCCTGCTCGGTGGACTACCCTGAAGGCATAGGGCTGCAGGGCCAAGTACCACCGCGTGATTCTGGCATTGTTATCCTTCATCCGGTGAAGCCATGCTAAGGGGGCATGATCTGTAATCAGGGTGAAGTGTCGCCCCAGGAGGTAGTACCGGAGTGACTCGACTGCCCATTTTACTGCGAGACACTCCTTCTCGATGGTACTATAGTTCTTTTCACGGGGAAGGAGCTTCCTGCTGATGTACAGGACCGGGTGCTCGCTTCCCCGCACCTCCTGAGACAACACTGCCCCGAGACCTGTCTCTGACGCATCCGTCTGCAGGGTGAACCTCCTACTAAAATCAGGACTGCATAGCACTGGCTTGCTACACAGCCTTCGCTTCAAAGCGAGAAAGGCTCTCTGGCACGGCTCCGTCCACTGAACCGTATTTGGGGCAGCCTTCCGGGTGAGGTCTGTCAAAGGAGCAGCGAGCGTGGCGAAGCTCGGGATGAACTTCCTGTAATAGCCCGCTAGTCCCAAGAAAGAGCGCACCTGGGTTTTGGTTGTAGGGACCGGCCAGTCAGCCAAGGCTTTCACCTTAGCAATCAGCGGTCTGATCTGGCCGCTCCCTACTCGATACCCCAAATACTCCGACTCGCTCTTCCCAATGGCACATTTCTTTGGGTTAGCAGTGAGCCCAGCCTCCCGCAAGGATTGCAATACCGCCGCTACCTTACACAGATGACTCGGCCAATCCTCACTGTGGATAACCACGTCATCTATGTAAGCAGCGGCGTACTGCTGATGGGGCCGCAAAATGCGATCCATCATCCGCTGGAAAGTGGCTGGTGCTCCGTGCAACCCAAAGGGCATGGTCCTAAATTGGTACAACCCGAAGGGAGTCGAAAACGCTGTCCTCTCTCTGGACTCTGGGGTCAGGGGTATCTGCCAGTACCCCTTTGTTAAATCCAGTGTCGTCATAAAATGAGCCGTGCCCAGACGCTCCAGCAATTCATCTACCCGGGGCATGGGATAAGCGTCAAACTTCGATTTTTCATTAACTCGCCTGAAGTCAATGCAAAATCGAGTTGACCCGTCCGGCTTATCCACTAAAACAATCGGACTGTTCCAGTCACTTTGGGACTCCTCTATTACCCCCAGTCTGAGCATCTCGTCAATCTCCGCCTTTACTACCTGCCTTTTGCGCTCAGGTATGCGGTACGGCCTCTGGCGAACTAGCGCCCCCGGCTCAGTCTCAATGTGATGATGGGCTACTCGAGTCTGCCCCGGGACGGGAGAAAACACATCAGGAAATTCCGCCACCAACGCCCGCGCCTGACATTTCTGTGTTGGTGTCAGATTATCTGCAATCTGTACCGACCCTTGTTTCGCCAACACAGAAAGATCAGGTCCCAGGTCGGTGACGTCATCTGCTGGCGCCGCTAACAAAGCCTCCTGCTGTAACCAAGGCTTCAGCAGGTTTACATGGTAAATGTGCTTTTCTCTCCGTCGCTCCGGCTGGCAGATCTCATAATCCACCGTCCCAACCCGGCGTGTAACCTCAAACGGTCCTTGCCACTTCGCCAGAAGTTTGGACTCAGAGCTGGGTAATAATAGAAGCACCTTATCCCCCGGCTGAAACGTGCGCAACCGGGCCCCCCTGTTATATTGGGTCTCCTGTCTGTGCTGAGCCTGCTGCAAATTGTCATGCGCCCATTTTCCCACAGACTCAAGACGTTTGCGCAGGTCCAACACATACCGGACAGTATTGGTCGAATTGTCCTGCTGTTCCTCCCACATCTCTCTGACCAGATCGAGCACACCCCGGGGTCTCCGACCATACAGCAACTCGAATGGCGAAAAACCCGTGGAAGCCTGGGGTACCTCTCTGATAGCAAAGAGAAGGGGCGGAATCAGCTGGTCCCAGTAACGCACGTCACTACTAATAAATCTGCGCAACATGTTTTTGAGGGTTTTATTAAAACGCTCCACAAGACCATCGGTCTGAGGGTGAAAAACCGAGGTCCTAATGGTCTTAATCCCCAAAAGTTTACATGTTCCGCGGACTAGCCGGGACATAAAGTTGGTGCCTTGGTCGGTCAGTATTTCCTTGGGGATCCCCACCCGGGAGAAAACTTTCACAAGCTCGTTGGCCACAGATTTAGCAGACGCAGATCGGAGGGGAATGGCCTCTGGATAACGCGTAGCATAATCCAAAATGACCAATAGGTGTGTGTATCCCGCCGCACTCCTTTCTAGCGGTCCCACTATATCTACTCCAATACGCTCAAACGGAGCTTCCACTAGGGGCAATGGCACCAGTGGGGCTCGCGGGACGGCTCTAGGGCTAGCTTTCTGACACTCCCCACAGCGTTCGCAAAAACGTCTGACGTCACCATCCAGCCCCAGCCAATAGAACCGTGTCACGAGCCTAGCTTTAGTCTTGTCCCGTCCCAAATGACCAGACAGGGGAATAGCGTGAGCAAGCTGCAACAAATCCTCCTTAAAGGGCTGAGGAATGAGCAACTGGTGACGCACTTCCCCCGTCTGGGGTAATTTTTCAACACGGTACAAAAGATCTCGATTAATTTCAAAGTGAGGGTACGTGGCGGCGCGTCTGGGCTCGACCACACGACCATTAACCACCGCTGCTTGATCAAAGAGCCTGCTCAGCACGTCGTCACGCCCTTGCTCGAGTCGGAAGTCACGGGAACGAGCTAAAAAATCAGCTCCCATGGCTTCCAACTCGGGATCAGGTCGGTCCTGAGTGGAGGCAGCAGAGCCAGTCCCCTGCGCTGACTCCGCGGCCTCCCTCCCAGTCTCTTCACCAATCGCCCCCACCTGAAACTTCTCGGACTCCCTCCATTGCCAGCCCTCATTCTTAGCGGCCCGGCGTTCCCGTTTAGTTTTGCGGGGTCTAAATCTGTGGCAATAGCAATCCGGGTCACGAAAGGGAAAGATCTCGCCAATTACTTCCTCTTTCTTAGCCAATAAGGAGGACAGGGCCGTCACAGCAGCCAACCAATTTTTAAACTGCTCGCAGTCCCGTCCCAGAACTACCGGTACCGGCAATCGAGGACACAACCCCAATTGCACTCGCGTCACCTGCTGGCCAATTTTCAGATTGACATACATTTTGGGATAAGTGCGCACATCCCCATGAATACATTTTATATGCACCTGTCCCGTTATTTGCTTATGCCCCGGTGAGATTAAGCTCTCTTGTATCAGGGACTGACTACACCCTGAATCTAAGAGAGCCTGGGTTTGTGTATCATCCACTGACACAGGAATCACAAAACCCGTCTGCTGGAGTGACTGATGGAATGGAACAGTCTTACCTGGTCGGATGAGGTCACATCCCATAGCAGGGCAATCCCGGTCGATGTGGCTCACCTCCCAGCTTGTTCCACACATCAGTGAACTGGTTTCTCGACAGGAAGCTTCAGCAGGAGGTCGAAACACAGGACCCATCAAAGGGGATCGACGGTAGGGTGGCCGCGCGAGACCCCGGTCCAACACCGCAGCAGCCCGTGGGTGACCCCACTCTGCCCCAGTTCTCGGGCCGGGATCTCCCACCGCCACACTCCGTCCAAAGACCTTGCTACCCCTCCCCCCCAGTCCCTTCGCCCTCCCTGGGGCCAGTAGAGGGGGTGATGCCGGTGTAGCGCGGTTTCCAGGCAGCTTAGCGGGCGTTGGTTCCGCTGCCTGGTACTGCTCGGCCAGTTGGATCGCCAACTCTAGGGTGGCGGGTGCCTGCCGTTGCACCCACACCCGCTGTTCCGGGGCCAAGCACTGCAGGAACCGCTCGACCACCACTACCTCCACCAGCCTGGCAGTGGTGGTGGCTCCCGGGTTCAACCATCCCCGGGCGTAATCCTGCAACCGGTGCGCAATGGCCCTGGGGTGTTCCCCCGCAGAAAAGCTCTCCTCCCGGAACCTGCGGCGGTAGCCCTCTGGAGTAGCACCCACGCGGTTGAGGATGGCAGTTTTTAGCGTGGGGTACTCCATCCTTGCCACCGGATCCAGGGTGCTCGCCGCCGCCTGCGCCTCCCCCGTCAACTGGGGCAGGAGGTAGCTAGCCCAATGCTCTCGGGCCCATCCGGCAGAAATCGCCATCCCCTCGAACACCTCCAGGTAAGCGTCCGGCCGATCCTCTGCCGTCATTTTTGTTGGCCGCTGTAGCATTGGGTCGGGCGCAGCAGCTCGTACACTCCCCTGCCCTATCTCCGTCAGGGTTTGGCGCAGGAGGTCCATTATTGCGGCGAATTGCTGCGGGTCCATTCTGACTCCCTTTGCTATTGCACTGCTTGAATTGGGCAGTGCCAGTGAATCCCACTTCTGACACCACGTGTGGAAGGGTGAGGGTATTCACTGACACAGGAGACAGAAGATTTTATTTGGAAACACCGCACAGGTGCCCAGATTTATTTATTCTTCTTATTGCTTGTTTTGTTTACTTTAGCCCGCAGAGGGCGCTGTTGTCCGTGGTCTGGATACTGCCGACAGTAAACCAGGACCACGGGGTTACCAACACAGGTATCCCAGTCCGTGCACCTTCAAGTGCTCAAAAATAATAATGAAAACAGAAGGCGAAAGGAAAAGGGAAAATAAAACACAGTAATAAAACTACAAACAAAAGTGCTGCTTATGCAGTGCCCCCACTGCCGCTAAGCCGGTCAGCACGGGTCTCCGTCCTACACTGTGCTTATACACTGGGGTTGGCCAGGGTTCCCCGTATATCTATACACGTCCCCTCGGGTACGTAATTATTTCTTTTATTTCTTTTTTTTAAAATTATTTTTACAGAAGGCTGTCCCCTCAGTCGGGCTCGCCTGCTCCTTATTTCACGCTGGCCTCTTCCGCCAGCGACACTGTACTTTCCCCAACCCGGCCACCCGAGTGCATCACCAAACCAGTTCTTATGGGCCGAGCAGTCTCCCAAGGCCCGCCCCTCAGCCACTCAGAGAGAGGGAAAGCACACACACACTCTTCCCCACCTCTCCGTGTCATCGCCATGACCGACAGGCGGATCCCACGAGACTGCTGCCCTCTACCTGCAGTAATACGGATGTGCCAGACAGTCAGTCCAGATCTCCCCTGTTACACGGCCCAAAACAGAATTTGGTATAAAAACAGCGTGCAAACATGGCACACACAGCAACACTGACACCTCGGTTAGTGCAACATTTCAAAGCAGGGATCCAGAACTGGAAACCCTGTGCATGACCCACGTGTATCCTTCCCTGTCTAACATGGAATTTGCTTTCCTTTGTTTTCTTGTCTAATAACCCATTTTTAAGTTTCATGCTTTCCCCATTTAATATAGCTTACTCAAACAGAGCTGAACAAGAAAAAGTCAATTAAACAATGGGTTGACCCGATCCCCATAGGGTCGTATTTCGGCTTGGGATCATAACATAAAAATGAAAAAAAAAAAAAAAACGGCACAAAAGGTTTACATGATTAAAAAATCATTTATTTCAGAACATACTAGATTAAGACCATCTTCATCTGTGTAGAAAGAAAAAATTAAGCATCCTGAAATAAATTATATATGATTAATTTAAACTTTTTGTGCACATCCAAAAAAGAAAAATGTTTTTTTCATTAATTTTCATTTTTGCACACAGTAGTTTATACCTCCTTTCAAACCTATAACTCCCATAATTTGTTCAGATCATGTTTGTTTGTTTTATGTTGTCCTAACTAAACAAGCGATTGGTAAGACTGAATGGAAATAAGAATTTGCCATTTTTAATTGGAAGTATTATTTTGGCAGATAAAAACGCATAAATGCTCATTACTAAAACGGAGGATCACATTAGAAAATATGTTGATATTTTTAACGGCTTAACAGGTGGAAAAATTCTGTGGATTTCCAATTTCCACCAAAAACCCCTTTTGAAAATCGGGCCCACTATATGTAAACAAAATGTGTACCATGTCCCAGTAACAAGATGTATCAGATTTACAATCTGTGAGGTGACTCAAGTCTCTAGAACATTGAATACATTTAAGGAGGGTCATAACTAGGGATTCTGATTTTCAGTTTTAACTGATAAAAGTCAATAAAACATCCTTGATAAAAAAAAAAAAATGTAATTGCTGCGTATCCAGTAAACACTGGAAATGGTTGACTTGAACCCTTGCACCGTGAAAAATAAAAATAAAATACAGTAAACCTACAAAAAAAAAAGTTGGCAATGTCCCGCCTTCCTGACTTGGCAGCACATTCCTGCTTTTCTATTGGAGGATTGTAACATGCATGCAAGATTGAAAACGAGATTACAATTACTAGAAGCGGAGGACTGTTCTTGCTCGCAAGATTTAAAGCTATGTTCTAGTTTCATAGTGAGTATTTACAAGCTTGTGGAATTTAAAACAGAACAGCAATTTGAAGAAGAATATGTCTGTTACCATAAGGATTTTGTTGTGTAAGACAGCAAAAGAAAGACTGTACCTGAAGTGCGTTAGTATTGTCGAGTTACTACGTATTGTGACAGAAAAAAAATGGCCCAGAATTTTGGAAAGTAACTGAAAACAATCATTTCATACAATATGGAAAAAGTGAAAGCCCTGAAAAAAAAAAGAAATACCTAAAACTCCAAAATAGCTAAAATAAGCACTGAAAAAAATGAAATTGATAAAAACATATGTAGATAACTAAAATATGTAGAAAAAATATGTATATAACTAAAATATTAAGACACTTTGGATTGTCAATATATAAATATATAATGTCTGCCCACGTTACAATAAATAACCTAATGATGCAGAGTACTTTACAAATTGCATTTCATATGTTAGCTATATGCATATGACATATTACTATCATACTTCAATCTGCTAAACTAATCTGCCATTCTGAATCTGATCTGTATAAATTAACCCACAATGACATACTTGCAGATTCAGCAATAAAATAAGCTAATTTAATGCGCCTTTTTCTGCACTCAGTGTATGTTAGCAGAAAAACAACAGGCAAGACCTGGGGCAGCGGTGTGGAGTAGCGGTTAGGACTCTGGACTTTTGACCGGAGGGTCGTGGGTTCAATCCCCGGTGGGGGACACTGCTGCTGTACCCTTGAGCAAGGTACTTTACCTAGATTGCTCCAGTAAAAACTCAACTGTATAAATGGGTAATTGTGTGTAAAAAGTAATGTAATTGAATGTAAAAATAATGTGATATCTTGTAACAATTGTAAGTCGCCCTGGATAAGGGCGTCTGCTAAGAAATAAATAAGAATGAGTGGGATCCCCCTGAACAATACAAGGGACCTGTGATCAGGCTTGCAGTCATGTTGCATCTGTTTTTACATTTTAAAATAGGTAATGCTGTACATGGTGGGGATTTACTGTACATGTTCCATGTGTTCAATGGGGAATCACATTCTACCACGTAGGGCTTACAGAGGGGCTGCGTTTGAACTAGAGTCTGCAGTTTGATAGTCAATCCCTTTTTGCCCCCATTCCAGGGAACGTGGGATTTTTATCACACTTGTGATCTGAACACTTTAAACGACCAGTGGTGTAGCGATGAGCCCATCCTGTAGTTTTTAACAAATCTAAGCCAGCTGACTTGCATGTGCAAAAGCATACGTTTTAAAGTTCAGAGGTACATTGATGGATGATATTTTACACAGAATTGTTATCTCAGAGAAACAGGTCCCAGGACCTGCCCTGCACGACCATTCAGGCTGTATGGCTGTTTCTATCACAGAAGGTCACTAATACACACTATGCAGGTTTGACAATAACCCTTTGGCCTCTATTTTAAAGTCTGGTCTGGATTATTGAGCACCCAGACCCTACTCCCTACCCCCTTTGTCTTGTTTGAGGGCAGAAGCATGGTTACTGTTGCTATGGTCATGTATGACACAGGTTAGGAACAACGAGAAACACCCCTTCTGTCGTGTTAACCACTACCTCCCACAGTGCAGTTTTCATTGACCTCTGGTGGCTTTTTACATTGAGAAGAAGTCCGAGTTCACTTGTAGTCGCCCATCATTTAACACAGTTTTTGATTAGAATTTACTGCTGGAACTCCTGAGCATTAATGAGTTATTTTAAAAATGAGTTTTTCATATCGGGCAACTAGTTTCACTGTTATAAAAAATGAGTATGTATATTCTATTTAAACTGTTGTCTTTCGTTCATTCCCTTAGACCCTGCTGGTATTTTCACCTCATCTCTACTCACACCACCCTATTATAATTTTTTCTTTGATTTGCCGACTGATGCATCGTACCAACACAAGGAATTCATCAGGAAATGAACATGTTATACGTAGAACTGTGCACAATTACTGCACTTCACCTAACATGCACATTTTTTCTTAATACGTTGCATAATTTTGCGGAAAACTCTTTTTGACACAAACTACAAGTTTGCATTAAATTTGTATTGCCGGGTACTGTGGCCCCAGCATGCTGAACTCTAGAGCTAAAATAATAGTGTAAAGAACCATGAGAACCTCCTATGCAAGAGAGGTTGATTAAAAACAGAGCCTTTTGGTCACAAGTCGCTCTGAGCAGCTCTAGGGGTAAAGACTTCTGAAATAACATTAAACAGTGCCAAAAGTAAAGGCTTTAAAACATAATGGTATTTTCTTTTAAGCTTAGTTAACTTAATGTTTAAAGCTTTTCAGCTAGAACCAATCCTGAGATATGAATCAAACATTTTTCAGCTCAACTAACTGCTTGTTCTAATGAATACACCATTGAAAAACACTGTTTTCATTAACCCTGAAATATTTTTTGAGCAATTGTTATGTTTAGGTGGGGGATATAAAATTCTAGGCAGATTAAATTGTGTCCACAGTTTTTGTCAAAGCTGATAGTAAATCACCACCTATTATCCCTTGTGAAGAATATTGAAGTTAATTTCCTTTTTCTTTAATGATCACAGAAGAAATTGAGACATTTGGCTGAGTCCATAAGCCATGCCAAACGACGAGTACTCTGCCTATCTAACAGTAAAACACTGTGAAACACATACTACAACAACATGGAAAAGAAATTAAAATCAACGGTAGAAAGAAGTCAACTTTTATAAATGTAAACCCTCCAGAATACAGAGATGCACTATCGGCAAGCCCAGTGTACTTGTAAGAAACTGCTGAAAAGCTACACCATTGTCATTCATATAATAAAGGTAGTATGGACTGAGGATTGAGTCCAGGTCTCCTAGTTGAAAGATTAACATGCTTTCCAGCTGCATCAATGGCCAGGACACACATAACTCTTCCTTATATACCTCACCTCGACCACTCAGCCACCCTGAGTTAGACTGACTTCAGAGAGAAACATGTGTGTGTCTTGCAGCATATTTTAGCTTATTAGCTTCTTGGGTGCTTGCTGGGAAGGTCCGTCTGCATCATGGGTCAGTAGCTTCACATTTTTGTTTTACCTTTTACTTTTACCTTTTTTTCATGTCTGAATAAGGTTGCTCCAACTCTTCTGGCCCACTTTTTTCATACTTTTTGTTTACAGTGCCAGCAGGGTTCATAGCATCCGGGCAACTCAGATTCCACAGGTTCAGATATTCTGAATCAGAGAAAAATGATTACAATTGCACACACTCAGAATGATTGTAAACATTATTTAAAAAAAAAAAAAGCCAGGCTGAAAAAACTAATACAATGACATTTGAAGCTACTTAATGACATAATGTAGGGACCTGTGTATCCCGTGAAACAGGCTAATAAATTAAAAGTCTCAGAGACGCACACAGGCACCTGCATATCTTTATTATGGGTTTAATCAGCTACCAGAGGAGGTTAATTTCCATTCCTAACGTGAAGGAGTTTGAAATTAAAAACAGATATAAGCCAGTGTCACAGGAGAACGGGCTACATTTGCAGGTGGGTTTATAAAGGTGTAACTTCAAGGATTTCTGTAAGAATATCCACAACCCTAAAGGGATTTTTCAATTCCCTTGCTCATGTTCAGAATGGCCATCAAAGAGACGCTTTGTCACGTCGACAGTATTATCTTCGTGCTTTATCTTGCTCAAGGAAGCTAAGATAATTTACCTTGCTGTAAGTTCAACAACAAAGCAGTAAAGATCACTCATCTAGATTAAGTTCCTAAAATAATGAAAAGACTGACGCAGTAAGGCTGTCCGAGAAGAGCCTGAAGAAAGGTTTGTTTTACTGTATTTACTGTACATGTCTGCCACTGAAAATCTGAATGTGACATTATTAAAATAACTTTTCTTTCAGAAAGTCCCCATCACCATTTGTTGCAAAATAATTCATATCTCAACTCGACGATACACAGAAGTAAAGGTTTAGCCACACAGAAGACTTGACAGAGAGCAGTGGCATAACCATTAGAAAATGGAAGCAAGGTTCAGAAAAAGTGAAGATAAGGGGTACTTTTAATAATGTTATTTTAATGCTTTTTGAATAAAAAGTAGTTGGATTTGTGAGGTGTGGGACACTTGTATGTCACTTTTTATTTACTTATCCCAGTTATTAACATAAATGAACTATACAGAAAGCTGTTTTCAGTGTTAATGGTATTATGACCGCAAGAGTTACAGAATATAATTATACAATAGGACAGTCTTTTTTGCATAAAAGTTTGTGGTTTGTTTGGTATAGCCACTAGTCCATAAGATTCTGTCAAATCTGCCACAAGATTCAATATATTATAAGATGCTACTAAGTTCATATAATCAGGGCAGGGTTAACGCACAGGCAAAATAGACGCCTGCCTAGGGCCCAAAGTCATGGGGGGAGGGGGCCCAATACACTATCTGTTTTAAACAGACAGTGAATTGCGAATGTTACACCTGGGGCGAGTAAATAAGCACTCCAGTGTTTAAAGTTAACAGATTTATTTTTCTTTGCTTAATCGCAGTCCCGTTTCCGAACACACTTTTTCAGTTTAATTTCAACAGAGATAAACATTCATTTAGGTTACTCACAACCGGTAAATACAGCAGCAGGTAGAGATCAGCATTGCAGGGCGAATTGTTTGAGTATGTGTTTCCGTTCCTGTTTTAAATTTATTTTTCTCCGCATAAACATGGTGACTTTGCTCTGTGATTTTCTTCGAATGTTCTCCTGAAACTCTCTCTGCTCTCGCAATTACGCAGTCCTACGACGCCCTCTACAGGTTGGCGTTAACAGTTCGAACAGTAATGAAAGTTAACAACACAATATAACTAATCCTTTTCTTGTGTTTCTGTTATCAACATTGGATTACACAATGTAGTATATGATCTAAAACCTTTACGACTAGCTTTTAACAACAATATTTTCTCGCTTTACATTTTCAGGTCCTATGCGCACAAACTGGAAGAACTTCACTCACTGTCACCAAGGCAGTGTATCTCACTTGTGTTCACATAAATCAAACTGGCTGATCCGGAACTTACTCTCGCTCAATTTCACGCGGCCTCACAAGTAAATTCCAGGTCAGTTAGCTTGATTTTGCTTGAATACAGCAAACGATGTCTCCTCAAAGCAAAAACACAAGAAATGGGATGAAGAAGAATGCTGAAGCCCCGTACCACCGGAAACCTTATCCCAGACCCTGGAGAAAGAGAAACGAAGCGTGTCAAAAAACACCTCTAATCAACAGGAAAGCAAGGAAAGCTCACTGCCTTTGCTGTAGTGGTGATTGAGAAAAAAGTACGCCATGTTAAACTGCATTTGACTTAAGGCTGCTAACCATCCATACATTTAAGGCCGGTCAGTAAGAAAAAGTCACATTTTAACACTAAAACATAAATTAAAAATAAAAAAAAATCAGTGAATCGAAATAAATATGGTATACGTTTTTATTGCTTTGCGGCTTTCCCAATCAGCTCCAATGATATATAAATGCACCTTATTGCAATGCTTCTTTTGTTATTGGAAATTTTCTGGATAGCCCAGATGGAATTTATAAGAACATAAGAAAGTTTACAACGAGAGGAGGCCATTCAGCCCAGCTTGCTCGTTATGCAGTAACAAGTGACTGACTTGATGGATCTTAGATGGGATTTGGCAGCTGAAACTGGCACAAAATTGTGAGAGAGCCACGTTTTCCTACACTTGCCAAGTTTGCCATTAATATGTTGGCTTTGCCACACAGTACTGCAGAATTAGAGTTTTTGTTTCTCAGATGAACCTTATAAAAACAGATGAATTGTCTCCAGAAATTCTGAATGGAATTCTGACCATCAAGACTGCTGTGAAAAACACCACCAGATTCAGACCAATGAAGCAAATGATCCAGTCTGCAAATGTGTCCATGTATGAGCATAAGAAGTAAATAAGACCTAAAGAAATGTAAGTACACAAGACTAGCCTATTTTATAATGTATTTTATTATTTCTTTTTTTTTTTTTTTTGGTAATGATGTCAGTAAAAAAATAGTGTCAGTTAAAAAAAAAAAGGCCAATGTAAATCTGTATGTCAGTGTGGCTTTGTGGTGACATCCCCAGACCAGGAAGCTGACAGAGACAGGTACTGCGAGTTGATACGCTGGTGCGTGTTTTTATTTAATTCACAAACAAAAAGGATTGACAAAAACACAGCTCACAGAGCAAAATAAACACACACATAAATACCTCCACCAAACAAGTACCATGCTGGTCCTTCCAGCACGAGTAGCAGTTGTTATCTTTCTTTTACTTTGGTTTTCTCTTCTATCTGTTTCTCTCTCTCGCTCACTCCTGCTCCTCCTTCCTGAACACCCACAATAACACATTTATTTTTAAAACCATACATTTTTAAACAAATCAAAACAATACCTTTTTTTAGCAGGACTTTGCCCTGCCCCTTATACTCAGGGCTATTCTGTCCTGCTACAGTCAGTAAAAAAATAATTACAAGGTTGGCAACCATAATTGGACTATACAAAAATGTACAGGTATGTTTGTTTTTTTATAGGGGACCTACAATTAGTGGACAAATGTTTGAGCACCTTCCTATATAGAAGTGTCACGTTTTTTAAATTGGAAAACAATCAACTTATGGTGTTCTTGTCCATATTTGAACTGTTGTATTTTTTTTCAGTAAATTGGGAAAGATGATTATTAAGTTTTGCTATGGGATTTGACGCAGGCTTCAGGTTGCTCTGAATTTATTTTGCAAGGAAAACCTTGTTGACCTGTCAAGCGACAAGGAACTGCAGCACTCATTTTCACAAATGCCAGTCCAAAACAACGTCCCCAATCAATGTCTGTGTCCTGGACATCATTATTTACTAGTTTAAAAAGCTCTTCGCCAGTTGCTTGTGTAGGGAGTGGGCGGCACAACAAAAATTCTTCCTTCAATTCTGACTCTGTAGCATAACGAATATACACCAATAGTTGTACAGCATTCAATACATTGGTAGACTCGTCGATCTGAATGGAATAATATATGCTCTGACTGACACACTGTAAGAGCTGCTCTTTTACATCAGTAACTGTATCGTTAGAAAGCGGGATCACGTCTAGCTGTGCCGTTGCTTTCTCTCCTATCATCATTGCGCGCATATCTTTGGAAGCATTAGTTTCTCACCTATGTTGTGCTTATCAGCTTTAGCAATTCACAAAGAAATAAAGTAAGAAGCCTCAGTAGCTTTCATATTAACAGTGCTTTACACTTCAACGATATTTTGTTGAAACTCATTCAGCTTCCTCTGAAAAAAACAGTTTTAGATGTTAAAATTGGGTGCCTTGTTTCCACATGCCACCGTAGTTTATAGGGCCGCATGCTGTCATTTGCGATAACCTCACCACGTACAACACACTGAGGCCTTGGCGTGCTGCTGGACACACTCCACGTTAATGCCAGTTTTAAATAAGCTTTATCATATTTTCATCTTGTGCGTTTTGCTGGAACCACTGCTACTGTCTCTTTGTCTTGTGGGATATGTTTTCCTCCCTTTGTCACAAAACAATCAATTTCTGTTGTGAGCTGTTTCTCAGTGTACGCTGATCATTTTGTCTTGTAGTTTACAATTTGAGTGATTGTGTGTGGAAAAATGTTTCACGGTTGCTAAGGAATGCAACTTGGAACTTTATTTGCGTTATTTTTCAAACTTTTATTTTTTAAACTACCAAATCTTTGTTAATTTTTTTTTTTTTTAAACGGACACGCAGCTCACGTCCCAGGCTCACTCACCAAAGTTTGAGAACCGCTGGTTCAGGGGGTTTGAAGGCAGTACATTCTTTCATAAGCTGTTCCACCGTCCCCATGTTTTTAATCGTGTCTATTTGAAAGGCTGTATGGTTTAACTCTTCCGATACGGCGCTGCTAGAAATCGTTCAAATATGAACAATGATGTAATGGTGACATTAGACACCCATTTTAAGCCTTTTTAAACAACCATTGGTTGCTTACGAAATGACTGACATCTCCAAATGCTCCGACAACCAATCAGAGATGGTTTTATATACTTTCAAAACAAAAGTAAAGTTATTTAGGTACGAGTGAGTTTTATTTTTATTTATTTTTGTCTGGAGATTCAGCGATCAGAAATCAAACTAAATCGTCCAAAATGTTTATAAACCCAAAAATAAATTAACAAAATATTAACTGTAGTGAAATATTCACAGTATAAACTTCAGGGATGTCTCTCCCAATCAAAATGCATTTCACTAAATCCCCAGATCAATAAAGATGCCTTTTATTATGAGGTGCAGTTTTTCAGTATCTTTGGTTTTGATTACTGTATAGCACAGCATTACCGGAGAGCATACTAAATTCCTTTACATAACCAAGAATGCTTACCTACCCGAAAGGAAAAATCTTTTTTTTTTTTTAAAGAAAATGTTGATGAGTTGACAGATCTATCTGATGGTGAACTTCTTCACATTATGCACCCGTCAAAACAATTTGGTGTCAAATGTAAACCAGACACGGTACTTATCAAATTCTTTCTGATCCTAGTTCCTGAGAGTTGTGGCTATCAATGATGCTGTTACAGTTTTTAGGTAGGAGATCACTAAATTACATTCATTTCTAAAGAAAAAATAATTTTTGAGTACATTTGAAAACGTATTTTTTACATTCAAGCTAAGTAATCGTAGAATATATTTCATCATAGAGTGAAACTGTAATATTCTCTTAATAATCTTCAGACTCTGAGCTATTTTAGAAATGTATTATATGGTCCTGATACACAAGCCAAAGGTCACGTTATGTCAGTCAGACCTCAAACAGGTAGAATGTTCACCGGAGCGGAAGGGTTAAAAGGCTGTTCTTCAAAGCACAAATTAACTAAAAAATGCAAAACATAGCCATATGACTTGGCAAAGCTCTAAAACAAAACAACAAATTTAACTTTGTTGTTTTTTCTTTTTTTTCTTACAGTCCTTACTTTAGCTTTCAGAGCACCTTTTATAATTAATCTTCCAAATAAAACAGCATTCCATGAACAAAACAAAATGATAAATCAACTTAAGTAAAACATGCAATCTAAAGATCTAGGGCTAAAGGGCCTGTAATGGTTCAGCTGTCTAAATTATGAAAGATAAGAGCTGAGCACAATGATTTCCTACTACAGGTTAACCTTAGTTTGGGTGCCATTAGGTTATTTTCAATTGTGTAACCTTAGATCTGGCGGCTTACCAAGAGTTCCTAATGGAAATGAACTGCCATAATTTAATACAGTTTGACGGCTCACAGAAATTACAGGGTTTTTTTTTTTTCTTTCTTGTTTTTTTATTGTTTTTAGGTTTTGTCATTTTACAATTAGATATTCTATTGATGTTTTTAATGTTGTCTCCCAGATAAAGAGTAGATAAGACTAGATTAGCTTTTCATCTCAGTCCAGATTTTACACCTGTACTCATCATAAAGAACTTCAGTGTGAGTATAGATTGAAATAAATATGCTTCAGGGTGTATTTAAAGTAGCATCTGACATTAAACTTCACTCGTAAAGTTTATAGCTTCAAGGCACACTCCAAATAGCAGACAACACTGACCCCTTTTCATGGTTTTAGGGTACTACACATTGGTCATTGGTACTGGTAGTTGGAAATGCTATTGCCTACTCACATGTCATGACCAGTAATAAATGAGTGTAGAGCAGCAATGATAAAGTGAAAGTAATTAACAATACCTTATTTCTGTGTTATAAATGTGATGTAATTTATTACAGCAATGGTAAAGTGATACAATGTTTCTAGAACTACAGATGTAGTTAATGTTACTGTAATTGATAAAAGTAAGATTGAATTTAGTCTACTTACCTTGTTGATTTGAGTTCTGCACTTGCATATTATTAAGTACAAAATCGTAGGTTTGTTATTTGTGAGCTTCCGTACACCTGAGACAGTGAGATTCAAGTCTTTGAACCTATTTTTTTTTCAATTAAACAAGCTTATTCTCTTTACATTAAAGCTGTATTATAAAATACAGATTCTGTAATATCCACATGTGCAAGAACAAATATAAACAGGATTGTATACTTCATCAACTACTGTCTCACCTGCCATTATTCACTGTGTTACGACAAGGTAAACACACCCAAGACCTTACATTAATGTTTTTTTTTTTTTCATTCAGCATCTAGATAGCAGTCCCAGCAAGTCTAAAGCAACAATACACTCTATTACAAAGCATCTCATCATTGCATAAGAGCAAATTACTTAATTGGTGGAATAACAGACCATTCTTCACAGTGCAGTGTGCAATTATCATTATAATAAAGGTAAGCAGATGTGGACCA
The DNA here is from genome assembly GCF_902713425.1 of Acipenser ruthenus. NCBI lineage: Eukaryota > Metazoa > Chordata > Actinopteri > Acipenseriformes > Acipenseridae > Acipenser > Acipenser ruthenus. The sequence continues at coordinate 75,591,635 of NC_081194.1, forward strand.
ATTATGTTTGAGTACAATGTGATGTAAATGGTCACATTATCAATTGGGAAAAGTGTAACATCACTGGTAAACTTGATCCATCACAATGCTCAGACTTGCACAGGCATCGACACAAGCCTCAACACACAATAAAGAAAGCTACGAGCCGTTACCGGCAATGGTAAGGATCGGGAAGCAATACACAGTAGTGTAAAAACAGAAACACAAAAATGCAAACTAAAACACTGGAAAACACAGCAAAAAAATAAGTTTGCCGTGAAAATGACACTGTGCTGTTCCTTCTACAACAGGCAGTCCCGCTGGCACACCTTCTACCTATACTTTAGAGCGGGATTCAAAATCCTGAAACTATGACCTGTCCCTACAGGTAAATATCTAATTATAAACCCAGACCCTGGTTTGGCATGCAGTGGTCAGATGTTTAAAACAAAACTTTTGGTTGCTCACCACACTCACAGATCTTCTTTCAAACAATCATATAGACTTCCTTGTCCTGGCTAGTAGCAGGAAGTTGTGTCAGGGAGCTCCTTTATTTAAGCAAGGCACTCCCCTGGGATACACCCACCAGCTGATTAAAGAACCGCAGCCGACCAATCCTCAGATACGATCCCCTGTAAACAAAACTTATCTGGCAGCACGTTACAGATGGAGCCTCTGGCTCTCTCCTGTAAACACACACATGCGCCCAAGAAGCCAGTGATGGAACACAGTTCCTGTTACATATGTCACTGGGTTTGTTTAACTGTACACAAATATGAAAATCCATCCTTCATATATAGAGGATGGGAACGAACTGGAAATGATGCCCTCTGTGAGTGAGCATCTTAACCACTGCATAGAAGAGGCTTCTTGCACAAGCAATTACAAAGCTTTTTACTCATCTCACTAACAGGAGTGAGAATCCTTAATGGCAGTGCATCAAGACTGTATACTATATGTAAATCCCTTGCACACTTTTACTCATTTAGTCTTCGGGGAATTGTGTATATTGTAGTGCTCTGAAGCCATTGTATTGCAGTCACTGTTATTTTCTGCTTCAGGGATGTTTCAGATCTTTATTTTCCTGGTTGCAGTCTGGAAGAAAGATACTCTGATGAGTTGAGCAGTCACTACTATGTGACTTTCAAACTGATACATTTTTGCTTCTGTCGATTTTACTACTAACGCAACTAATGGCTCAATTAACAAAAAGCTACTCATTTTACAGAGATACTGCACTCATATAGCACATACATCTCTCCATATATATATAGAGAGATCGAGAGAGGGAGAGAGAAGAGAGCGAGAGAGAGAGAGAGAGAGAGAGAGTGTTTATTTTTGTATTAGTTTAAATTGGTGTGCGTACTCAAGAAGTCAGATTTATTGTAAACATAACGGTACTGGAAATGAATGGCATTGTTGAACTTTAAATATTGCAACTACTGCTACACAATTGTTAAATCTTGCATGGTAAAAAAATTAAAAAAAACGTTTTTTAAAATTATAGTCTGTCTTTAGTGCTTCACTCTGCTCCCTAGCTACCATTATTGATCTATTCTGCTTCTGAGATGTAGCTTCCTGGAAGATAAAAGGTGATGGCAGCTACACTGTTTCAATCTAGTTAGAACATTGCCGTCCTATGATACATTTTATTCACTAAAATGCATTTTAATAAAACAACATGGAGTTATAGTTTTTTTTCTTAATCAAAACAGATTAAGAATTATACATGCAGTGAAAAGCTGAACTGTAGAGTTGTTATTCATGAACACTCATGTTTTAGAATCAGATATCTTTTTGTTCTTCCTGCAGTTTATTCAGGGACAGGGTCAAAGGGGAAATGAAACAGACTCTCTTTAGAGGGTGAGGGAGAGGTTCAACAGTCTAGGCGCACCATACTCCCTCCGGCAATAGGGTTAGTCAGGGCCCCTTTCGACAAAGGTGCAGTTTGTTTCCTTTTTTCTAAAAAGACACAACTGAATAGCTTATTGGGTGTCCCTTTGACCCAAGTTTTGATAGTTTAAAAGGGTTTCAGGTTTTTCTAAACTGGTTTGACCACTTCTTTGGATATCTGTACCTCACAGTACATTAGCTAAGAATGGATTAAATAGTCTCCATGTTGCCTAGAAGGTATTGTATGCATTTAACTATATGCATTAAGTATGTTGAATACTTTATATTAGGGTCTGTGCATGTGTTATGCAAAACACTGAAGTATATGGGTCCCTAAGTGTTTATTGCACAATTCTCATGCTTGATCTAATTGAATAGGTATGTTAAGTGTTGTGCATTTGAATAAACAACCAACCAAATTCAATCATAATATGTGTTCTAAAATACCCAAATCAAAGAGTATAACTCTCCTGCTAAAGAAAAGCCAGCAGGAGCTATTTTTCCTTTACAGCCACTGGTGACAAGCCGCGTATTATATCACGCATGGTGCTTGTCCTTTCTCTTGTATTTAGCAGAAAAATCACTAGCATTAAGTATAGATCAGTTTTATACAGGTATCCTTTGTACGATTTAACCCCCTTTTTATGAAAACAGCATTTTCCCCAGTCTGTGAAGCTAAATGGTTCTAAAATCTACGTTATTTTACCATGCAATGAACTCAAAACCTCCTACACTGTAGATAAATGCTATTGTGTTTAATGTAATGATTTTACCAGTCCTGCCATGAAAGGGACACAGTTACTGGGCAGCTGAAGCCCTCATGGAGGGTTGCACTTAGTGGTGGTGAATGTAAACAAGCATACACTTTTCTAAAGGTTGAAATAATGAAAATGAATCATCATTTTATCAAGAGGAAACACTTAAACACATGCCAAGTTTATTGCAGATGTTGGTTGATGACAATACTGAAGTGAAGATAGAGCACTACTGTGTTAAGAAGTGTTGAAGTTAAAATGCAAATTATAATTCTTTATATAGTAACCCTTGGTTAAACAAGGTGTTAGCACACTTTGGTGTGGTAATACTCTTTTGGGAGCTATGTCATTTTTAATACTATCTCATAACAATCCTTATAATAGAAGCAACGCTCTTCCATGCTGCTCCACCCCTGAAGTAAAAATATTGTACTATTGATATACCATTGATAGATTACAAACATCAGACAAGAAAAAACTGCTAATGCTCAAACAAGTGAGAACAGATTGTACATTTTATAACACCTTAAACATCTTGTTTGATTTTGGTTAATCAGGCTGATCACCAAATGAGATGACTTTTTCTTCAGTACTTAAAAAACTGTCATAATTTGGACACGAAAAATATAGAACAAGTTGCCCTCTGTCAGATACTAAATATATTTCAAATTATTGAGTCAATCATTTATGAAGCAAATGCATGGGGAGTATTAAGGGGCTGTAGAGGGAATACCATTTGATATATAGACAGTATGTACATTGTGGTTATATATTGCAGACAAGCCCAAAGGGGCTAGATAAGAAGCAATGCAATTGTAATTAGATAGCTGCAGAAACAGAGTTTAGATCTAAGGGTCTACATCATGCTGGGCTCTTCATGTGGAATTATCAGAGGGAGCCGTCAAGTGGAAATACAAAGCACAGGATGGTGTAAACATACTGTTGATCGATGCAACTAGAAATGTGTTATCCTGTTGCTATTATTTTCTTTGAAGATATTTTGTAAAGCGAGCTAGTACAAGTAGTGAGTGGATTCTATGTACAGAATCAAACTTTGCTTCAATTCTTGGAGAGTGATTATTGTTTTAGTGGAGAGAAGTATAGGTCAGAGAGTTGGAGATCTGATTCACCACTTCAACACCATGACGTATGCACGTACGTCAAATGAAAACCCACTTACAGTACTATGCCATAACTGCGTATGTCAAGTTTCCCATTCTATTCTATGATTGGTTCTCTAAGGCAGTGCTAGAACTGTGGAATGTGCAATGAAAGTTGGGGGAGGGTCAGGTGACATTTGTATCCAATTGCGTGTCATGTAGTGATTCCAATCTAGAAGACTGAGATATATTGCAGGAAGCCATTCAACTTTTACAAGTATATATATATATATATATATATATATATATATATATATATATATATATATATATATATATATATAGTGTTTTAAATTATATTTTTTTGTTTTATTATTAGTTTTACTTGTTTAGTTGTAGTTTATATAGTTTTTAGCAAAAGCTAAACATGGCAACGTATGTGGTCTTTCTATAATGAGTAACGGGAGTGAAGTTGGTTTGGAGGATTTCGATACCAGCGACAGTGATGCTGACTTATCACTCAGCAATGATGATGAAGAGGATGTGGAGCCAAGAACAGTACAAACAAAAGAGCATGCAGCTACTTTACAGGTAAGCCAGCTGTACCCAGCTGTACCAAGTGCTGTGACGAAATACTATCAAAATACAGCACTGGGTACAGGCAATGCGGCAGCCAGATCCATCACAATGCCTGCGCAAAGTAGCTGTGTACACGCATTTGTGACTATCCCTCCAACACAAGGAAGCAGAGACTGCAACAAAGGTGCAGGGTCTGCCACGAAAATGAAAACAAAAGAAAAGACACAAGAAAAATGTGCAGTGGCTGCGAAGGCAACCCCGGGTTCTGTTGTATTGAACATTTCAATAAATGGCACATGTTTTGATGTTGTTTGATTTTTATTAGATAATTACTGTTTACTGATTATTATTTTTATTATCGTTATTAGCAGCATTTTTGTTTTCAATGTTAAAAAAAATGTGTTTTTATCTCTATATTGAATATGGTTATGTAGTACACAGGAGCATAAAGGGTTAATGAAAAACACAGTTTAGGTCATGTATTTGTGTTTTATTCATCATATGTTAACATTTTATAGCAATTACAGGTTTGAAAATATTATTATTATTATTTTCAAAATCTGGTACCTGGGAATGGGTTTCATTTTTACATCTGGAGTTGAAGTGGTTAAGAATAATATCCTAACAAAGTAATGATAATGGAGAAATACCACATTGTCCAAAATGCCCTGTCCAGGTGAATACATCAATGGGAGAGTGTAAATAGGGGATTTTATAGCCCAAGGCTGGCTTTAAAAAATAACTTATTGTCTGCAGCGCTTTTAAGTAGCAGTGTACTTGAATCATGGTTAGGCAGCCTGGCTTTAGCATTGAGCTGAATATGCCCCCCCCCCCCCCCCCCCCCAAAGGAGCAATGTTAATGCCTGGTAGCTGAGCCAAGTTTCAAGTACAATGCAAAAGACAAGAGCCATAGACAAGCATCATTGCTTCCTATGAAGGGCATATTGTCAGATATCACTTCTGCTTCACGTTGGTAACAATCCCACAAACAATGCTAGAATATTTATTTAGAATGAGTTACTGAATGGTACATCACTGATCACTGTGTAACAATTTTTTTTTTTTTTTGTTGGTTCCTGGGTAGTAAGTGTTATTTCCTAATTGCTTATGCCTCAAAAGTATAGAAAATGGCTATTATTCCCCACAAACTTTGCTTTTGTGACCAGGACAGTGATATTTTGAAATTTACCTATTTCCAATGAGAAAACAGGCGGATTTGTGTCTTTTCGTTCACATAAAGTCAGAAAAAAACAACATATGAATCCAAATTAACATGCATTTATACTAAAGTAATACAAAAATGACTACAAAAGATTTAGAAGTGAGTAGTTTTTCGAGATTTACGATTATAATGTAAATCACTTACACGAATCAGCCCCCAAATGTAGTCTCCCATCATGTTCTCGTTATACTGTCCTTGGTAGCGGCGTTCAAAGTCCAGTATATCCTGGTGGAAGCGCTCGCCTTGCTCCATCCGAGTACGCTCCCATGTTCTCCTTGAATTTATCAAGATGAGCATCAAGGATATGGACTTTGAGGGACATCCTACAGCCTTTTGTGCCGTAGTTCTTCACCAGAGTCTCAACCAGCTCCACATAGTTTTCGGCCTTGTGATTGCCCAGGAAGCCCCGAACCACTGCGACAAAGCTGTTCCAAGCCGCTTGCTCCTTACTAGTGAGCTTCTTGGGGGATTCATTGCACTCCAGGATCTTCTTTATCTGTGGTCCGACAAAGACACCGGCTTTGACCTTTGCCTCAGACAGCTTAGGGAAGAAGTCTTGAAGGTACTTGAAGGCTGCCGACTCCTTATCTAGAGCTCTGACAAATTGTTTCATAAGGCCCAATTTGATGTGCAGTGGTGGCAGCAGCACCTTCCAGGGGTCCCAGCCGTACTCATCATACTTCAAGGCGTCCAGCAAGGTCCTGATGCTGTTGTAATCCTCTTTGAGGTGCACCGAGTGAGCCAGGGGAAGACGGGTACTTGTTACCATTATGAAGCAGCACGGCTTTGAGGCTCCTGGATGAGCTGTCAATGAAGGACAGTATAATGAGAACATGATGGGAGACTACATTTGGGGGCTGATTCGTGAAAGTGATTTACAGTATAATCGTAAATCTCGAAAAACTACTCACTTCTAAATCTTTTGTAGTCATTTTTGTATTACTTTAGTATAAATACATGTTAATTTGGATTCATATGTTGTTTTTTTCTGACTTTATGTGAACGAAAAGACACAAATCCGCCCGTTTTCTCATTGGAAATAGGTAAATTTCAAAATATCACTGTCCTGGTCACAAAAGCAAAGTTTGTGGGGAATAATAGCCATTTTCTATACTTTTGAGGCATAAGCAATTAGGAAATAACACTTACTACCCAGGAACAAAAATTGTGTTACATAGTGTAATTAATCACAATAGGTCTCAGTCACCAAGCTTTTCACTCCAAAATGTCATCAGCAAACCAGAAATAAACAATTTACTTTTGGGGCCTTTATGAGGTCTTACATATTTTATGATGACCCTAAAATTCCTTTCATAAAAAAAAAAAAAAAATGCTAATTAAGCATTGATATCCAATGAAGTGGACATTACTAGTTAGATGATTAACTGCAGTGACAGTTAGGTGTCTCAATTAAGGACAATTATTAAAAAGCCTTGAGAATCTAAATTATTGTACAATCTGACTTGAACAGCACTGTATACATACATAGTACTCTACATAGACTGTGCACCACACCTCAAAAGGATTACTTTTGATTGCTGCCTCTTGTTGTATCACAGACTCCCTTTGATGTCTGTTTCAAACCAATGTATATAGGTTCACAGCAGCCACCATTGATTTACTAAATTTACAGGTAGCTCTTCTACCTAGTTCAAAGGTACAGCCATTAATAAATCACTGCAAGTCTTGCACATTGATCTGTTTCTTTAACACGTTGAGTATTGATAGGTGCTTCGACATGCACTTTTATGTCCTTCTCTTTGAAGCTGCATATTCCTGCTACATGCTGTGAGTTTCAAGGGTTAGGAATAAATAGCATTTAGTTCCTGACCAGCATAGCACATACCACTTAAGGCCCCAGCACGATGGAAGTTATGCTCACAAAACATACTGTAGTCAGTGGTTCACTTCAGATTTTTTCTTTTTGCTGCACATTGTGAGTAAGGTGAATGGTAACGGTGATGAAATCTTGTTTGCTTCCCATTTAATCCCTCAAATTCACTCCTATACAGACGTTCACTTTAGTAACCCTATCCCTCAAGGGTTAAAATACCTGATTACATTTTTACATTCAGCTTTAACTCATTTAGCTCTACAGTCTAAATCTGTGAATTGGTGTAGCATTACATTTCTTTGCTTAATCCAAATCCTGGCCATTTCACATTAAAAAATACTTTAATATTCTATACTTTAATAGTATTAGTCATTGCATTTTAGTTTGTATATCCACATAATGGTTCACCACTATACCTTTAGAATGTATTTTACACAATCAGCATGTACTTCTTATACAGTACATATATACATGTGCTAATAGGATCTTTTATTCCTACTCCAGTAATTGACAACATTCTTGCATATTAGAAAACTAAATGACATGTCATATAATATTTTTAAATACTCAGCCTCTTTGCTTGTCAGCTTATAATTTGGCAGGAATAGTAAGAGTGATTTATAGGTTAAACACACGAGGCAGGCGAGTGCCATTCTCATTCTGCCGCTGTCATTCATTAAAGGCAGCCTCAAGCTGTTAATACAGTTGTATGTGCTATTATTTCAGTTTATGTAACTCTGGTAAGCTGAAAAAATATTGAGAGTATTGTGTTACTATTCACCTGTAGATAAAAGTAATTAGTTGTGTTTTGTACTCTAATAGGATATTAGTTATAATACCTTTTTACTGTATTTGCATTTCCTCTCTCAGGTTAATCCTGTGATACCTGTAACACATTGCCGTTATCTGAGCATAACAACCAAAACCAAACAACTGGTAGTTCCAGAACAAAAACTCTCAGGTGTCCCCTGAAATACCCTTTGAAAACTTAAATAAACATAGCTTTGTTAACTCAATATACAGAAGTTCTTCTGGCATTCTGCCTAAAGAGTCAATGACTTCTGATTAGTTAAATAATTAATCCTCCAATAAGTTGCATTGTTGGTGTTTCTTTGATATAGAGAGGTTTCCTCACAAGTGAGGGTTTTCCCTTTCAGTTGAGCTAGTGGCTGAAATTGATTTTTTCTATCAGCAGAGGCTGAGCATCTATGACCCCAGTTACACTTGCGATTTAAGATGGCTCATGGCCGCCTCAGGGCCACCTTTTCTCATATGTGAATGTTTCAAAAAAGAAAATGCAGCTTTAGGCCACCATTTTGATTTGGATCTGCAATCCAGGACCAGGGCTGGTCTTTACATACCAGTATATGTGAACGCAAAACAGACTTAGGGCCGCCTTTTCGTATCACATGACCAATTTGGTTACGTAGCTTAGTAGACACTCCCACGTGCGTGAAAGGAGAATGCTCTGCTAGCCAAGACAGCAGTGGATCAGTATTGAATGGCAATTAATTCTACATAAAACTTCAATCCTTTGCGGTCCTATGTCGGACCAGGTCCGACATCGCAATTTTCCCTTTCCGGTCCAATGTCGGACCCTATCCAACATCATCAAAAAGACGCAAAAAACAGGTCTCTAGTCGTTTTTTCTCCGGAAAAAGCAGATAAACCATGAATACTGATAGACCCGGCATCACATAGATAACACGGACATAAACAAACAAGATAGCTGCTTCTGCATCCAGCACTCAAAGAACATCACAGACATTTGCAGAGGTTTTTTTAGATGTTATAGTAAAAAAATAACGACTTGGATCGCATTATTGAGAAGTTTGGTGATAAAACGAGTGATCAAGAGATGATTTATCGGTATGTTCTATTATTAAGAGTTATTTGAAAAATATAGTGAGCGAGGGGTGGGGCGGTGCTGGAAATGCAGTACTGAGTGTCCTGTTGATATGCAGTGCCTTTTAAACCTGTTTTACTGTGAAAAAAAAATACTTTTAAACAGCGCGTCTAAAATAAACTGCGCGTGTGAAAATAAATTGGACCTGATGCGCCTGACACACGCTGAATAAATGGACCGCTAAGGGTTAATTATAAAAATATTAAATAAAATAAAATCTAGCGGGTTAACGTTCAGGTTGTTTCTTTCACATAATACATGAGCTGCAGTCATAATTAAGCTTAATTTGTCACAATTACCTTTTCTTCCTGTTATTTAGTAACTAAGCGATAAACATAAAAACTGCAGGATTGTGGATCTCAATAATGATCTATAATGCTGGTGACTTGGCATATTCAGCCACCATTGTTTATTCTGTACGTAACAATATATATAGCTACATAACTGTGAGTCTTTACATTAAAATGCCAATCATTTCTTTTAGCTGCTTGCTTTTACACACACATATATAATAATAATAATAATAATAATAATAATAATAATAATAATAATAATAATAAACTTTATTTTATATAGCGCCCTTAAAAGCATTCGTCTCAGAGCGCTTAACAAAAAGAAAATACAACAAGTCATAAAAACACAAACAGAAATACAGAATCATAAGAAAGCCTTTCTAAAAACGTAAGTTTTAAGACTTGATTTAAAAACACTCAAAGTAGCAGAGTCTAATCTCTATAGGAAGAGAGTTCCACAATTTTGGGGCTTAGCAACTAAATCCCCTGTCGCCCATAGTGCGTAGGCGAGCACAAGGGACACTCAGCAATCTAAGGTCATGTGAGCGGAGGTTGCGGGTAGGAGTATAAAAAGATAAAAGATCAGATAAATAAAGTGGGGCCAGCCCATGAAGAGCCTTACAGGTAAGCAGTAGAATTTTAAAATCGACTCTAACAGCCAGCCAATGCAAGGCCTCTAAAACAGGAGTAATATGATCTCTGGTGGAAGACCTGGACAGAATTCTGGCTGCAGAGTTCTGGACATATTGAAGTCTGGCAAGGATGCAATTTGAGACACTAGCAAACAGGGCATTACATTAGTCAATCCTGGAAAACACAAATGCATGGACTAGTTTTTCAGCTGCAGATTGCGAAAGCATAGGTTGCAGCCTAGCTATGTTTCTGAGGTGGAAAAAATAAATCTTGACAGTGTTTAGCACATGCGGTTCAAAAGTTAACCCTGGATCAAACATCACACCCAGATTTTTCAATTTAGAAGTAAACTCAAGCATGGTGCCATTAGCAGACAGATTTAAGGTATTAGTTTTACCTAGCTGACAAGAAGTGCCTAGCAGCATTACTTCAATTTTGTCACAGTTTAAATGTAAAAAATTACGCAACATCCAGTTTTTTATATCTGAGATACATGCAGTAAGAGCAGAGGCAGCAGTAGCAATGTTGGGTTTAGAATGAATATAGAGTTGGGTATCATCAGCATAAAAATGATGAGACACCATGAGATCAAACCATGAGATCTAAAATTTGGCCTAAAGGTAACATATACATGCTAAATAAAACTGTTCTCATCCACAGATATTAAGATCGTTGAGACACCATGTAAGGGTGAGATTATTATTATTCTACTGGCAATAGAGTAGTGGTTATTATGTATCATGCATGTCGTTGAGCAAAGTGTATTTGATATATGACAGTGTATTGCTGTATTTAGATAAGCGCGCTTCCCTTAATGAAGTTGTCATAGCTATACATGTGGGACAAGGGTTTTATTATAGCCATATATTTGGTAATCTTCCACGAGAAGGGGTAAAAATGTTCAGTCTTTACTGGTAATGGTTAGGACTAGAGAATAATATTGACAATGATAATAATGAGTAAACAATAGAATAGTTTAACGATTGTGTTTGTAAACAAAGACGGTATTCATACAAATTAAACAAAGACGTATAAATGAGAACAAACATGTGTAATATAAAATATATTAATGTTTATTATAAATTGAATGAATTTTAAATAACAGAGTTTATTTTTGTATAAAATTATTCCAGGTGTAACCGGCTACTTAATCCTGTTAGGAGTAGGCGTGGCTGGAGAGTATTTAATGATCTTTCCTTAGGAGGGAGCAGTAGTATTAGGTGGTCAGTTGTGACCTTCTCTTGTGAATGTCAGTCCTTGTATGTACAACCTGTTAGTTATTTGCAATCTGAGTGCAGTATCTGAGTGCAGGCTATCTTGCCATAAAAAAACAATTTGCCACATTTTAGGCCTGCTTTTCAGTCACATATGTGAACGCGCAAAGATGCCTTAAACCACAAATGAGAACGGGGTTGCAGACCTAAATATGCACTGAATGTGCATATTGTATTACAAATAACTATTTATAAGGTCTATGACTTGTCATGTAGAATGGGAACTCCCTAATTAATCTCTGATTGTGGTCTAATTTTCTGGCCACTGATAATGAAACTGGACTCACATGGATAACCGTGAGTTCCTTCACCTTTTATTAAACTCACAGAGAGAGAGAGGACAGGATGCCCCCCAAAAAATAATCCCAGCATCTGTATGCTTACCAGTGCTCTGTTATCGGCCGTGTGCATACATTCACAGTCGAGAGCAAATGTTAATTAAGACCCTGAGCTAAACACCATCCCCAGCTCTGTCTAGCTCTAGGTGCCACCCTCACTTTTCCCAGCACAGCCGTAGATAAGCCAAAGATTCAATTGATGGGCTCAGTGTGGGAAACTACTGTAGACAAACTGATTAAGACAAAAGGGTATCTATTCAAAACAACAGTGACACAGCAAGGATCATCGGGTCAAAGAGATAAAGCTGGCATCCAAAAAATCCTGGAGTAAGCAATCAGCCAAGGTATGATGCAACTGGGCTAAGCAAGGAAACATTTTTGTTGTTTGTTTTTTAGCAATGCTACTAGGAGCAATCAGCTACTAGGAACTGGACAAGCATTGATGGACCAAATAGTGTCCTCTCCATTTTATAATATACCAGTCAGTTACTTGCATAACACACTGGGCCGTTGTGTGTGCTGATGCGCCAGGGAGGCAAAATAAGCTGATCCCTGGAGCCAGCATTACACTTCAGCCATTAACACCAGACAGAAGGATATCTACATCATCATATGGAAGGAAACGTAAATGGATGGAGACGCATATGGATCACATTAGTTTACTGTAAAGCTACGTCTTAGTTGGTGCTTATCTTGGCGAGAGCCGAGTTCAAATCAGCATGAAGTTTTAACATCTACTCTCGTGTAATGGAAATCATTATTGATTTAAACAGTTAAATATCTAAATACACATCGACTGTTAAACAATAAAATACCAAGGTAATGAATTGCCATAAAATAAAGTATAGCTATAAAATAATACAATATTTATTAAAGTTTTTGTTACTTTTGTTTACAAAATTAATATAGTTCTCAGTACAAATATTAATTTATGTCTTTGTGATTTATCTGAAGCTTAGGTAACAAAGCGTCATGTTATTATTTCAAACCTGGGCTAAAAATGTACAATTTTAGCATCCTGTCATGTCAGAAAACCAAAGGACTGTCAAGACTGGAACCTGAAGCACTGTTTGCTATCCACAGATTAAGCATAATTTAATCATAAACATGCCATACTTTTTGCCTCAACCCTAACCCAAAATTAATTAACTTTTTGCAGTGGTTGGTTAGCCACATACCTACTCCTTTTCAGTTTATTGAAGACATCAGACTGATAAACTGTGTAAATGTTTGCTAGTAGAAAATCTCTAAAAACACCAGATTTAATTTGCCTTGTGTTTTGGCTGGATTTAATCTCTTTTCACTAAAATCTTGTGTCATGCCAGTCAAGTTGTATGGACATAAACGACAGCGACTGTATTATACATGTCTAAACTGCATTGCAAATCTAGGGTATTCCCAAAGCTATTCCAAATATTGCTATGCATACTGTATTACGAACAGGCCACAGTGTGAGTGTTCCTTATTGCACACTTGGTGCTCTTTGCATTCTAGTCAGGATAATAAGGAAAATACAGACATGGTTTGTCATTTGGCAACACTGTTTTTGTATGAAAGAAAACCACCAATCTCGTGCTGTGGTGACTAAGAAGACTTCTTTGAAGAAAGATCAATACGTATTTCTCAGGATTTGAGCCTGCAACTGACAGTACTCACTTCAGGACAGATATATTGATTTTAATGTATTCCTAATTTAGTGGCGGTCACTGGATGAAGAAACACAGTGTGTTGGCTGGAGTTATTAACTCAACTTTTTCAGTCAGTGATTGGCAGGGGAAAATGGGACCATCTGCACTAATGTAGCATGGAAGTGAACTTTCCAAAATATGGAACAGCAGTGTTAATTGCATGATGCTGACAAACATCTGTTGAGTGTAATTAGTTGCATCACCATAACTATACGTGTCAACTACACCTATAATTGAGTATCATTTCTTGCACAGAATATAAATTAAACATACATTTTTAACACATTTTGTCCGAACAAACACAAGCCTATCCGAGACTGAAAATAATTCTGCAATTGCTGCAGCTCAGCGATGTCACTTTATTTTAAAATGTTTTATTTATTTTTTTTCTTTTGCATCAGCTAAAGACTGAATAGTGAAAGCAAGGGTAAGGGGTTCATGTTTTATAATTGCCACACTGATGCAGAAATCAAGGCCTACAGTGGTGGGAAGTCATTACAAGCTCTCACGTTTTAATTATACACGCCAGTATAAACATGTTTAAACCTGCTTACCTGGCCATTAGTCCTTCTTAAGTCTATATCTGTGTGGATATAATTGGTATAAAGCCCTGCGATTCATGACATAAATTGCCCTTAGGCATTACTGCCTTTGCCAATTATCAGTCTTTACTGGTATCATATAAAAGATTAAAAAGGTTTGAAAATATAATTAGTTTAATAGCTGTGTCATGTCATCAAATCTGCATGCTTGAGTCATTCCAACCAGATGATCCTCACTGGAAATTTTACATTTCAGACAAAGAGTACTGGTACAAAACAGAAACTTCAAAATACCCTTTTAAAAAATTACCCAAGCAGATTTGCACAGTAATTTTGCAGCTTTCCAATGCTTTTTTCATGGTTATGATTTGCCATGTTTTCAATATACTTTACCAGACTTATCATGGCTTTTGCATTGTTTAAATTGCCCAAAGGTAATTTTAGCTGTAGGACAAGCTCATAACCCAGCTCATATCCAGGTGTTTACTCTTAGCTGGTGGTGGAATTTTTTGGTGAGCAAAGTTATGGCTTTTTGCACCACCCAGGGCAGTGCTCTCCTGTTTGTGTATTGTATTCATTGGTCACCATACCTAACCAACTGAAGCCAAGGCCACTGATCCATTCAAGTCATGGAGCACAGCACACATTTAAAAAATAAAAAAGACCATAAAACAGTCCAAATACATCAGCCAAGCCATCATTACTGAGCTGTTCACAAATCAAAGACTCTCTTGAATAAGCATTTAGTCCTCCTTTAAATATATTCACCATTTAGCATGGACAGAGAGTACTTTGAGAACTCAAGCAAGTGCACAAGTGACTCACAATGGCGTCTGAGGCTGGGTTTATCTCTGCACCACTGATCTCTATGATCTGTGCTTGCACATCATGCCCTGATCTGATTATTGTGAGTAAGATAGAACCAATAACTGAGAGAGAAGTCACCACTGCGGCTCTGCATTTCTGTGACCAATAAAATAACGCTTACATCTGTGCAACTGCCATGATAAATCAGAGATAAACTTTTATAAGTCTTTTATATGCTGCTGTCTATATTAACTTTTCCAGCTTACCCGCTGTATAGGTCATATATACCTCTGGAGACATGGTTGTCATGACATGGAGTTTGGTTGTCTCAGCTTAACCCCCCCCCAGTGGAGTAGATAATGTAGCAAAGGTATTGATATAGTCTTTCAATCACTGTCACAAATATATAGCTTAATTAAATTGCATCCTACACTACTGGATAGAAACATCAGTGACAAATGCACACCCTGGCAACCATTTAATCTGTAAACAAACTAAACGCAAAAACATAAATTCACAAATACATCTAAAATTCAAACAAGTCAACAAAGCCTTATAGTATAACCAATTCATTATCTCAGGACACCGTTGAGTTTAACACTCGACTGATCCTTAACACCTTGGCAAGCTTTTTGGAAACTTCAAAAATTACAGCAACTCATCTTAACCCCTGGCCTATTTCTTACACCCTAAAAGCGGGTTGCTCACTAGCCACACAATAATCTTTTGCTTTTTTTTTATTTTCTTTCCTTAAAATTTACATTTTGGCAAAAAAAACATCTATTGAATAAACCCAGCAACAGACCCTTTCCAAAGGTCCATGGCAATTCAAAGATAGGATTTAGTTGTTTGAAAATCACTGCATCAGCAAAATGAACAAATGCAGTCATCAAGTGAAGCAGGTTTTGCTCTTGACCTGTCTTGCTACTCTCCAGCTGGAAGAGGGGGTACTACTGTGTCGCTTACCCCCTCCCCCTATTCCATAGCTTAGCAATCAGGGTCTGAAAACTGACCAGAATTATTCGATGTCCATCAGGCAATCCTTAATTCAGTCAAGAAAGGACTGGGCAGGTGCAAGCTGTGTGCATTTGAGGTGGTAATTAGGGGAAAGTCTCTCTGTGTGAGGCAAGATGAACAGCTGTGCCTGTTACTACATGGACAATAAAGGGTAGTAGGGGGAGGAGGGGGCTCCCCACGGAACGTGAGCAGGGTCCAGTGAAAGAGACTGCAGGGCTGAATAGTGTGGCCTGATTTAAGGCTTTCAATGCCACTTGTCATTAGCATTTGAAAACATGGGTTGGATCAAACTCTTTGGCATTAGGTTTTTTTTTTTTTTTAAATTAAAGGAGCAATACATAAAGACAGCAGAGGCACCCCTCTATGGCAACTATTGTGAGCATTATTTCTGTGGCATTATGATAGAGGGAGAGGTGTCATCATAGGCAGTGTGTATAAGAGGCTTGGGGAGGCTAAGCCTCCCCAAAATAAATTGCCCAAATCCTCACAAAAAATTGTTCTAACCAACACAAAAAAATTTGTGAGAGAAGATCGATTTTTTCCCGCAAGCAGGCAAAGCAGGTCTAATGAACATATTTCTTGTTTTCCTAGTGCCAGACCACTAGGGCAGCTGGCGTATCAAAATCAACACTGTAGTACAGATACAGGATTTAGTTGCATTTCAATGTCATTGAAGGAGACAGTGTTTGGCTGGTTTAACGTCCATTCTTCCCGCCTGTCTGAGCCCCCCATACCGCTGCAGGAGGCAACCGACGAAAACTCGGAATCCTTTTCCCTCATTCCCTTGCCTGGAACATCCTCTTCACAATTTCTACATTTATTCAAATTGCTGTTATCTATACAAACAGCTTGATCCGAATCTGATTTTACAGAACGTGTGGCAAAATACGTTTGTAGCATACCGTATGATTTCACGCACCACCATTTTGTGAGAATTTGATAACTGTGACGCTACAGTCAGAACATACTTTCTTTGACTGTTTGAACAAATGCCACCTTTCAGAACATTGTTTGTGGTGCCAGATTATGAATGTTTCTAAAGTTTTTTCTTTAGATTTGTCCAGTCCTTCACTCCATTTTCAGTGAAAGTGGGGTCTTTTGAACTTTTGAAAGTGTCTGCAAAGAAAGCAGAAAACTGCATCTGCCTGCTTACTGTACCCTAAATATGAAAAAGTATTTTAATATTCTGATGAAAATTTATATATATGTAGCATCCCTGAGTGGTTTCAAGGTCTGTTTTGTGCTATGAATGAGTATACAAGTTCTCAAAAAGATGCAGGAGAATGAATCCGGTTTACAGCTTTTATTTGTGTCCGTCAGTCTGACTATTTTTCAAACTCAACACAATGAATAACATGCAAGTCTTAATTATATATATATACATATAATGTGTGTGTATCAATAAATGCAGGGGGGAAAGTATGGAATAGCCTCCCTAAACGAAAGACTATGGGTGTCATTAAGTTTTCATTGTATTACTGTTTATAGGTTTTACTTAACCCTTTGAGCAGTACGAATGTACCGGTACGTTCACTGCTGTCTGGTCCCCAGCGAGTAGGAACGTACCGGTACGTTCTGCAACTTTAAACTTGAATTACTGAGCCTACAAAACTCCTGGTAACATAACATTGTAATACTAGGTTTCTGTAACACCTTTTATTGGTCTCTTGCACCGTCTGCCAGATATTGACTGAATTACATATAATAAACCCTGTCACAAAATTGTCAACAATGTCTGTAAACCGGCAAAAATTGCTCAGTGAGAAGGAAGTATTAGAAATAATACTGAATACAGATTCTGATTTAAATTCAAATACATACAATTCTTCCACTGAATCAGATGTCAGCGAGTGTGTCAGTGAAGACATAAGTGAAGAATATTTACCATCAAGTCACAGGAATCCAGCGAAGAGGCGGTGCCAAGCTCTGTGCGTTGTTCCATGCTTTAGGAGTATCATAAGTATTAGACACTGTCATTCCCTCCGCCCCCACCACCTGTTTACCCGGATATGATTTATTCATGTCTCTCTCTCTCTCTCTCTCTCGCTCTCTCTCTCTCTCTCGCTCTCTCTCGCTCTCTCTCTCTCTCTCTCACTCTCGCTCTCTCTCTCTCTCTCTCTAGTTCAGCCCCTTTTTTTTTGTTAGGACGTGTTGTTGTGGTTGTTCCACCCCGTTGTTTATTGTTTATTGCCTACATGTTATTTTTTAGTCAAAACCTTTCCCTATGACAAAATAAAACATTATATTTATTTACGATAAAAATGATTTGTCTGTATTTCGTCAGTATTCATTACATACATACAAACATATACCTTTCAGCTTGTTTGTACGCTGTAATAATCAAGCGCATGCACAAGACAGAAAAAAAACTCACTCCCGTAGGGCCGGCAGGGCATTTTAGAACTCACTATTCAAAGGGTTAAATGCCACATTTCAACCTCTGTTTAGTATAGTAGAATATCAATGGTGTAGTCGACGGAACACGCCGGAACACCGTTCTGGTACTATTTTCTACAGGCAGCAGTCATGTAGTTGAGTCTAGAACTCTCATAATTAATAGGCAAGCTAAGACATAACTCACATCTCCTGCACAACTGTCTGATTCAGTCATTAGGAACTTCTTCTATACCAAGCATCAAAAGAAACATATCACTTATATTTGGATAAAATCACTAGATGCAATTGAAAAATGACAACTCTTTTTTAGAGCAGGAGCAGTGACTTTTTATTGTGCTGATTAACAACTGACATCACGAAGATGCTGCAAAATGATCTGTCGATCTTGGGCAGGTGTTGTGACTCTTGGTCTCCCAGTTCGTGGCCTGTCATTGACAGAGTGTGTCTGGTTATACCGTCAAGCCAGGTTTTAAATTGCTAGCTGTGAGCACCCAAGACGGCGAGAAAAAGTACGCTGCCCTAGTCCAGCCTCCAACGTACCGATTGCACAAAGGCGCTGCTCTCTTGACAGACTTGGCATATTGCTTTTTTCTGTGATTTTATTTATTGCTTTTATTCAAGCTTACAATTCAACAGCTGAAATCACTCCATATCCAGTGTCCAAGCAACTGTCTCACTAATTAGGTGATTAAGTGCATATGCTTCAGTCATAGTCACTCAAACGTGTCAAGGTCATGGATGAATGATCGAGTGATTAAAAAGAATCCATCATTTATATACCTGATTTTTGTTCGAAAATAAATGTGTTATAATAGTGATAAGTTTCTTTTGATGCTCGGTATATTACGGACTACTTCTATAAGAAGGCTAAAAATGCTGACGAAGACGACAGCAACAATGCATCGACTGAAACTGTGGACACAAACGAAGCCACTGACACACAGACATGTAAAGCATTCTGACAAAATGGAGAAAGACACTTTGTGGAAATACTTGTAGAAATTAGAAAATGGTGTTACCTATTATAAGTGTACCAGTACCTCCAGATTTAGGACTACACCACTGTAGAATATTGCAGCTGACAATATTCACGATTTTTGAAGAAGGCCTGTTGTCTGTGTGAATATCATTATGGCTAATTACAAATTATTAGGGCTGTCAATTAATCGCAGTTAACTTTTGCAATTAACACGTACATTTTGGGGGATTTTTTTAGCGCACTCCTGTCTTGCCCCTCATTTCAATACATGCCAAGACTGAATGAGTGTAGTCATTGTTTGAATATAAAATTAGTCACAGAACCGCATTATGTAGCAAAGCACACAAACTGAAGGACTTGTGAATGGGACGTTTATTTTTATTAAACTTTCTGATGATTCATTGGATAGAAAGAGGGTTACTTGTATCTACAGTCAAAGTGAGTTCCAGTATCACAGAAGTGCATCTAGGCGGCTGTACCACCTGCGTGCTAAATATGCTTTCACTTCTCAAAATACACTTTCTAGTAGTTCTTCTGCTACAGACAATAGAACAACATTTGAAACATGTCAGTTTCGACAGAGTACTCTTTTAGAAATGATACTATAAGTATAACCAGTGCTGTTGGATAGCTACCGACTACAGAGCCGGTCACATTGTAGCTTTGTTTTATTTCATTTACCACATTTATTTTTAAGCAATATTATTTACAATTATGAGGGATATAACCATTACTTGTGAATATTTGGTTTTATTTAGACAATTTCAAGTTATTAATAAAACATAATTCTTATAATTGTTGTTGTTGTTATTTAAACAGCAATCAAAAACATCAGTTTATGAGTGCAGTAAACTGTAAAGGAAACTGTTAATTGTAAATGCAGTAAGGTGAGTAATAAACTGACTCCGTTGTGATTTAGCAGTTGGTACAAACAATTTAACAACAAATGCTGGATTGTAAATAAATATAAAACTATAAACAGGGACCAACAAATAGGATCCAGAATCCAGAAATAGGAAAACAGTGTTTTTATGCTGGGTTGTTTATTAAATAATAATAATAATAATGATAATAATAATAATAATAATAATAATAATAATAATAATAATAATAATAATAATACAAACTTAAATGAGATGGATGCAGTAATTGTATCAATGAAATATGTGATTAAAACCAAGATTAATTGAGAAAAATTAATCACTTGACAGCCCTACTAATATATTTTTTCTAACCCAAATTACATTACTGACGAAATATTTGTATTTATCACTCCACTCCTTCTGGACATGTTGTTACTGTATTTTGTAGGATTAACAATGAATATAATTCATGCTATACATGTGTAAGATTATGGTACCAGGAGTGGGGTGCCTGTACCTTTAATGATGTCAGAATAGGTGCTGTGTAGGAAGGAAGAAAGCACAACCATGAAAGTTCATCTGAATCACAACATTTTAGTATGAGTCTCTGTTTAAAAGCATTCAAATATATAAGCAGCATGTATAACACTGAAAGTGGACATTACCCCAGATTCTAGTGGGAGCACAGACGACAGGCGTCTGTCCTTCAACAGGAGGTAGCTTTGGAAAAGATCGGCCAGCTCTGTGTTTTGTCCTCCAAGTCTGTGTGTCAGTCTTACTTGCTAACTAACCTTTTTTTATCTGCCTTACTTTCTGTATTAGTCGCGTCATGCCCAAGCAGCTACTCTGGCGAAGCAGCGGGATGCGCTGACCTTTCCATTATTTCTCCTGATTCACATTCCCACAAATATTCAATCTCCTGTCTCCAGTATAGACCTCGAATATGCTTTAGCCTAATAATAATAATAACCTCCATAGCGTTCAATACCGCCGCCGGTCATCGCAATCAGTAAATATAGACTATATGTTACTATAAATTATAGATCGGTTCATATGTTTGGCTGTGCATTAGTTGACCCCCCCCCCCCCCCAACTTCAGGACTGTGTTTTGGGTTTAGATTTCTCAACTTATACTCGAGCTGGTAATAATAAAAAGGAAGAAAATAAATTAAAGTGAAGGGCAGACCAAATAAAGAAAAAAAAATCCAAAAGAAAAAAAAATGATAACCGAGCTCAAGCTAGATGTTGAGTGTCCTTGTGTAACAGGGGGTCTTAGTACCTGCTACTTTAATTGTGGGTGTCCGCTGAATGATGAGAGAGAGACAGAGGGATGCAGCTGACAATGCCACTCAGGCGTCACGATTTTATTAAAGTAAACAAAATGTTATGACAGGTGGCTGCCACTAGGGTACCAGCAATGATAGCCCTGGTGCAGGAGGACATACACAGACATAGCGTAATAAAAATAAGAGCTCCAAAAAAATGCAAAACAAAACACAGTGAGAAACAGCTAAAAACAAAAGTTTGCCACACACTGGCTTAGCGCTGCTCCCACTAAAAGGGAGGTCCCGCTCCGGAACCTACTCTGACACACTAAAATAAACTGGGGTGGGATCAAAATCCCCTAAATTAATCCCTATACAACTCACTCACACTGGCTCTCCACACACTAGTGAGGCTGCATGCTTGCTGAAACAAAAAAAAACCGAACTGGCTTTCCAGCTCCTTTTTTATACCATGTGGCTGGGCTTAATTGATCATCAATTAGTCAATTAAGCCCCAGCCACATTCTGCACATGGATTTGGCAGAGTTAGATTTAACCCCATCCCTGCCAAACTTAAATTCAAAACTTCACAACTTTATTTATAACTGCAAAAACCTGCCATATCTAGTGCACATTTATTCTATATATATATTTTTAAACTATACATACACACAATACAATACAATACATTATTTACACGTGCAGGGCTTTTGCCCTGCCACACCTTGAAAAAAAGAAATAAAAAAAAATCAAAATCAGTCCCACTTTAATGCTGACCGTCCATCCGTCACACCGAGAGGCAGACTTTCTAAGGGGGAAATGTTTTCTGTCAATGTTGCTTGCACGTCCTCCAGGCCCAGTGCAGGAGGGAAGGGAACTCGCCTGCCCTGTAGGAGAGATGCAAACAAAGACAATGAAACAAAACTCCACACGTTTTCCAAATTTTGTTGTGCATCAAATAAATAAGTGAAGAAAAAACAACAAATAAATAACCCACCTACTGCAACCATCCACAAGAAGGGTGGCTGCTGAAACCACACCGTCACTCTCTTCTCAAAATCCGTGCAATTTAAAAGACAATAAAATAGTTAAAATCTTCAGTTACAAACGTTCTCTTAGTCAGTACCAGCGGGTTACAGAATTGCTTAATTTCCAAGTTGCTACAACTCCAATAACTTAGCTGCTTGTCTATTTCACATTCAGTTCACTAACAAACACGCATCATTCTCCGCAGTGCCTTGAATTCTAAACAGTTTGTTTCAATAAGCGCCTTCCTGTGCTATCAAGTTGCAACAAAAGAAATAAAAAAGAAACAAAAGGGGAAAAGAAATCCGCCTCTAACTTTTCCTACCTATCATTTCTAACAGCTTACTTACTGCCCAGGACTGACTCGACCTGACCTGACCTTACCTGAATCACTATCCCTGTGCCTTGTGTGTGTGTGTCGTCGGCTGCCAGTCCTCTCTCTTCTCTCGAAACAGGGCTTATATGCTGGCTGCAATCACCGGGGAACAGGTGCAGAAAGAGCTTCCATTAGCCACACCCGTCTGCAAACAAAGCTGCATCACGGCACAACAGGTCTATTTAGCAAGCAATTACCTTCGGCTTTATTTAATTTAGGCACCCTCATGGCACGAGTTTTGAGTTAATTTGAATACTTTTGCCTTTTTTCACTATTTTAATGAATCATTGGTGTCCGTTTCAGGTCAACATCTACTTAAATCTCGTCTGTCATGTTTATTGCAATAAATTCCAATATGTCTACTGTTTTTTTTCCAAAAATTCTAGTGGTATATGGATATCTACCAGTGATTTGCCGGTGATATACTGTAATATGGACACCCCATGTGACCTGTTTTGACCAATCAGGATAGAGTATTTAAAATACCCATTTTATAATATTTATTAAAGTACCAGTACTGAACTGTGATGTGCTATACCTATATTTTCACTTGGGAGAAGCACATGCCAGTCCCAAAATGTCTTACTCCTAGCTGTCAGGTCCAGTTTCTTATTGTACATGGGACAATAGTCATGCCACAATACACTGAAAAAGTTAAGTGACAGATGGAAATGTCAGTTACAAGAACTTGGATTTCCACAGTCTACTTATGAACAACTTAACTCACCCATTGCTTTGAATAACTCTGCATGCCTAAAAAGGCTTCAAAACATACAGTTAATGGACTCCAGTGGGTAAAAAGGCATATTTTGTATCTAGTGCTTTGTACCTGGATATTGAATGGCACTCTTCATTACTTTTGAGGTGAAGGCTGGCATTATTTATTTAAACATTGTGAGCATGAATCTGAAGTGAATTATAAATGATAAATCACTATGGTGAGTTATTAGTTGTGACATCATGGGATCTGTCTTCGTCTATGTCATGCAATTAAAATAAATAAATAAAAAGAAAAAAATGTCTGAATGTTATACAGTAGTTCGAATTAAATATTTATTGAGTAATGTTGTAGCTTTGTTTGAAATATTTACTTTGAAGTTCACCTATCAGCAATAACAGGATTGCAAAGCTGCAACAGGTGAATAACTGGCAATGGCTACAACTGTACATACCACTGTACGCTACATCTGTCTTTTACAGTACCGTATTTACTTAATCACGCATTCATGTAAAAACTCAACTGCTCGTTAACTGTGCACATGTTGTTTACAATATGTACATTTTGGACATAATTTAAATAAATAAATGTGTTGTACTGTTCTTTTAAATCACCATATGGCCTAGCAGCATACATACATACATTTTTTTGTTTTGTTTTGTTTTTTGGATGTTTGTTTGTTTCTATGAAAGCTTGTGAGGCTTATAACTTCTGAAAGCCTTGTTTGTATTGATCTGGAAGTGTTCATGGTTTTTGGAGAACTGAACACAAACAGCTGCAGGTTTTTATAACAAAGGATTCCCCCAAAACACTGAACATCTAAATCACTGTTTCGCAAGGGGGGCGTTCTGAAGCCAAAGGGGGGCGTTTACATCCAAGATGGTGGGAGGGGGGCGTTTTGTTTTCTTATTTAAAATTAAGAACAATTTTATTTCAAAATTTTGATTAACTACTTATACACAATGTGCCAGTGATGTGCTCACTGACTTGTGCACTATAAGATCATGTACACATCAAGTCAGAAATGTGTGTTGCTACGCAGCAACGTCGCTGCCATTTCTGCTATCCGGTTTGTCACGCAAATGTAATATGGTCCAATCAGAACGAAGCAGCCGTTCCATTTATGCCTGTTGCCATGTTATGTTACACGTCTGAATTTCACAGTTTATTCTAATTGTTATCTAGTGACATGCATTTGTGGAGATTTTTGGAATCGGTTCCGAACCGGGTATTTCAATTCTGGTTCTAGGTTTTGTTAGTACTATACATATAGCCGTGTGGTCCGAGCTGGGCGAGACTGCCCAGTGACACCGCCCGTTGGGTATGGATAAGGAGGGCTGCACAGGTATTAGTGATCTATGAGAATGCCTTAGGCTGCCTATTAGTTTACCATATTCTAGGCTGTGTGTACTGAAAATGATAATTGAGCATATTGTTTATACTGAATATTTATAGAAGGTCATAAAATAGTTAAGTCCGCTTTTTTAATAGATGTATTCGAAAAATGGCAAACAATTTCATGTGAAATAAAATTCATAACTTAATGGGATTTATTCTACATATTTCTCCAGCACATTGTGTATATAGTGCAGACAGCAAAGACAGATGTCACTTTATAATGTAAGACATGACCTGAAACGGAATAAATAATTCAGAAGTGGAATGTCATTGAAATTCATGTAATGCCCTTTACCTGATGACTAAATGTCCCTTTGTGTCAGAAATCCAGTGATGAGATAAGGAATGAATGGGTTCCGTATATTTTTCAGCTAAGAATATTAACATATGTCACCTACATCTCAAAATGCTTGATTATTACAATTGACAATACCCTGATAGCAGTAGGACACAGTCACTGAAAGTGTGATCTGAGCCCACATTTTCTAAATCTGCAGACAGGGATATTGAAAATATATTTTAGCTAAATCATTCCTTTTAGAAAAATGAATGTATGAAGTCCATTTCAAAATATATATTGTCTCATGGTTAAAATGAAATGTTTTTGATCATATATACACATGGGGATGGAAATAAGATGCTTATTGTATACAGTTTCACCCATTCCAGATTTTACTACAAGCTTGATTAGCCACAGTATATAAACAAGCTCAGGTGTGTCTTATTAAGCATATAGCAAAACTAGGATCAAACCACTATGCAATGGGAGTCTTATTCCCATCCCTGTAGAGATGTGTGTGTATATATATATATATATATATATATATATATATATATATATATATATATATATGAGAGAGAGAGAGAGAGAGAGAGAGAGAGAGAGAGAGAGAGAGAGAGAGAGAGAGATATTAGGGATGTCACTGTATCAAATTTTGACAGTATGGTAACCGTCAAAAAATATACCAAGGTTATTGTCGTACCGCGGTATAATGTCATTTTTTTTGTAATCCGTTTTTTAAATGGCTATTTAAATAAATACACTCAAGTCAAGTCAATTTTAACAAGAGAAATAACTTTAAAGTTTTAAAACAAATACAACACGCTGGTACTACAGTTCTATCAGGCACTGCCTGACTGGAATAAGTGTTCACTCCAGCGCACACAGGCTCAGCAAAATAATGCTGCTTCTTTATTTCAAATTACTGTGGAGAAAAACCAAAATATGAACATGTTCTGGGCTCAGTCTGGAACGATAAGGGGTAAGGATGTGACCACTGCAACTGAATACCCTTTTCATCTTTATCAGTTTGGATGACATCCTATTAGTTAAGACAGGGGTTTTCAATCAGGGGTACAAGTACCCCTGGGGGTACTTCTAAGGGTCATAGGGGGTACGCAGGATGACTCAGAAATGCACAAATAAAAATAAAAGTAAGAGTTTACAATGATCTTGAATTTTTTAAATGGTATTATATATTCTCTAAACCACAATGTATACTTATTTCATCTTTGTTTAGCAGCTCAAAGTGAATGGCTAATGAAAAAAAAAAAAACACAATCTATCACATCCACATTTTCCACCTGTACGCATACGCGATTTCGATTGCGTGGATTTCCACTCTGATATATAGGTGAAGCAGGCGTCTGGTGATTGTGCCTGGAGAGCGCTCTGTGCTGCTTATGATCTTTGCTGTTTTCAACTTGTCATATCAGTGAAGCACAGCGTTTCTGCCTTTTTTAGTATAAATGCTCTGAGAAAAATGAAATGTGTTAACCAGATTGTTCTGCATGTTATTGCAAATGTGGTACCATTCATTGAGCAAAAATTGTAAAGGGTACTTCAGCTGAAACCTCCTGACAGAAGGGGTACAAGGGGGTCAAAAAAAAGGTTGAAAACCCCTGAGTTAAGAGAAGCAAAGCGTTACCTAGCAATAGCCAATCGAGTGCGTTTAAAGACATGCAGTGCCCGCCCACTGATCTCTCAGCAGAGTGCAAAACTTAATGATGAGAAGACGGCACCTGCAAATAGTTTCTTTTTTTTTTTTTTGAACTGCATGTTAACAACAACGAACACAAAGGAAAGAAGAAATGTTAAGGTGGGTATGACACCGTTGCAAAGTTAAGTGGCATCTAGGGGACTTTTTTTTTAATGGGAATAAAATTGTATTTATTTTTGAATACATAAAACCAAAATCCCTACAACACTATCAACTCGAGGAGACGGCAACATCTTTACAATACCGTTTAAAATAAAAAGTAATATAAATGTCTGTAGCATCTTAGACTTATATAGTAGTAAATATGGCTTTTTGATTATCTGCACTGGTGTGTGCTTACTGCGTTTCTCTTGACCCATCGATAGATAATAGCTACTGGTACTTATTTGGTTTGGTAAATTAATAGGAAGGCAGTGATGTGCCTTATTCTTGCTGATGTTTTTGAGTATTTGTGTTTCATTTACTGACAACCACGTTTGCTAGCGATAATTGTTTAGTAGTGCGGTATATATTAAATATGACGTCACATATTTAATAGCCTACTTGGATAATCTCATGCATGGCAGTTTCCAGAATTTGAGATGTCAGTGTTCATTAGTTAGTTCTAATGAACACAGTGGCTAACCGATGGACAAACAGTGAATAAAACAACGTGCCCATATCACATTAAACCGTGTAAACTCGGTAATCATGGTATAGAAAAATGGTTACGGTTTCAAAACCGTGGCGATTTATACCGCGGTTTACCGTAAAACCGGTACACTGTGACATCCCTAATATATATATACATACACACTGTACATTGCACATTGCACTGTTTAACCCCAAGAGCAATAGCACAGAAAAATTGTCAGCACTCAAATCTCACGTTCAAGTGAACCAACTCCCCAGTAATGTTGTTGAAGCTGACAGTGCTGCCCATGAGCTCCCCACACTGAGCTTCCCCCACATGCTGCCCATGAGCTCCCCACACTGAGCTTCCCCCACATGCTGCCCATGAGCTCCCCACACTGAAAGCTTCCCATACATGCTGCCCATGAGCTCCCCACACTGAGAGCTTCCCATACGTGCTGCCCATGAGCTCCCCACACTGAGAGCTCCCTATACGTGCTGCCCATGAGCTCCCCACACTGAGAGCTTCCCATACATGCTGCCCATGAGCTCCCCACACTAAGAGCTCCCCATACGTGCTGCCCATGAGCTCCCCACACTAGAAGTGTGCCCCACAGAAAGGACAGTGCTCCAGGCAAGAGAGAGCGCTCTCCACACGAGGAACAAGTCTGAACTTTGACAATCAGAAGGAGTGCTGATGGAGAAATGGAAGCTGAACGGTTCTGAAGAAAGTCATGGGAGCATAATTGCTCGAATTGACGGAAGGCAAGGAAGAACGAATGTTCTGAATAATGGCTAAAATCATCTTCTGAGGAAGGGCCCTGCCGCCTGTCCTTCGAGTGATACTGCATTAATCAGAAAGCGGGTCATTGTTTCCACGTAGCTGCACGAAACGAACTGAAGAGAAGCCATCAGTTATGCTTTAGGAAGATCCTGAGAGAACTGCAACAAGAACACTTCTACAAACTATATAACTTTTCAATTGCAAAGCATTATCTGAACTGAGTTACGTCTGATCAACGGAAGGTGTCCAAGTTTGAAAACTGTCGACAACAAAGATAATGTTGCAAGACTTGGAGATCAACAAGCTGATCTCTATTTGAAAATAAGTATGTGTTTATTGCGAGCCTACGCAATACAATGAGTACAGCAAAGTACCGTCTTCTTTCATTGGAATTTCACATCCATAGAGCTGCAGTATTTATATACAAACATTGACTTCTTTATATGGAAATCGATAAGTATTCAACATATCTAATATTAAATATTAAATACTTTATGACTAGATAAAGTAACTGTAGTAAATGCTATCAAGTTAGTGGATAAACTGTTCTAGAAATAGAATATAACTTCCTGTTTTAGAGTGTGTAAGAAATGAATTTTGTTTTTTGAAACGTGCAACTCAAAGGAGTTGCCTCGTAAATGCAGAGAATTTGATCATTGCCCCATTTCTGAGTCAATTTGAATATATCATCAACTGAGGTTGATAACATATTATTAGTTTGGTACATCACATCTAAACTAAATAAATTAACACGGTAAAACTAATTTGCTAAATTAGGTACTGGAATGTTGGATTCTGTTCAGAATGTGAAGTTTAATTAATTCTCGTGCATATTGACATTATCGATTACAACGAAAAACGGGTATTAAAAATACTAATGCAAAGTAGACACTTTGTGTGATCAGCCAAATTTAATATTAATATATTAATATTATGCTAATGATGTTATGGTCGTTGTAATCGTTTGACTATGCAATCAATGAACTGTATACTATTCACGCATACAGTATATCTAACCAATAGCATTTCCTTTCTGTGACATGTAAAAAACTGTAGAATCATTAAAAAAAGGCAGGCCATCGTTTAGAAAGCGTCTGCCGAAAGTTCAGTTTTATGACAGAAATTACTTCTGGTGAATGTCGCCATATTTACCAGTCGGCAACACCTTATTGCAAAGAAAATATAAAAAATAGACAGAAAGACATTTGTTTCTGATTAATACTTCAGCGTTATTCAAATACATTTATTATTTAAGTTTATTATTTAGGTTTAGTTCAGAAAGGCCGTATTCGTTACAGAATCAACCTGACTCATAAATATGGTGACATTCTCCAGAACCTTGCTTTACTGCCCCCCACAAAAAAAAAAATCATACAAAAAACAAAACCTAACATTTCTGGCATAAAATTGAACTTCTGGCACAAAATTTAACTTCAGGCAGATGCTTTCTGAACAATATGCCTGCCTGTTTTTATGGGGCTGCAATTTTCTTGATGTCACCACCCCTTCCTCTGATGTCACCACCCCTTTCTCTGATGTCACCACCCCTTCCTCTGATGTCACCACCCCGTTTCAGTCCCGTTTACAGCTACGCCTCTGTGTAGATTTGCAATCTCTTTGCACTTCTCGGTCACAGTAGCTAAGCCACCTTGCCCCCAAAGATGAATGTATTGCTCAAGATGTAAACATCATAACAGTGTGAAAAAAAGATGTGTGCATTAAAGAATTGAGCTGTATTGCAACCCAGTGGCAAATAGACTGTGAAGGTCGTCTTCATTAATTGAGAAATGGCTTACGCTTTATGACTTTTCCCATAAGTAAGTCCCCAAAGAAAACAAACGACAAAAATCCTGCACCTAGTATACTTTCAGTCAGCATATCTTACAATCTGCTGAAGAACATGTAATATTTGGGCCACTTAGGTCAAAGACTATACCAGAAAGGCAAGCTTACAAAGCCATATTTTAAATTGCAATTTAAAAGAAAGAGGATATACCACAGTCTTGGCAGTACTCCAAGCTATAGATAAAGTGTGTGTGTGTGTGTGTGTGTGTGTGTTTATTTTTTAAATATATTTTTTCTAATTTAAACAAATATTATCAATGTTGAGCTTAAAACATAATTTTCTATATATATATTTGGTTTAAAGAAAATGTTGGGAAGTCATGGTGCCCACTTAGCTGATGGAGAATCATAGACCCCACTTGGTAGCATAGACGTGTATGTGTATGTGTGTGTGTGTGTGTGTGTGTGTATGGCAGGAGTTATGGAAATTGATAAGCACATAACCCTGACACTCCCCAAAAGTGTAAGTGGCATATTGGCCGCATATATATCATCTGCTGGCCTATCAGATAATCCAGCTGCTGACACAGTTTTTCCATCTGAGAAACAAAGCGTGATGCTACCTGAGAAATACAGTTCGGAACAATACAGAATGTCAAATAGATTATCGACTTCAAGAAAACTCCCAAAGGTCACTGCTAATTATTGGTGAGAGATATCTTTTGGCTTTCTAATTTCTTTCTGGCTCAGACATTAAACTTAAGTAATATTAACCAAGATGCAGGACATATTTTAATACAGTGTCAATTTAGGGATATGTCCTGGTCAAAGAGATGAAAAAGCACTACGCTTGCTTTGCTGTTCGTTCACTTTGCTTTAGTAGACTTTGCAATGCTTTTGCAGTGGCATGCCATACTAATCTTTTATAAGCACCATAGGGTCAGCATTGTTTACTAAACTAACATATATATTCAGCCTCAGGTCAGTCAAGTCATAAGACACAAAATGCTCCAACCCTTACTGCAATCATATCTGAAACATCCTGAAGTTGGTTCCAGTTTACATTAATGGCATGTGTTGTACCCCTGAACAGGGAGATATAAATAATTCAACACTGTGCACATGACTCATGGTCATAGGTTAGAGCATAGGCTGCTCTAATCAATTACAGAGCCTCTGCTCAGTCAGCAGAGATAAAACCAGATTGTTTACAATATCATGATATTTGTATCTTACACAGACAGTCCAACTTACGCCATATAAAGGGAAAGTGCAAAGTTTGCCCCCAGGAGAAAATAAAGAATATTTTTGGAAAAACAAGTATGAAAGAACTTGGAATGTTAATTTAACTGCTTTACCCTTACATGAGTTTTTAAACATTATGAGCTTTGAAGAAAGACATTACATCATTTCAAATCATTCGTATCTGAAACTTGACACAATCAGGAGGCCCTGGAAATATGGCTACTTCCTTGTGCTATCTATCTTGGATAAATAAGTTCCTAAAAAAAAAAGAGATTTCTTAGAGCAGGACAATGTTCTGTGTCTGTCTTTTCTGTGGTTAGGCAGCTGTGCGAAGTAAATACATTCTCCACTGTTCCTGGACTTTATCTCCCTAGGTTACTGCCATTTATCAGCTAGTAAACAAAACCTGTCACCCTCCTCCACCGTCAGATCTAGTTAAATCATTTAAAAACCACCTAGGCTGAAGGTCATGGAG
Source organism: Acipenser ruthenus (assembly GCF_902713425.1). Lineage (NCBI taxonomy): Eukaryota > Metazoa > Chordata > Actinopteri > Acipenseriformes > Acipenseridae > Acipenser > Acipenser ruthenus. Next base: position 75,623,418 of record NC_081194.1, read on the forward strand.
GACATTCCTTAAAGGACTGTAACTTGGCTAATTGAAGCTAACTCCTGATAAAGAAAGGTTTTCTGTTAACTTGGCCTGCATGGCTCAGTGCACGTCAATAGCACAAAGGGCTCCATTATAGCTTTATCATAGTAAATAGCTGAAAAGTGAATCGAGGAGATGAATGATGAGCTAAGTGTTAAGTAGTCACTGTTATCCACACTGGCATGCAGCCTTCATTAAAAGTATTCTTGTAAGCATAATTACATCTGTCTCTCTCAACAATAGCAGATAACTATGGTCAAAAGATGGTTCTGTACAATACCTTCCATAGCATTACCTCAATTTTTCCTCATAGGTGCTTGTTGTTATTGTGTACAATAATAAAGCTGAACTCATACAAGACTGTTTTTATAACAGACGTGAGGTCTCAGTATTAATTCAGAATAAGACAATTTAGTGACACATGCTTTACTAAAAAGATTTTTTCTTTTGACAAACACGTGTTCCTTGTAATGAGAGTTCATTTATTTGACCGGAATCATGCTGTAAAGTCTTTGTTGGCTTGAGAGCTAAGCAACAGTACAGGAAGTCTGAATTCCAGCTCTGACAGAACCAATACCTTCCCCCAGGAAACAAACCCCTGAATGGTCACCAAGCATCAAATACAGCAAGTCTTACGTAGTTTAATGTGAAAGATGCCTTGTGTAACAACCAAAGACGCAAGCACCTCCAAAAGTGTCCTTTTATTGCCTGAATATTCTGTTTTCTAAATTATTTTTAATGCGTTCCTTTGAGGCCTGACAGAGTCACAAAATTGATAGCTTAGCTGGCCACTGCCAAAAAATCAATTAATTTCTATATATATAAACTTTTCATTCCAGTATTAATCTATCATCACTTTGGATGAAATGTTATAGAATGAAGCTTTAAAGTGTGCTTCATTTTTGTGAAGTCCAACATCCAGTTTCTTCTCTTTGTTATTTAGGGATAGAGAAGGTTAAACTACCTAGGAGAGGGGGCAATTAAGATTCTTTCCTTTTACAAAGAGAAGACTTTTGGATTTATTATTTAAAGACTATGGTTCAGAATGGAATGAATGTTGAATTCGACCTTAAGTCCTTTTTACGATCTATGTCAACTTAAGTCTTTTTTACGAATAATCAATGTCAAATGTATCTTGCAGGCCAAACACACCAATACATTTCTGTATAGATTTCATCAATAGAAATAAAATAGTTTTTATGCGATTAAAAAAATATTAATAAACAACAAAGATATGATGGATTTTGTGTAGTGTATGGCCACACCCACTCAAAAATCATGCTGGCCGGAATAAAACCGGAAGTTATATACGAAAATGTAAACGCACATGGCGACTGCCGCTGAAAACATCGAAGATGAAGTCGAAGACCCAATTAATTATAGGGAACAGGGGCCACAACCCTACATACTTTAACCACCGGTGAGGTAGTGGGATCCCCCAATTTTCTGATGCAGTAAAGTTCGGATAGTTGTTTGTAATCCAGAAATACAGGTTTATATTCCAATATGGTAATGCCATAACAACTATTTACATGTTTTGTATCCTGATGATGCACACACAATAATTAAAGTCTCCAATATTATGACCATATATTTCTGTCAAAAACAGTAATGTAACTGAAATACTGTAACTTACTTCCTTGTTAGGTAAGCAAGGAAATTAAGAAACAGACAACCCAGTCTATAAAACGATTTGCGGTGTGTGAGCGTTCGTGGTGGTTTCCTATAAAACCTCAATGATTTATTAAAAAACAAAAAAACAAAACATTTGACGTTCACTGAAGGTATCGCATGTGACTTCAGCCTGACTTGTTGCTTGCTTCTCAATCCCATGCTATATTCAAGCAAGTCGCCCTCCAGATAATCACTGTCGAGAAAGTGCGCGCCACAAATGACAGAATTCTTTTGGTGAACGGATTTCGCAGTGAAGTCCTCTCTTTTGACTTGTAAAAACTGCACCCAGGACCAAAATACGGCACTCTTTTTCCCTCGAAAGGCATGCACTCGATGCCCTGACAGGTTGAAGTTCGTGCAACCCCCGCACACGCACAAATTCACCATATTATTTTTTTATATCTCACAAACCTGTAGGCCAGACATACAGGCCGAGAACTGTTTCTCTTTTGAAACGTCACACGTGACGTGGTACAAAATGTTGTGTTTTTGGTAGGCGTGGTCCGTGATCCACATTAATCACATTTTAGTGGCCTATAAAATGTTTATTTTTTTTTTAAATAATACTAATATTCTTAATAAACACTGCTGCATCAATTTCAGTGATAAAAAAACCTGCAAGATACACTTTAAGACACATTAATTAATATACCTTCTTGTGTATTTCTGTATTACTTATATGTACACAAATTATATGTACACAATCTGATTGACTGTCATTAAAAATATGTTTAATTTTTGTAGATTTTCTAGTGTTGTGGAATTATATTCTGGTGACATTGTATTCACCTGTTCTTTATAACCTCAATTGTATTTAACTCTGTAATCCAACACTTGGAATTTTCACCCTGGCGAAGGCACTTCTGTGTCAAAACGTTGGTGATAAGATTTTTTTATGAATTAAAAATACTTTGGAGCACAATTGAGTGTGCGGCTCTCTTTCTCTATATAATGTGCCCAGAGCGCATTCATATGTTTTAGAAATAAAAGTTCATTTCAGTTTAAATATGCATGAAAAAAGAAAGAAAGTTTAAAAGTAATAGTGATATTTTCCCACTTCCTAGTACATATTAACGTATGCTTTAATTAAATTAATAACTGTTTGGAACAAACAATTGAATTCTCTAAATACTTAATCACATTTTTTGATTGCAATACCTTAAAACACACTTGTCTCTAAGTTGAGGTGGAAGCAGGGTGAGACAAATCTCTTTGTATGCTGGTGGCCATTTGGCCACTAGCTTTCAAAACCTGTCATACAATCAATGTACCAGATATCTGACACCATCAAATTCCAGAGAACTATATTCTGTGCATAAAATGCCAGGAAACTATTTACATTAACCCTTTCAGGACCAAGCATTTTTCAGTGGGATGCACCTCCAGGACCAGGTGGTTTTTGGCTGTATTTGACTCTCTTCCTATAAAAAATCAATAACAATCTATTTTTTAAAGCAGCATCTTGGAAATGTTCTGAAAAAAGGATACCAATATGGGGAACATTAGAGAGTACTTCAGAAACCATACAAACTTTTAGCTTTTTTTTTCAACACAATATTGAATTTGGAATGATAATTTCCTCTGTTCTACCCTAAGTTGATTGGCTGGTGCCCGTTACTATGGAAACAAGAAAAGTGGGCTGGTTCCACAAAAGGACCTGCTGCGAGATCAACAGGGCGGTGCAGATTCTGACAGTTGAGCAGAAAGCCTTTATGACGGAACCAAAGTTCTGTTGTGTATACTGCAAATGCTTAGTTGCCAACGTGGTGACTTTACAGTGAAATCTACTGGCCATATTAAAATTGGAGGTCACATTTGGTTTTGAACTACCCTGAGTGGAAGTCATCCTTATTAAAACAGTTACAAAAAACCTCCCTGAACAATTCACACAAAGGGTATAAGTATAGGCGTAGTGCAAATGATTGCAGATGCAAAATTCAAATTTCATTGTGGCAAGCCAATTATTTTGCACTGCACCCTGTAAGCTTAAGAGCAATGCAAATGACTCAACAAGCACAGAAAAGAAAATGTCAGCTGCTGCTACTGGTAGACCTATCAGGGAGGGTACTACTACTTGCTGTTCTGACTTGCGCTGTTTTTCCTTGCTCTGTGCTATTGCCACTCTATATGTATTGGCCTGACCTTTTCAGCATGAAATACAGATTTTTGCCTACCACTGGAAAAGTTGGATTGGGCTATCCCTCCAGACATTCCAACTGTGATCTGAAAAGAACCAGAGGCTAAGTAGTGCAGAGAGCACAGCACTTTCATGTGTGCAGGTGTAACAGAGTTCAAATGTTTTTTAAATTCTTGCTGAAATAACATTATAATAAACTATTATTTGTGGTTCGGCATGTAAAGGGTTACATTTCTCAACGGCATCCATTTTTGGTATTGTATTCTGTTTTACCTCATTTTACAAGAGTGTAATGGAGACTAGCTGCAGGTGAGTCATTGTCTTTTTCGTTCCTCTGTAAGGTACCTGAATAATACATAAAACTCAGTTTATTAGGTTGTTAATAAGTTAAAAACTGTGTCGTGTTTGATAGTGTGTGTTGGTTAATACACAGAATGTAAAAAACATTGGGTATTAAGGGTATTTTAATTGAATTTACTTTTGCCCACTCAGAAAATGAATGACTGAATATGTATTAAACTTATATACTTGTTTGTTTACACAGCTACCTGAGTTGCCAGTTGAGAAGTGTATCCCTGAAACATTAAAAGTAAGAACATGAGAACGTTTACAAATGATTCGGCCCATCTTGCTCATTTGGTTGTTAGTAGCTTATTGATCCCAGAATCTCATCAAGCAGTTTCTTGAAGGATCCCAGGGTGTCAGCTTCAACAACATTACTGGGGAGTTGGTTCAAGACCCTCACAATTCTCTGTATAAAAAAGTGCCTCCTATTTCCTGTTCTGAATGCCCCTTTATCTAATCTCCATTTGTGACCCCCTGTCCTTGTTTCTTTTTTCAGGGCGACATTGTCTATACCTTTTAAATGCTTGAATCAGATCACCGTGTAGTCTTCTTTGTTCAAGACTGAATAGATTCAATTATTTTAGCCTGTCTGCATATGACATGCCTTTTAAACCCGGGATAATTCTGGTCACTCTTCTTTGCACTCTTTCTAGAGCAGCAATATCCTTTTATAGAACATTGATCTAAAAAAATTGATTGATGGTTAAATTAGCGACCATTATTTATTGTTCCTCCAACTCCTTCATTTGCCTACAATTGACTGGCACTCAAAAGGTTACTAGACAATGCTTTCAAGTCATTTTACAACCTGCTTGTTTTGAAATCCAAATGTATATTTTTATCATGGGTGGTTCTGAAATAGAAAGTGCCTTAAAAACACATTTCCAGCACTAAGTAATTGGCACTTAGTTCACAACAGCTTTCATAATTTTAAAGTAATTAAGTATATTTTTACCACCGGAAGATGCTTGGTTATACTTTTTACTCAGCACACCCCTAGTTAGACCTAAGACCTAGAATGGAATGGTTTCCTACCTCTACTGTAATCCAAAAAAATACCAGAACTGTTCTAATTGTCTTACTTCTATAAGATACAGACCATTGTATTCTCTATGCCAATTGCTGGCCACTGAAACTGACTTATGCCGAATGGAGCGGCGGTTTTTTGATGTTCGCTACTGTTTATTGCTACCAAGCGTAAGATACTAAAATAGCCCTTACTATATTAGGTGAAAGTCTGTATATACCATGCATTTTAGTGACTGCTTTGCTTATTGGTTAGATATAACGTATTACACAGCTTATAGGTAGCTGTGTTAGGCATGATTCTGCGAGGAATTATGGAATTTGTTTTAGTAAGTATGTGAGTGCTGGCAGTTGGCGTGCTGAGATAGAGACACAAGGCACCTTGTTTCGCTCCGATCGAAACTATATGTTTTATTTTCTAAGTACTGTCATTTCCACGACAGTAAGGTTAACTGGGTATTCAAATTGGGTAATGTCGTTGAAAAATTTGAAATGACTTTTCGTAAAGGTATTTTTTTCTCATACAGTGACGCAGACGGGCCTATACGCCATTTAAAGTAAGAAAGTAATAGATAGTAATAAATCAAAGAAAGCAGGGATTAGAGACTGAAGGTGCATGCCACAATCTAATTGCTATTACCAGAGGGAGTCAAGTTGTTCCAGACCATATTAAAATATATTTTCGCTTTGTAAGAGGGTTTGACTTGGAGGAGGAAACATTTTTTCACTATTTACCAGTTGCTGGGTCCTGCCATTCCTTGGTCCGCCTGCTGAGTCACCTTCAGGCCGCTAACATCACTTCTGAAGACTATGGACACAAAAATATATCAACCATTTTCTTTTGGGACATTTTCTGGATTTTTTAATACATTGCAAGGAGAGAGATTTCGTCTTGGATTTTAAAGAAGATATTTTGTTAAGGACTGTGAGTAAATAAAAGGACTGAGTGAAACTTTGAAAAAAATGGTGTTTTTTCTTTAATCTTACTGTTGTATCTTGCTGAATTGAATGTATGCTATTTATTTATTGTTTATTTTAAATCGGAGCCAGGGCATTTCATTATCTCACAGACAGTACAAGTGAGTACAAATAAAACAGGTCACTACCGCGATTCTCAATGTGAATGGGTGCATTGTTTATAAATACTGTGTTTTTAATAGCTAAATAATTAGAATAGAAACGTGAGGTAATTAATGTGAATCATTTAGCTATGTTAATGGTGAGAGTGGAATGAAACAGGGCAAATCTTCCATATTATAGTGCGTGAGCTCTGGAGCACAACCCCTAGCCAATTTCCCCTGGCATTCATGAAATGTTTATTTAATTGCACTTACACAAGCTAGTTTCACTTGCCAAGATGTAATCTAAAACCGAAGATACAAGGCCAGTGCAATGCCCAAGCCATTGTCCTCATTATATAACATTAACTTTATTCACACTACAAGTGACCAGGATACTGTCTAAAGACCTTTGGGTTTTAAAGCTTGCATTCCCATGTGCTGGTCTTGAGTTAATATTTGACTTTAGTTTTGGAAACTTTTAATAGAGTTAATTTTGCAATCAACCTCAGTGCAGAGCACAGTGAACTCTGACTTTCTGCTATTGATTCTTTCACAGGTTTAATCCCTGAAGTCACAAGAATCCTTTTACCCTTTTCAAAAGGTCAATAATGTCGATACTGTAAATGAGGTAATTTTCCTGGAAAATTTGCGCTGAAGTTTCCAAAACGTTATGCCGGACAAGTACACCAGAATGTGAGATACACCAGTTCCCAGAAAAGCAGTGAAACTGAAAATAAAATACCGATTGGCATTTCAGACCATCATAATCAAACTTAAATAAATTGTGTTCCTGTCATGATATCCTACAAATTGAAAGATATATTGCTGCTTTTAGAACTAACTATAGAATTACATTTTAATTATGATGCTGCTGTAACTTATAGCAGCTTTTGAAATGTACCAAATAACAGAACAAACAGCAACTCTGTTCAAGTGATGTTTTTGGCATTTTATGAGGTGTTAGCAATAATTATTTCTACTCAGTTGTCATAGTTTTGATTTATTGTACTTTTTAAACAGGTAAATAAGTGTAAAATAGCAGCACCAGAATTACAGACAATCCAGACATTCATATTTAGTGTAGCTGACTGCCTTTGACTAGATAAGTTAGAGATTGTTTTGTTTTATTTCTGGGAATTTTGGTACAGCTGTAAGTAACGACACAACTATAACACGCATTATACTGAATGCCAAAATGAGAATGAGTTATATATTCTGAAAAATACAACTTACAATATCAGAATCTAGCCCAGATAATGTCTTTGAACACCACTTAAAACAGGGGGCATGCTGATTCTTGTATCAGTCAACCTAATCTGAAAAACTTCTATTAAATGAAAATGATTAAATATTCTTTCATCTTCTAATATGCTCCTTTGGGAGGCTATGCCACATGTGTTGTTTAGCCTTGTGGCCTGCAATGAAAGGTTAACCCTTATCCTCCCATATATACAGCATATATTAAATATGAAATGAAAGAGCCACGGGGGCTATAATTGTATTTGATATACCAGTACACAAAAGGGAAGGGGCGACTGGTAAAGTACCTATGAGACTGACAGCTGAGTTACTGTTTCTAAGCAGTTAAACACATAAAGAAAACTGGATTCCAACTCAATGTAAAAAATCTAAATTAAAATACATCACCACATAAAAATACATTGAAGCTTTCCGATTTGATACAGACACAATATATTTATACACAGAAAACCAAGGGCATTTTTTTTTAAATCAATAATAATGACAACACAGTTTTTTAGTCCCTGTCACGGAGGGCTCGTGAGTGACGTCAGAACAGGAAGTAGACACACAAAGTACTGCGCTGTGAGTCGTCAATGCGCTTGTTCTTTATTAAACAAAAGTAACTTTAAATAATAAACAAAATGGCACAGGGACCAAAATAAACAATAATCCAACAGGTATCGTGCTGGTCTAAATCCAGCACGAGTAGCAGTTGCTTACCTTTATTTTGCTTTCTCTGTTGCTTAATTCCAGTTTTACAATACATTAAACATACAGTTTGCTGTATGTTTGTAGTGTTATCTAATGTTTTGTTTATAGTTTTACTTTGTCCTCATACTACTGGTATAGTAAACTGTAGATTCTACCGTGTTGCAGTATTACCAACAGAGTCATAAATTGTTTTTGTGTGTAACTATCAATTCTCCCTGTGCCTCTCCCAGCGCTGTAGGATATTTCGGAGGGGTGAGTTTTGTGTGGTTTGTTGTGATTATATTGTGTTTCACATTCATTTGAGAATTGATATTTGTTTTGCGTGCACTTTATGTCTATTTCACTAGATTGATTTCGAGTTATTTTCTGTTATTGCACATTTGATTTTCTTTGAGACACTAATTGTATTTCTTTCTTTTAGTCCACCCCTCCTATGTGAGTACGTGCTGGGAGAGGTTCTGTGGTTTTCTTACAACTAAGACGTTTCTGATTGCTGCTCTACTGTATCTTCCTGTTTGAGATTTTTTAGTATTACAACTACCATCTGTCATATCAGCGGTAGCCGTCTTGTGGCGGTTTTCAGTATTGCATCTATCATTCATTAATTCTCTGTTAAGTTATTCTTTTTTTGTAATAAACCCTTTTTATTAAACTGCATCCTTGTCTGCAAGCTCATTCAATTGAGGGGACTTGTTGTAGAAACCTGATAACAATTGTATATGTATTTGGTGTATAGGGTGTCCCTCTAGCTCTATAACGTAAACCTATATCAGAGGGTGGCGTAGTCAAGGTAGCTTGTAGGGGTGTGATGGGACTAGGAAGGGTCATAATTGCAGTCCTACTACAATAACAATAATACAAAAACAACACAAATAAACAGGGGTGGGCATATCCCGTCACAGTCCCTTAAAGTATTAAACACCAGGGATGCTGTCTAACAAGATGTCACCCTATTTACAGTCTGTTAAAATACCGGCACTTGAAATCCACCCTTTATAGGCATAACCCAAAAGTGCAACGGCTTAGTCTGATCTGGAGAAGAAGCTCTTTCGTTACACAATTATTTAATATAGGTGGTGTTTTATTGTTTTACTTTATATTTAAAACACAGGTTTATGCAAAACAAAAATGACAGTCAAGATAGCAGAATGTTTTTTGTTTTTTTTTTGTCAGTAATGCAAGCCAAAGATGAGGGCTTACTGACTAAACTGGTCCATAACCCTCTGTGAATTATTACAATTAAATATCAATAAAGATTTGGAATATGCTTTTTATTAGACAATCAGACTGCAAGATTTCCGGCTATTGACATATAATGAGCTTTGTGTGATAGAGCTGTTTCCAAGAATATGTAAGAGGGATGCCAATCTTTATTATACGAGGGCCAAAGGAACCTTCTTGCCAACTGCCATCAAAGTCAACTTTGATGGCCCAGCCAATATAATTGGCATTGATGCCAGGAGTGCCAGGTGTACATACTGTAATTAGATTGCACATGATTTAATACTTATTAAAAAAACAACTGTGGTAGTAAACTTAATGACCTGCACAATGGGACCATGTTCAAATCAGCCTCAACTTATAACTGTATCTAATGTTAGCTTTATCAACAGCATGTACCAGTATCCTTCTCTCTCTGCTGACAAGCAAATAGATAGATACGGAGGAAAAGAATAATGGACTGATATGTGGACAGAAGATGTAATCATTTAGGGGAAGAACAGTTTGCATTGCTGCATGTCAATATTTTTTCTATTTCACTTGATCCCTGTCAATTTTGCTCGATTATCCCTATTTAAAAGACAAGTATGAACAAAATGTATAATTGTATAATGTATAATTGTGTATGCTTCAATCAAAACAAATAAATAAATATTTAAACTCTCTTTCTTATGTTATGAAAGCATCCTGTGATGGGGTACACCTCGCCCCTGTGTTCATGTGTGTTGCTTTGTGTTATTGTTATTATTTAAATGTATTTGTGTTATTATTATTATTATTATTATTATTATTATTATTATTATTGTTAATGTAGGTTTTGGGTTGGCAGAGAAGCGGACAATTATCTTCCGTTCCAACAATAACATGTGCAGAATGTGGCCGTCTTCAAATTGGTTAATTGTTTGCCAATTCGAGGATGGCCACATGTATAAAAAGTATAGCAGCTGAGCGCTGCGGTTGATGAGGGTGGAGAGAAAGAACGAGAGAGAGGAGAGAAAGTAAGAACAAAATAACTGAAAAACTGCTACTCGTGTTGGATTAAAACCAGCACGATACTTGTTTGACTTATTGTTTATTTTGGCCACCATGCTGTTTTATTTTGTAAAAGTCTTTTTTTTGTTTGTTTTATTATTTAATAAATATGAGCGTATGACACATCCAAAAATCATACCACCCAGCTACATTTGATTTTCAGATTAAATGTGTTACTTACTTGCCCCTAAACAAACTGCACCATGATTCAACTGAAAAATGATTCAACACTAGTGATATAGTACATAAATCACTAGTACATGACCCGCTGCCAAATATTGAACTCTTAAAAAACAAAGCCTCCATCCATAAAGTCAATTTGCATACTTATTAGGTTAATATTTTATAGTTCGATACATTTCCATTACAATCTCTGTTGTCTCTCTGCTTGTATGGAACACGGTTAAGTTTTCAAAGCTGTCCAGTTGCCTTTCACGAGCAATGAAATCCATCACCAAACAAATAATCAAGAAATGCCAGGCTTCTGGGTGTAAATCTATTGCTTTCCAGTGATGTACAGAAGCATGCAATAATAAAGACTGCCCACTGTGCCAGTGGGATCTTAAGGACACTAGGAAAGCATTTCAATCTCACTACACAAAGCTGTACTGCAATCAATGCAAATCTTGTTGTATAGAATGGGTTTTACTGAAATAAGAATCATAAGGGCTCCATACACAACAAAAAAAAAATTCTTAGAGATTGTAACTCGAAACCCACTTTGCATTGATTTTTAATTACCTGTGACAGGACACCATCACTGGCAAGACTGGTTTTTTTTACCAGCAAGGCGGACTCAGACACAGAAGGTGCCAGTTTAAAACAAACAAACACTAAACACATTAACAAAATAAAAAGCACAAGGTGGAGAAACTACAGGCACCAGGTCCCGTTAAAATATGGAGGGAAAAATACTTCCCACCAAACACGGCAGGGACTGTACAGAATACCTTACAGTTCTTAACAATTAGCACTAGAACCACCAAGATTTCGGACTACATACAACCACCGCACCCGCAAAATGTGTGGCTCCATTTTAAAACGACTTGAATGAAAAACAATCGGATACAACTTAATATTTTTATTTATGAACATCATACATAACATTTTCTGAGCAGAAACACTGTATTTACATTGAAAATTAAACTTCTGTCTTATTTTTTTCAAAAAGAGCACATATACATAAACATGAAAAACTGTAATAAAATAAACTTTACGCAATAAACTTCTGTGTAAACAAGTGTAGAAAGCTGTATGCACATATAACATTATAAAACATAAATAACTAGTTATAAAAATAGCATAAAACTAAAATATAACATAACTTATGCAACGTGAAAGTGCTTTGAGTGAAACAGAGTTCAAAGGTTGTCTGTCTGTTCAGATTTCTATTACAGCTTTCTAAGTACAATCTACGCAGAAAACACGCTTTTCAACTGTACAAATGCATTTGCCACAGACTTGCCTTTTCACAATGGGCGCAGACATCAAAAGTTCTGTTTTTATTGCATTTAGCAACCTGGCATTGTCTTTTATTCCGTGTGCCAGTGGGTGCAGCGCTGGCTGAAGTTTGAGGGGCATTTACCAGCCGGCTTTTGTGCCTCATCAAAATGTTTCTGCCGTAGCTCCAGGGCTAGCTGCAAAATGAAGTCCCTACGAGTGATTGTGTTGCACTCCTTGTACAAAACCAAAGTGTTAATGGCTGCCAGGTCCAAAATCAGACACAGGCCACCTGTGAGTACCACCTTTGACAGAATACAGCCGTGCCATTTGATCCAGTATATCCACACCGTACTTTGTTGAGTTGTAAAATGCAGCAGTCTCTAGCTTTCCTTTAGCATCAGTCCCGATGGTCACTGATCTGTGCAGAGCTTAGAATACACACATTCTTTAAATTTTTTTGCACCGTCACACTCAGGGTAGCAGAGTCATTCTGCCTGAGAAATGTAGTGTAAATAATAATAGTAATAATATATGATGTGACTTTCATCAATGTTTCAAGCACTCAACAGGATTATAATACATTATTTCACAATGACATTGATTTATTACAAAGCCCAGACTAAATTGTTGGCTATACTGTATTGATTTCAATATGCTGCATAACTGCGGGTCTGGCGGTTGAAGAAGCAAGTGCTTATAACTTATTCATTTTTAGGATTCTGCAGCTGAAACACCGTATGGGTATTTAATTCAAATATTTAGTAACACTTAAGAACGGACATGCACAAGATATTCACATACGTGGAGATATTTAGATTTGAATTGCAAAAGCCTTTCAAAAAGCGGCTATTTATATTTATAAAATGGGTCTTTTAAATACTCTGTTCTGATTGGTCAAAACTGGTTACATGGAGGTGTGAATATTATAGTATATCCCCATGGGTTGGCACTTCTTTTCAAAAAGTGGTGAATCACTTGTAGATATCCATACGCCACTAGAATTTTGGAAAAAAAAAATGGTAGCCATATTTAAATTTATATTAATAAACATGACTAACCACATTTAATATATAATTTTTAACAAATTAATTTAAAAAATGGTAGCTATATTTAAATTCGCAATAAAGATGACTGATGAGATTTATGTCAGTTTTGGTCTTTTGGGAAATCAAACTCTAGATGAGATTTTGAATGAGTCTGAATCGGACACCAACACCAACAAAACAGGAAGTACGACTACTTGGCATCTTGAACTACTGAAGCACAGCTTCTGGACATAGAAAAGGAAGGAAAAAATACACAAAAGACCACTGCCTGGGCATCGGGTGTCCTATTTGACTGGCTAAAACAAAAATCATTATATATTGATTTCAAAGTAATTCCTCTGCCTGATCTCAATCATTTGCTAGGGTTTTATGCCACTGTCCGTAGCTCAGAGGGATGAGAGTATTCAGCCTCAAACTATGTGACCCCACCAGCCTGTCTTAACTGTTTTTTAAACAGTCCAGCAATAGACTGCAAAGTAAATTTCATAAGTGACCGAGTATTCCAAAATGCAAACAACATCTTTGTTGCCACTGTGAAGAGGTATCGCACATCTAGCATGGATACCTCCTGTCACTAAAAATGTCCTTTGTGAAGCAGGGCTTGAAACACGGAAAATAATGTCTGTCACTAGTCACAGGTGTGAGGGAAGCCTTAAAATTACTGGGCACCATCTTCAAGCGATTGCAAACAGTGGAGCCACATTTTGTCCTTCACTTACTCAGACAACGACCAGGACAGCAATGATCAAACACCATGTTGCTCGAAATCGCTTGCTGAAGTTCCACCTACTGTTCAGAATGAAAATAAAAAAAGGGCCTGTAAATCTTCAAAACTGCAATTTCAATGGCAATGTTCAATTTAACATCTATAAATAGTGCTTGTTTTTAATCAGTTCAATGTTGATTAAAAATAAAAAGTTGTTTTTAATAATTTTTTAATTCATTAATTTTTTATTTTATTTTTTATAAGTTTTAAGGGACTCTTTTTTTAGGTCAGGCAGAGGCAAAAGGATATTTAATAAAAATGACTTTTTTGTTAATTAAAACATGTTTTTACATTTTTTTTTTCTATTTAGTTAGTTGACCCATTTTTTAAGTGTAATAAGGCACTTCAAGGTGTGGGATATACTCTAATATCACCACACCCCAGGCGGTTAATGCACCCGGGGCGTGGTGATATTAGAGTATAACCCACACCCTGTCGTGCCTTATTGCTTACATATTTACACACCACAGCACACATACCTTCACCAACTAACACCGACATTGATTCTCCACTAATTCCAAACTAACACCTGTGATCACCCTTTTTATACACCTGTGGCTGTATCATTAATCATTTATTCAATTTTCGGCTCCAGCCACATTCCCACATGCTTTTGCAGGGAGGACTTTAACCCCCTCCCTGCCACCCAATATTCCCCACACCTGTGTAGGCTTTAACCCGGCTACACTGCCACATACCCCCTCTCATGTGCGCAGCACACATGGCCACCAGCGACCACTTCCCTCTCTAAAACACCAACCCCCTCCCTTCATGTTCATCTTTTCCCACATAGATTCTGGTGGGCGGGTTGGTGATCAGGGCTGTGGTGGAGGGGCTCTCCTCACCTTTTGCCAGGGTGTCCCCAGTACTGACAGCGATGCGAGGCATTCTGGCAGCGGAAATGCTGACAAAAGCACTGCTGGTAGCTACAACGCTGAATGCGGTGCGGGACACTCCGGCAGCGAAATAGCTGATAGTGGCAATGCTGGCAGTGGAAATGCTGACAGCAGCGCAGGGCACTCTGGCTGCGGCAATGCTGGCAGCGGCAATGCTGGTAGCGGCAATGCTGACTGCAGTGCGGGGCACTCCGGCAGCTGTTCTTCCTCCTCCTGGAGGAGGCAGTTGACCGTAAAGTGTCCCTCTCCCTGCAGATGAGGCATACACTTGAGTTCTCAAGAGCACTGAGGTAGGCATCCCAGCTGCCCTCCTGACGTGTAGGGGCAGCACCCTGCATAGTGCCTGGCTCTGCACAGGCAAGGCAGCATGGATGTGCTTCCTCTTTCAGGCTCTTTTTTTTTAAATAAACCTTGTTAGAATTAAGCAAATGTAGAATATTTAGGTTGCTATTTGATGTGTTGTTTTATTCTGTTGTGCTGTGTACTGTGCAGCTAATCGGTACTGTAGCTTTAATTAGAAGACCAACGCGCACTGTGACATTGCTGCTCACTGCTTCTGTCTTCAGATGATCATCTTCAGATCAGGTTCAGGTTATATATATATAGATGCTCGAAAAAATAAAACCATAAGAAAGAACCACCTACTGTGTAATTTCTCTCATTATAAGTGTTTCTCTGATAAATGCAAGCCTACTGTATATCTGTGGGTAATAGAGCAACAGAAATGTTTCTTAATTGATAAACTACTGAAAAGAGACATTAGTACCAATATGTCATCCAAATAATTAGTTTCCTGTCCTGCCAACGCGACAATTACAATAGAAGCTTTAATAAAAAAAAAAATAAAAAAAAACATTTTCAAAGCTTTAGGCACACACTTCTTTTTTCTATTAAAGCAATTACTCCCTTAGGGCAGCAAAAAACATCACAATTTTCCCTCACTCAGAGATCAGTGGAAGTTTACATGTACCTGGCTGATACGACTAATTACCCGTCAGCTCCCATCACACATTTCCTGTAGGGCAAGTGGCATTTTGCCAGATATCTGAAAATGAACTTTTACTGCATCCTCACCAACCTAGAAAATGAATTAGCAAACAGGCTTGTCTGCAGACACATTAGGGGATGTGGAACAGAACAAGGTTACTGTGAGCAAACAATTGAATGGTAAAGTTGGTTCAGGCTTGTTGTAAAGCTACGCAAGTGCTATAATATGGTCATCCTAAGATCTTGTCTTGGCTTGACATACATTCTAATTTCTGTTTAGGTGTCAGGATCCTAAGTATAGCATGGCTTATTCCCGGCTATCAGGTATGATATTAATTTAATAGGTGACATCAGCACAACTACCCTATGACATGCAAAGCATGAAGTGGGGGTATGCCAGCAATGATGGAACACATTAGACAAATATATACCTAATAGCCAGGAATCCTATCCTAATATATATATATATATATATATATATTTTTGGTCACAGTCTGAACTTTTCATTGGTAACAAGTTTTTGTGTTTAGTGCCTATAGAAAGTCTACACCCCCTTTCAAAATTTTCACCATTTGTTGCCTTATAGCCTGGAATTAAAATGCATTAAAGCGTGGACAGTAGTACCGTGTATCCCTCCATATGCCCTTGCAGGAACTTACATGGCCCCTTTTTTTAGGACAGGCTTTTCTCCCAGACTGTGGCAGCGTTCTAATAAAATGCCGTTCACTAAGCCTTGCCACAGTTTCTGATCTTTCAGTCTCTTGTACTCCTTGCGTATCAAACTAAAGGCTGGCGATCACAGAGGTCTGAAATGTGAGCTGAGGCTGTGGTACCATACTCAGGTACACTATGTAAGCATTGTACAGTGAGATCTGGACTATGTACATGCCAAGCTTCTTATACCATGCAGTGAGTGGTCTTCCTTCCTTGTACAGCTCCAGCATCTGGTCTGACCTATCCATGCCTCCCATGTATTTGTTGTATTTTTTTAAAATGGACAACGACACAAGAATACAATGAAACCAACAATTACAATCATTTGTTTTTTGAAGGGAGAATAAAGAGATATTGTGAAAGGTATAGAGGGGTGGGGGAGAGGACAAAAAATTAAAATCAATAATTACTAAATCCACTTTTTTTTTTTTTTTCAAATGTAGAAAAATCAGATACATTTTGAATAAAATTGTCAATTATATGTGAATTATTATTTTTAAAAAAAATACAAATGGGGGACGGTAGACAAATAAAATGAGATCAAATATAAAATCATAAAAAATAAAATAGTCAAAAAATTATATTTTAAATAAGCGGATCAATCAAAAATGAGCTGAACTCGTTTCTCTCCAACACCAACTCTACCAGACTCAACGCAGTTTGATACAAGGTTGCAAGTACAGCCACTGTAACAACAAAAAAAACACACATGGTTCCTTTGAGCCTCGATTACTGACCTCAAATGTCACTGGATAAAAAAATAATGAACGCACATCACAAGTATCAAGTGCCTCCCCACACGCGTCAGAAGTTTCAATAATGTCGACATGACAGCCTCAGAAGTAGGAGGGTCTTCCTGTATCGTCACATCAACAAAAGAGAATGCAGCACAGTGCAGGGAAATGCAGGTGCATCACTTCAAAGCTAATTCCACGAAACACAGCTCCTAATCTGGTAACACAGCTCCTAATCAAAGGAGACCTTTTTTATTATCGATCCTCATTGCAGAGAAACAAAAGTTACACACAGTTTTAAATGTGCTCTGGGTGCATCATAGTGCTGGTCAGTGCTAGCATTCAAGCAGGCTGTAAATAGGTCTAACAGCTGTATCACAGCTGTATTTTATCACTGTAACAATGAAATTAGAACCACGACCACATATTATCTGTAAAAGCTTTAAGCTCATGATCGATCCCGAGTGACAAAATGGCAATCCAGCGTTGATTTAAAAAAAAGAATATGTTTTTAATTAGGACGTAACTCTTACGTTAGGCAGCACTGAGCGAACATTGTTGAGGACGTAACAGTTACGTTAGGCAGCATAGAAGTGGTTAAATGTATGCTTAATTGCAACTTAGAAGCTGCCCATGTTCCCATTGAGGAGCCTAAAATAAAGAAGGAGCAAGTGTAAATGAAAAATAAATAATGTTAAAATACAGTAATAAACACCTACCTGATATTCCCCTGGATATCTTTGTCTATCACTGCATTTGAAGATGTATGGCTTAATTTTGCTATATAATTGTTAGGATGAACCAGGGTCTGATGGGAAATGTTGCAGGAACTCACAAAGACAGAGGACTGAATTTATCCAAAAGTGATGGTGTTTTATTCATTATTGCACTTAATCTG
Organism: Acipenser ruthenus; assembly: GCF_902713425.1. NCBI lineage: Eukaryota > Metazoa > Chordata > Actinopteri > Acipenseriformes > Acipenseridae > Acipenser > Acipenser ruthenus. The sequence goes on from NC_081194.1 coordinate 75,641,375, forward strand.
AACATTAGATATAATAGAGCACTTGAACAGTTAATAACTTACTACAAAAAACCAAGATAAACAAAACAAATATCCTATACATAGGCTAGAGCTAAATAACCTGTCTTCAGCTGCCAGGGGTTAGCTTTTTAAAAACAAGCAATGCTCAGACACCAAATTCTCTTTCAACTTCTCCCCCATACTGATCCAGGCTCTGGCTATATATACTGGAGCCTAGGTAAATCCCGCCCAGGACTAATCCAAAATATTAACAAATATACTTTAAAATCTTAACAGTGACCTTCTTAAATCCCACACAGCAATAATAAATAACAGTGATATAAATAACAGTGTTTAAAATCACCTTATCAATCCAAAACATATTACCATTGTATAAATATTTATTTTAAAACTAAGAAGTGCTTCCCTCCCCATTGGTACAGTCCCAGAAACACCAACTACCTAAAATACTGTAAGTACAATTTAGCTGCGCCTTGTTTAATATGACTATGGTAAAACCAAAGGCTTAACCCTGCCTCCAACAAACATGGCAACCTCTAGGTATTGCTGCCCCTCACAAACATGGCGCCGCTCAGGACGCGCTGCTGCAATTATTATTATTATTATTTATTTCTTAGCAGACGCCCTTATCCAGGGCAATTTGCAATTGTTATTTATTATTATTATTATTTATTTCTTAGCAGACGTCCTTATCCAGGGCGACTTACAATTGTTGCAAGATATCACATTATTTTTACATACAATTACCCATTTATACAGTTGGGTTTTTACTGGAGCAATTTAGGTAAAGTACCTTGCTCAAGGGTACAGCAGCTGTGTCCCATACCAGGGATTGAACCCACAACCCTCCGGTCAAGAGTCCAGAGCCCTAACCACTACGCCACACTGCTGAAATGCAAACTAACAACTTTTAACCAAGTTTGCCAAAGTTAAGGTAAGTCCACTTTAATTCAATGAATACAGAAATAATTACAAATGCTAACTTTTACACCCAATTTAGAATATCTTAAAATTATGAACCGAGAAGTTATAATTTTCCACTGGCAGGGGTGAAATTCTGTCGGTACTCACTGGTACTCTGTACCGGGACTTATTTTGATGTTGGTACTGGGTACCGGGACTTATTTAATCTGCTTTTCATCCAACGCGGATGCATTCCATTCACTCACACAGTCCACTAGTGCAGCGTTTCTCAAATGCGCTTTCATTCAGCACAGGTCATGCTGCTTGCGTGCTGTTTCCTCACACTGCTTCTGTTTCTGTTAGCTGCTATTGGCCACCATTGACGTCAGTATAATCACTGCATGTTGATTGGCCGAGCTTTCATTCCGATGAGATTTCATTTTGGCATGAGTCACAAATCTCCGCCCATTTCGGTTTGTGTCAGTGCTCATTCATTGATTAACAAGAGAAGACCTTAGCAGTGCAATGTGAAAACCAGCGGTGTGGAATAATTATCATTATTATGAAGTAATAATGAGTTTCTTTAGTGCGGCGGAGAAACTATCTGAATATTCGAACGACCATGGCAAGTGACGGCAAAATTTTGAAGAGTTTATTTAAGTTAAATGTGAGTTCTCACTTGTGTGTACATCTAAAAAAAAAGGCTGAAGTAAACCACAGTAATGATATTTCTTTATGAAAATATGTCTTTTGCCACTTTGTTTCTTGTGCAAAAACCACAATACCAGGGATTAAAAAAAATAAAAAAGTCGACTTTTATACTGTTTCTGCCTGAAAAATATTTTTTCTGGAATAGATCATAGTAATTAATCTACACAGAAACACAACAGAGATGTTGTAAGATAAGTAATACATACAAAATAAATAAAAGAAACAGGGATATATGTTCTAATCCAAGGCTATTACTGTAGCATGGCCAGGTCCTGTTGTAGGTGAGTACCCAGGGTCTGGAAAATGTGGAGATGACTTCAGAGAATACTATTGAGATTAAAATGGCCAAGTACATCATTAGTCGTAGTAGTGCCTGTTACATAATACATTTGAGGGGTATTTTAGCCCCTATTGTGCATTGTTTGACTTAGACCTTTTTGTATCATTTTTTCATAGCACAGTTGTTTTTTTATACATTTTTTTATAACATCATCCCTTTTTTAGGATATCTTGAAACAAAACCCTCTCTACAGCAGTTACTGCATAGTGTAATATTTCTTAATGCTTGTCATGTAAGGTTTAACTTGTGTTATATTACAGTACATGACTCAGTGATACATGTAGAGGATACAAAGATACAGGGCAGCAGTGTGGAGTAGTGGTTAGGGCTCTGGACTCTTGACCGGAGGGTTGTGGGTTCAATTCCAGGTGGGGGACACTGCTGCTGTAACCTTGAGCAAGGTACTTTACCTAGATTGCTCCAGTAAAGAAGAAACAACTATATAAATGGGTAATTGTATATAAAAAAATAATGTGATATCTCTATAATGTATAATGTGATATCTTGTAACAATTGTAAGTCGCCCTGGATAAGGGTATCTGCTAAGAAATAAATAATACAAAGCTTTCAGTATTTTCAGCTTCCTTGTTTATGGTGAATTGGTTGTAATTGATGTCTTTTTTGTTTTGTTTTACAGGCTACCGTTATGCTATGCATCTTAGTTTACGATACTCATACATCGGAGTTTCGTTATTACAGTTATTTATTTTTTAAACTTCGTCCCCCGGTAATATAAAACATTTCACAGTGAACATTTCTTTTTATTTGCCGCGTTTATTCTGGGATGGGACATGCACCATCACAATAAACCAATCAAAATCATGTGTGAAATAATAACATATGTCATACTATCTTTATACAT